>NC_069504.1:14538113-14864890 GCF_027579735.1 Bombina bombina | reverse complement strand
TTGAGGATTAATTTTATTATTGAACAACAACCATGTTCTCAATGAACCCAAAAAATTCATTAATATCAAAGCTGAATAGTTTTGGAAGTAGTTTTTAGTTTGTTTATAGTTATAGCTATTTTAGGGGGATATCTGTGTGTGCAGGTGACTATTACTGTGCATAATTATTAGGCAACTTAACAAAAAACAAATATATACCCATTTCAATTATTTTTTTTTACCAGTGAAACCAATATAACATCTCAACATTCACAAATATACATTTCTTTCATGTAATTAGCAAGAGTCCATGAGCTAGTGACGTATGGGATATACATTCCTACCAGGAGGGGCAAAGTTTCCCAAACCTTAAAATGCCTATAAATACACCCCTCACCACACCCACAATTCAGTTTTACAAACTTTGCCTCCTATGGAGGTGGTGAAGTAAGTTTGTGCTAGATTCTACGTTGATATGCGCTCCGCAGCAAGTTGGGGCCCGGTTTTCCTCTCAGCGTGCAGTGAATGTCAGAGGGATGTGAGGAGAGTATTGCCTATTTGAATTCAATGATCTCCTTCTACGGGGTCTATTTCATAGGTTCTCTGTTATCGGTCGTGGAGATTCATCTCTTACCTCCCTTTTCAGATCGACGATATACTCTTATATATACCATTACCTCTGCTGATTTTCGTTTCAGTACTGGTTTGGCTTTCTACAAACATGTAGATGAGTGTCCTGGGGTAAGTAAGTCTTATTTTTTGTGACACTCTAAGCTATGGTTGGGCACTTTTTTATAAAGTTCTATATATATGTATTCAAACATTTATTTGCCTTGACTCAGGATGTTCAACATTCCTTATTTTCAGACAGTCAGTTTCGTATTTGGGATAATGCATTTGAACCAATCATTTTTTCTTACCTTAAAAAATTTGACTTTTTTCCTGTGGGCTGTTAGGCTCGCGGGGGCTGAAAATGCTTCATTTTATTGCGTCATTCTTGGCGCGGACTTTTTTGGCGCAAAAAAAATCTTTTCTGTTTCCGGCGTCATACGTGTCGCCGGAAGTTGCGTCATTTTTTTGACGTTCTTTTGCGCCAAAAATGTCGGCGTTCCGGATGTGGCGTCATTTTTGGCGCCAAAAGCATTTAGGCGCCAAATAATGTGGGCGTCTTATTTGGCGCTAAAAAAATATGGGCGTCGCTTTTGTCTCCACATTATTTAAGTCTCATTATTTATTGCTTCTGGTTGCTAGAAGCTTGTTCACTGGCATTTTTTTCCCATTCCTGAAACTGTCATTTAAGGAATTTGATCAATTTTGCTTTATATGTTGTTTTTTCTTTTACATATTGCAAGATGTTCCACGTTGCAACTGAGTCAGAAGATACTTCAGGAAAATTACTGCCCGGTGCTGGAGCTACCAAGCTAAGTGTATCTGCTATAAACTTTTGGTATCTGTTTCTCCAGCTGTTGTTTGTATTGCATGTCATGACAAACTTATTAATGCAGATAAAATTTCCTTTAGTACTGTTACATTACCTGTTGCTGTTCCGTCAACATCTAATTTTCAGAGTGTTCCTGATAACATAAGAGATTTTATTTTTTAAATCCATTAAGAAGGCTATGTCTGTTATTTCTCCTTCTAGTTTACATAAAAGTCTTTTAAAACTTCTCTTTTTTCAGATGAATTTTTAAATGAACATCATCATTCTGATACTGATAATGGTTCTTCTGGTTCAGAGGTTTCTGTCTCAGAGGTTGATGCTGATAAATCTTTGTATTTGTTCAAGATGGAATTTATTCGTTCTTTATTTTAAGAATTATTAATTGCATTAGAAATAGAGGATTCTGGTCCTCTTGATACTAAATCTAAACGTTTGAATAAGGTTTTTAAAATCTCCTGTAGTTATTCCAGAAGTGTTTAATCTCCCTGATGCTATTTCTGAAGTAATTTCCAGGGAATGGAATAATTTGGGTAATTCTTTTACTCCTTCTAAAACGTTTAAGCAATTATATCCTGTGCCATCTGACAGATTAGAGTTTTTTGGGACAAAATCCCTAAGGTTATGGGGTTGTCTCTACTCCTGCTAAATGTACTACTATTCCTACGGCAGATAGTACTTCATTTAAGGATCCTTTAGATAGGAAAATTGAATCCTTTTCTAAGAAAAGCTTACTTATGTTCAGGTAATCTTCTTAGACCTGCTATATTTTTAGTGGATGTTGCTGCAGCTTCAACTTTTTGGTTAAGAAGCTTTAGCGCAACAAGTCACAGATCATAATTTTATAGCATTATTATTATTCTATAACATGCTAATAATTTTATTGGTGATACCATCTTTTGATATCATTAGAGTTGATGTCAGGTATATGTCTCTAGCTATTTTAGCTAGAAAAGCTTTATGGATTAAACTTGGAATGCTGATATGTCTTCTAAGTCAACTTTGCTTTCCCTTTCTTTCCAGGGTAATAAATTATTATCTCAACTGTTAGGAGCGGTATCAGTTTGGAAACTATTTCCAGTTTGGAATATATCCAAGCCTTATAGAAACCTATAGCCAGCTCCTAAGTACCCATGTAGGTGCGGCCCTTATTCCAGCTCAGCTGGTATGGGGCAGATTACGTTTTCTTCAAAGAAATTTGGATCAATTCCGTTCTCAATCTCTGGTTTCGGAACATTGTTTCAGAAAGGTACAGAATTGGCTTCAAGTTAAGGCCTCCTGCTAAGAGATTTTTTCTTTCCCATGTCCCAGTTAACACAGCAAAGGCTCAGCATTTCTGAAATGTGTTTCAGATCTAGAGTTGGCTGGAGTAATTATGCCAGTTCCAGTTTTGGAACAGGGGCTGGGGTTTTATTTTATCTCTTCATTGTACCAAAGAAGGTCAATTCCTTCAGACCAGTTCCGGATCTATCAATATTGAATCGTTATGTAAGGATACCAACATTCAGGATGGTTACTGTAGGACTATCCTGCCTTTTGTTTAGCAAGGGCATTATATGTCTACAATAGATTTACAGGATGTGTATCTGCATATTCCGATTCATCCAGATCACTTTTAGTGTCTGAGATTCTCTTTTTAGACAAGCATTACCAGTTTTGTGGCTCTACCGTTTGGCCTAGCCTCAGTTCCAAGAATTTTTTTCAAAGGTTCTCGGTGCCCTTCTTTCTGTAATCAGAGAACAGGGTTTTTGGTATTTCCTTATTTGGACGATATCTTGGTACTTGCTCAGTCTTCTCATTTTCGAAGAATCTCATACGAATCGACTTGTGTTGTTTCTTCAAGTTCATGGTTGGAGGATCAATTTACCATTCAGTTCTTTGATTCCTCAGACAAGGGTAACCTTTTTAGGTTTCTAGATAGATTCAGTGTCTATGACTTTGTCCTTGTCAGACAAGAGAAGTTTAACATTGATATCAGCTTGTCAAAACCTTCAGTCACAATCATTCCCTTTGGTAGCCTTATGCATGGAAATTTTAGGTCTTAGGACTGCCGCATCAGATCTCCTTTGCTTGTTTTCACATGCGACCTCTTCAGCTCTGTATGCTGAACCAATGGTGCAGGGATTACTCAAAGATATCTCAATTAATATCTTTAAACCAATTATACGACACTCTCTGACATGGTGGACAGATCACCATCGTTTAGTTCAGGGGGCTTCTTTGTTCTTCCGACCTGGACTATGATCTCAACAGATGCAAGTCTTACAGGTTGGGGAGCTGTGTGGGGGTATCTGACAGCACAAGGGGTTTTGGAATCTCAGGAGGTGAGATTTCCGATCAATATTTTGGAACTCCGTGCAATTTTCAGAGCTCTTCAGTCTTGGTCTCTTCTGAAGAGAGAGTTGTTCATTTGTTTTCAGATAGACAATGTCACAACTGTGGCATACATCAATCATCAAGGAGGGACTCACAGTCCTCCGGCTATGAAAGAAGTATCTCGAATTTTGGTTTGGGCGGAATCCAGCTCCTGTCTAATTTCTGCGGTTCATATCCCAGGTATGGACAATTGGAAAGCGGATTATCTCAGTCGCCAAACGTTGCACCTGGGCGAATGGTCTCTTCACCCAGAGGTATTTCCTCAGATTGTTCAAATGTGGGAACTCCCAGAAATAGATCTGATGGCTTCTCATCTAAACAAGAAACTTCCCTGGTATCTGTCCGGATCCCGGGATCCTCGGGCGGAGGCTGTGGATGCATTATCTCTTCCTTACAAGTGTCATCCTGCCTATATCTTTCCGCCTCTAGTTCTTCTTCCAAGGGTATTTTCCAATATTCTAAAGGAATGCTCGTTTGTCCTGCTGGTAGCTCCAGCATGGTCTCACAAGTTTTGGTATGCGGATCTTGTCCGGATGGCCTCTTGCCAGCTGTGGACTCTTCCGTTAAGACCAGTCTTTCTGTCTCATGGTTCTTTTTTCCATCAGGATCTCATTACCTTAATTTTAAGGTATAGAGTTTGAACGCTTGATTCTTGGTCAAAGAGGTTTCTCTGACTCTGTGATTGATACTATGTGACAGGCTCGTAAATCTGTGTCTAGAGAGATATATTATAGAGTCTGTAAGACTTATATTTCTTAGTGTCTTTTTCATCTTTTTTCTTGGCATTCTTTTTTCTTCAGGATGGTTTAGATAAAGATTTGTCCGCAAGTTCCTTGAAAGACAAATCTCTGCTCTTTCTGTTCTTTTTCACAGAAGGATTGCTAATCTTCCTGATATTCATTGTTTTGTACAACCTTTGGTTCGTATAAAACTTGTCATTAAGTCAATTTCTCCTCCTTGGAGTTTGAATTTGGTTCTGGGGGCTCTTCAAGCTCCTCCTTTTGAACCCATGCATTCTTTGGTCGTTATATTACTTTCTTGGAAAGTTTTGTTTCTTTGGCCATCTCTTCTGCCAGAAGAGTCTCTGAATTATCTGCTCTTTCTTGTGAGTCTCCTTTTCTGATTTTTCATCAGGATAAGGCGGTGCTGCGAACTTCTTTTGAATTTTTTACCTAAGGTTGTGAATTCTAACAACATTAGTAGAGAAATTGTGGTTCCTTCATTATGTCCTAATCCTATGAATTCTAAGGAGAAATCATTGCTTTCTTTGGATGCTGTTAGAGCTTTGTAATATTATGTTGAAGCTACTAAGTCTTTCCGAAGGACTTCTAGTCTATTTGTCATCTTTTCCGGTTCTAGAAAAGGCCAGAAAGCTTCTGCCATTTCTTTGGCATCTTGGTTGAAATCTTTATTTCATCATGCCTCTGTTGAGTCGGGTAACACTCCGCCTCAAAGGATTACAGCTCATTCTACTAGGTCAGTTTCTACTTCCTGGGCGTTTAGGAATGAAGCTTCGGTTGATCAGATTTGCAAAGCAGCAACTTGGTCCTCTTTGCATACTTTTACTAAATTCTACCATTTTGATGTGTTTTCTTCTTCTGAAGCAGTTTTTGGTAGAAACGTTTTTCAGGCAGTGGTTTCAGTTTGAATCTTCTGCTTATGCTTTTTCATTAACATTTTATTCTGGGTGTGGATTATTTTCAGCAGGAATTGGCTGTCTTTATTTTATCCCTCCCTCTCTAGTGACTCTTGCGTGGAAAGATCCACATCTTGGGTAATCATTATCCCATACGTCACTAGCTCATGGACTCTTGCTAATTACATGAAAGAAAACATAATTTATGTAAGAACTTACCTGATAAATTCATTTCTTTCATATTAGCAAGAGTCCATGAGGCCCCCCCTTTTTTGTGGTGGTTTTGATTTTTTTTTTGTATAAAGCACAATTATTCCAATTCCTTATTTTATATGCTTTCGCACTTTTTTCTTATCACCCCACTTCTTGGCTATTCGTTAAACTGAATTGTGGGTGTGGTGAGGGGTGTATTTATAGGCATTTTAAGGTTTGGGAAACTTTGCCCCTCCTGGTAGGAATGTATATCCCATACGTCACTAGCTCATGGACTCTTGCTAATATGAAAGAAATGAATTTATCAGGTAAGTTCTTACATAAATTATGTTTTCTGACATTCAAAAACAAAACAAAAACAAATCAGTGACCAATATAGCCGCCTTTCTTTGCAAGGACACTCAAAAGCCTGCCATCCATGGATTCTGTCAGTGTTTTGATCTGTTCACCATCAACATTGCGTGCAGCAGCAACCACAGCCTCCCAGACACTGTTCAGAGAGGTGTACTGTTTTCCCTCCTTGTAAATCTCACATTTGATGATGGACTACAGGTTCTCAATGGGGTTCAGATAAGGTGAACAAGGAGGCCATGTCATTAGATTTTCTTCTTTTATACCCTTTCTTGCCAGCCACGCTGTGGAGTACTTGGACGCGTGTGATGGAGCATTGTCCTGCATGAAAATCATGTTTTTCTTGAAGGATGCAGACTTCTTCCTGTACCACTGCTTGAAGAAAGTGTCTTCCAGAAACTGGCAGTAGGACTGGGAGTTGAGCTTGACTCCATCCTAAACCCGAAAAGGCCCCACAAGCTCATCTTTGATGATACCAGCCCAAACCAGTACTCCACCTCCACCTTGCTGGCATCTGAGTCAGACTGGAGCTCTCTGCCATTTACCAATCCAGCCACGGGCCCATCCATCTGGCCCATCAAGACTCACTCTCATTTCATCAGTCCATAAAACCTTAGAAAAATCAGTCTTGAGATATTTCTTGGCCCAGTCTTGACGTTTCAGCTTGTGTGTCTTGTTCAGTGGTGGTCGTCTTTCAGCCTTTCTTACCTTGGCCATGTCTCTGAGTATTGCACTCCAGTGATGTTGCAGCTCTGAAATATGGCCAAACTGGTGGCAAGTGGCATCTTGGCAGCTGCACGCTTGACTTTTCTCAGTTCATGGGCAGTTATTTTGCGCCTTGGTTTTTCCACATGCTTCTTGCGACCTTGTTGACTATTTTGAATGAAACGCTTGATTGTTCGATGATCACACTTCAGAAGCTTTGCAATTTTAAGAGTGCTGCATCCCTCTGCAAGATATCTCACTATTTTTGACTTTTCTGAACCTGTCAAGTCCTTCTTTTGACCCATTTTGCCAAAGGAAAGGAAGTTGCCTAATACTTATGCACACCTGATATAGGGTGTTGATGTCATTAGACCACACCCCTTCTCATTACAGAGATGCACATCACCTAATATGCTTAATTGGTAGTAGGCTTTCGAGCCTATACAGCTTGGAGTAAGACAACATGCATAAAGAGGATGATGTGGTCAAAATACTCATTTGCCTAATAATTCTGCACTCCCTGTATATATATATGTATATATATATATATATATATATATATATATATATATATATATATATATATATATATATGTGTGTGTGTATATATATATATATATATATATATATATATATATATATATATATATATATATATATATATATATATATATGCTCACGAGGGCGCAAAATGCTAAAGTTTATTGCGTCATTCTTGGTGCAAGATTTTTTGGAGCGAAATTACGTTCGTTAACGCATTTCGTAATTTCCGGCGTCTTAGTTGACGCCGGGTCCTTTCACAAGGTTGCGTCATCTATGACGCGTGTGTTGTTTCCAAATATTTAAATTATTTTAGACCCCATTCCGATTTGCCTCTTGCTTTTTTCTATGTCAGAGGACTATTCTGTTTGCATTTTTTTCCCATTCCTGAAACTGCCATATAAGGAAATTGATCATTTTGCTTTATATGTTGTTTTTTTCTCTTACATTTTGCAAGATGTCTCAATCTGATCCTGTCTCAGAATTCACTGTTGGATCCCTGCTGCCTGATAACAGTTCTACCAAAGCTAAGTGCATTTGTTGTAAACTTGTGGTGATTATACCTCCAGCTCTGGTTTGTAATAGTTGTCATGATTAACTTTTACATACAGAAAATGTATCCATCAGTAGTAGTTCATTACCTGTTGCTGTTCCCTCAACATTAAATGCACAAATATACCTGTAAATTTAAAAGAATTTATTTCTGATTCTATTCAGAAGGCTTTGTCTGCCATTCAGCCTTCTAATAAATGTAAAAGATCTTTTAAAACTTCTCATAAGGTTGATGAAATTTCAGCAACATACTGAATTATCCTTCTCTGATGAGGATCTATCTGATTCAGAAGATCCTGCCTCAGATATTGACACTGAAAAATCCTCTTATTTATTTAAATTGGAGTATATTCGTTCTTTGTTAAAAGAAGTGTTGATTACATTGGATATGGAGGAGACTAGTCCTCTTGATATTAAAACTAGTAAATGTTTAAATTCTGTTTATAAACCTCCTGTGGTTATTCCCGAGGTTTTTCCAGTTCCTGATGCTATTTCTGATATGATTTCTAAGGAATGGAATAAGCCTGGTACTTCTTTTATTCTTTCTTCAAGGTTTAAAAAATTGTATCCTTTGCTAGAAGTTAGATTGGAGTTTTGGGAAAAGATCTCCAAAGTTGATGGGGCTATCTCTACTCTTGCTAAACGTACTACTATTCCTTCTTTTAAAGATCCTTTTGATAGAAAACTTGAATCTTATCTAAGGAAAGCTTATTTATATTCAGGTCATCTTCTTAGGCCTGCTGATGTTGCAGCTGCCTCACCTTTTTGGTTGGATACTTTAGCACAACAAGTATCGGATAATGATTTGTCTAGCATTAAGTTGATTCAACATGCTAATAATTTAATTTGTGATGCCATTTTTGATATTAAGATTGATATTAAATCTATGTCTTAAGCTATTTCTCTTGTTAAGTGTATCCAGTCCACGGATCATCCATTACTTATGGGATATTAACTCCTCCCCAACAGGAAGTGCAAGAGGATTCACCCAGCAGAGCTGCTATATAGCTCCTCCCCTAACTGCCATTACCAGTCATTCTCTTGCACCCAACGAATAGATAGGATGTGTGAGAGGACTGTGGTGATTATACTTAGTTTCATACCTTCAATCAAAAGTTTGTTATTTTATAATAGCACCGGAGTGTGTTATTCCTTCTCTGGTAGAATTTGAAGAAGAATCTACCTGAGTTTTTCTATGATTTTAGCCGGAGTAGTTAAGATCATATTGCTGTTTCTCGGCCATCTGAGGAGAGGTAAACTTCAGATCAGGGTATGTAGCAGCTTATTATTTTCTGACAATGGAATTGATGAGAAAATTCTGCCATACCGATATAATGTAAACTCAGCCTTAAATGCAGTAGCAGTAACTGGTATCAGGCTGTCATGTATGTATATTTTACACTTCAGTATTCTGGGGAATGGCACTTCACTGGAATTATACTGTATGCATAAAACTTTAGCCTAATTTGCAGGGACTAGCAACAGGCTTTTTAATAACACTCAATTTATTAATGTTAAACGTTTTTTGCTGGCATGTAAAATCGTTTAATTTTCTGAGGTACTGGGTGAAAAAATGTTTTGGGCACTATTTTTTTCCAATTGGCAGTCGTTTTATTTAATTTATGACAGTTTACTGATCTCTCTCACTGTTATGTGTGAGGGGGAGGGGCCTTTTTTGGCGCTTTTGCTACGCATCAAAAAATTCAGTCAGAAGTTTATTGTCTTCCCTGCATGATCCGGTTCATCTCTACAGAACTCAGGGGTCTTCAAAACTTGTTTTGAGGGAGGTAATCACTCACAGCAGAGCTGTGAGATTGTAGTTGACTGTGATAAAAAAACGTTTATTTCTGTATTTTTTTTTTTTTTCTGCTATCAGGGTTAGTTATCCTTTGCTAATGGGAGCAATCCTTTGCTAAAATTGTGTTTTTTACAAAGATTTGATGCTATAACTTTTCAGTTTATTAATTTTCAACTGTCATAACTTTTTCTGTGCTTCTTATAGGCACAGTACGTTTTCATATTATAGTAAATTACTTGAAAAGTATTTCCAAGTTGCTAGTTTATTTGCTAGTGTGTTAAACATGTCTGATTCAGAGGAAGATATCTGTGCTATATGTGCTAAAGCCAAAGTGGAGCCCAATAGAAATTTATGTACTAACTGTATTGATGCTACTTTAAATAAAAGTCAATCTGTACAAATTGAACATATTTCACCAAACAACGAGGGGAGAGTTATGCCGACTAACTCGCCTCACGTGTCAGTACCTGCATCTCCCGCTCGGGAGGTGCGTGATATTGTAGCGCCGAGTACATCTGGGCGGCCATTACAAATCACATTACAGGATATGGCTACTGTTATGACTGAAGTTTTGGCTAAATTACCAGAACTAAGAGGTAAGCGTGATCACTCTGGGGTGAGAACAGAGTGCGCTGATAATATTAGGGCCATGTCAGACACTGCGTCACAATTTGCAGAACATGAGGACGGAGAGCTTCATTCTGCAGGTGACGGTTCTGATCCAAACAAACTGGATTCAGATATTTCAAATTTTAAATTTAAGCTGGAAAACCTCCGTGTATTACTAGGGGAGGTGTTAGCGGCTCTGAATGATTGTAACACAGTTGCAATACCAGAGAAAATGTGTAGGTTGGATAAATATTTTGCGGTACCGGCGAGTACTGACGTTTTTCCTATACCTAAGAGACTTACTGAAATTGTTACTAAGGAGTGGGATAGACCCGGTGTGCCGTTCTCACCCCCTCCGATATTTAGAAAGATGTTTCCAATAGACGCCACCACACGGGACTTATGGCAAACGGTCCCTAAGGTGGAGGGAGCAGTTTCTACTTTAGCTAAGCGTACCACTATCCCGGTGGAGGATAGCTGTGCCTTTTCAGATCCAATGGATAAATAGTTAGAGGGTTACCTTAAGAAAATGTTTGTTCAACAAGGTTTTATATTGAAACCTCTTGCATGCATTGCGCCTGTCACGGCTGCAGCAGCATTTTGGTTTGAGTCTCTGGAAGAGACACTTGAATCAGCTCCATTAGATGAGATTACACACAAGCTTAAAGCCCTTAAGTTAGCTAACTCATTTATTTCAGATGCCGTAGTACATTTAACTAAACTTACAGCTAAGAATTCCGGATTCGCCATTCAGGCACGCAGAGCACTGTGGCTAAAATCCTGGTCAGCTGACGTTACTTCTAAATCTAAATTGCTTAATATACCTTTCAAAGGGCAGACCTTATTCGGGCCCGGGTTGAAAGAAATTATCGCTGACATTACAGGAGGTAAAGGCCATGCCCTGCCTCAAGACAGAGCCAAACCTAAGGCTAGACAGTCTAATTTTCGTTCCTTTCGTAATTTCAAAGCAGGAGCAGCATCAACTTCCTCTGCACCAAAACAGGAAGGAGCTGTTGCTCGCTACAGACAAGGCTGGAGACCTAACCAGTCCTGGAACAAGGGCAAGCAGGCCAGGAAACCTGCTGCTGCCCCTAAGACAGCATGAATCGAGGGCCCCCGATCCGGGAACGGATCTAGTGGGGGGCAGACTTTCTCTCTTCGCCCAGGCTTGGGCAAGAGATGTCCAGGATCCCTGGGCGTTAGAGATCATATCTCAGGGATACCTTCTAGACTTCAAATTCTCTCCCCCAAGAGGGAGATTTCATCTGTCAAGGTTGTCAACAAACCAAATAAAGAAAGAGGCGTTTCTACGCTGCGTACAAGATCTTTTATTAATGGGAGTGATCCATCCGGTTCCGCGGTCGGAACAAGGACAAGGGTTTTACTCAAATCTGTTTGTGGTTCCCAAAAAAGAGGGAACTTTCAGGCCAATCTTGGATTTAAAGATCCTAAACAAATTCCTAAGAGTTCCATCGTTCAAAATGGAAACTATTCGGACAATTTTACCCATGATCCAAAAGGGTCAGTACATGACCACAGTGGATTTAAAGGATGCTTACCTTCACATACCGATTCACAAAGATCATTACCGGTATCTAAGGTTTGCCTTTCTAGACAGGCATTACCAGTTTGTAGCTCTTCCATTCGGATTGGCTACGGCTCCGAGAATCTTCACAAAGGTTCTGGGTGCTCTTCTGGCGGTACTAAGACCGCGAGGAATTGCGGTAGCTCCGTACCTAGACGACATTCTGATACAAGCTTCAAGCTTTCAAACTGCCAAGTCTCATACAGAGTTAGTACTGGCATTTCTAAGGTCGCATGGATGGAAGGTGAACGAAAAGAAGAGTTCTCTCTTTCCACTCACAAGAGTTCCCTTCTTGGGGACTCTTATAGATTCTGTAGAAATGAAGATTTACCTGACAGAAGACAGGTTAACAAAGCTTCAAAATGCATGCCGTGTCCTTCATTCCATTCAACACCCGTCAGTAGCTCAATGCATGGAGGTGATCGGCTTAATGGTAGCAGCAATGGACATAGTACCCTTTGCACGCCTACATCTCAGACCGCTGCAATTGTGCATGCTAAGTCAGTGGAATGGGGATTACTCAGACTTGTCCCCTACTCTGAATCTGGATCAAGAGACCAGAAATTCTCTTCTATGGTGGCTTTCTCGGCCACATCTGTCCAGGGGGATGCCATTCAGCAGGCCGGACTGGACAATTGTAACAACAGACGCCAGCCTACTAGGTTGGGGCGCTGTCTGGAATTCTCTGAAGGCTCAGGGACAATGGAATCAGGAGGAGAGTCTCCTACCAATAAACATTCTGGAATTGAGAGCAGTTCTCAATGCCCTTCTGGCTTGGCCCCAGTTAACAACTCGGGGGTTCATCAGGTTTCAGTCGGACAACATCACGACTGTAGCTTACATCAACCATCAGGGAGGGACAAGAAGCTCCCTAGCAATGATGGAAGTATCAAAGATAATTCGCTGGGCAGAGTCTCACTCTTGCCACCTGTCAGCAATCCACATCCCGGGAGTGGAGAACTGGGAGGCGGATTTCTTAAGTCGTCAGACTTTTCATCCGGGGGAGTGGGAACTTCATCCGCAGGTCTTTGCCCAAATACTTTGACGTTGGGGCAAACCAGAGATAGATCTCATGGCGTCTCGACAGAACGCCAAGCTTCCTCGTTACGGGTCCAGATCCAGGGATCCGGGAGCGGTTCTGATAGATGCTTTGACAGCACCTTGGACCTTCGGGATGGCTTATGTGTTTCCACCCTTCCCGATGCTTCCTCGATTGATTGCCAGAATCAAACAGGAGAGAGCATCAGTGATTCTAATAGCGCCTGCATGGCCACGCAGGACTTGGTATGCAGATCTAGTGGACATGTCATCCTGTCCACCTTGGTCGCTACCTCTGAAACAGGACCTTCTGATCCAGGGTCCCTTCAAACATCAAAATCTAATTTCTCTGAAGCTGACTGCTTGGAAATTGAACGCTTGATTTTATCAAAACGTGGTTTTTCTGAGTCAGTTATTGATACCTTAATACAGGCTAGGAAGCCTGTTACCAGAAAGATTTACCATAAGATATGGCGCAAATACTTATATTGGTGCGAATCCAAGAGTTACTCATGGAGTAAGGTTAGGATTCCGAGGATATTGTCTTTTCTACAAGAAGGTTTAGAAAAGGGTTTATCCGCTAGTTCCTTAAAGGGACAGATTTCAGCTCTGTCCATTCTTTTACACAAACGTCTGTCAGAAGTTCCGGACGTTCAAGCTTTTTGTCAGGCTTTAGCTAGGATCAAGCCTGTGTTTAAAACTGTTGCTCCACCATGGAGTTTGAACTTAGTTCTTAATGTTTTACAGGGGGTTCCGTTTGTACCCCTTCATTCCATTGATATCAAGTTGTTATCTTGGAAAGTTCTGTTTTTAATGGCGATTTCCTCGGCTCGAAGAGTCTCTGAGTTATCTGCCTTACATTGTGATTCTCCTTATCTGATTTTTCATTCAGACAAGGTAGTTCTGCGTACTAAACCTGGGTTCCTACCTAAGGTGGTCACTAACAGGAATATCAATCAAGAGATTGTGGTTCCATCTTTGTGTCCTAATCCTTCTTCGAAAAAGGAACGTCTGCTACACAATCTAGATGTAGTCCGTGCCCTGAAATTTTATCTACAGGCAACTAAGGATTTTCGACAAACGTCTTCCCTGTTTGTCGTTTATTCTGGTCAGAGGAGAGGTCAAAAAGCTTCGGCTACCTCTCTCTCCTTTTGGCTTCGTAGCATAATACGGTTAGCCTATGAGACTGCTGGACAGCAGCCTCCTGAAAGAAATACAGCACATTCTACTAGAGCTGTGGCTTCCACTTGGGCCTTTAAGAATGAGGCTTCTGTTGAACAGATTTGCAAGGCTGCAACTTGGTCTTCTCTTCATACTTTTTCCAAATTTTACAAATTTGACACTTTTGCTTCTTCGGAGGCTGTTTTTGGGAGAAAGGTTCTTCAGGCAGTGGTTCCTTCCGTATAAAGAGCCTGCCTGTCCCTCCCGTCATCCGTGTACTTTAGCTTTGGTATTGGTATCCCATAAGTAATGGATGATCCGTGGACTGGATACACTTAACAAGAGAAAACATAATTTATGCTTACCTGATAAATTTATTTCTCTTGTAGTGTATCCAGTCCACGGCCCGCCCTGTCACTTTAAGGCAGGTAATTTTTCCATTAAACTACAGTCACCACTGCACCCTATGGTTTTCCTTTCTCTGCATGTTTTCGGTCGAATGACTGGTAATGGCAGTTAGGGGAGGAGCTATATAGCAGCTCTGCTGGGTGAATCCTCTTGCACTTCCTGTTGGGGAGGAGTTAATATCCCATAAGTAATGGATGATCCGTGGACTGGATACACTACAAGAGAAATAAATTTATCAGGTAAGCATAAATTATGTTTTTAGCTAGAAGAGCTTTGTGGCTCAAATCTTGGAATGCTGATATTACTTCTAAGTCCAGATTGCTATCTTTCTTTCCAAGGTAATAAATTATTTGGTTCTCAGTAGGATTTAATAATTTCAACTGTTACTGGGGGAAGGGAGTTTTTTGCCTCAGGATAAAAACCTAAGGGTAAATCTAAAGCTTTTACCCCGTTTTCGTTCCTTTCGACAAAATAAGGAACAGAAACCTAATCCTTCCTCCAAGGAATCTGCTTCCAATTGAAAGCCTTCTTCAAATTGGAATAAATCCAAGCCATTTAAGAGATCAAAACCAGCCCCCAAGTCCGCATGAAGGTGCGGCCCTCATTCCAGCTCAGCTGGTAGGGGGCAGATTAAAATCTTTCAAAGATCTTTGGATCGATTCGGTCCAAAATCATTGGATTCAGAGTATTGTCTCTCAGGGGTACAGAATAGGATTCATTGTAGGACCGCCTGTGAGAAGATTTCTTCTCTCACGCATTCCGGTAAACCCAGTAAAGGCTCAGGCTTTTCTGAAGTGTGTTTCAGACCTGGAGTTGACAGGGGTAATCATGCCAGTTCCGTTTCAGGAACAGGGTCTGGGATTTTATTCAAATCTATTCATTGTTCCAAAGAAAGAGAATTTATTCAGACCAGTTTTGGATCTAAAGATTTTGAATCTATATGTAAGAATACCAACTTTCAAAATGGTAACTATAAGGACTATTCTGCCTTTTGTTCAGCAAGGGCATTATATGTCCACAATAGACTTACAGGATGCATATCTTCATATACTGATTCATCCAGATCACTATCAATTCCTGAGATCCTCTTTTCTAGACCAGCATTACCAATTTGTTGCTCTTCCTTTTGGCCTAGCGACAGCTCCAAGAATCTTTTCAAAGGTTCTAGGTGCCCTACTCTCTGTAATCAGAGAGCGGGGTATTGCAGTATTTCCTTATTTGGACGATATCTTGGTACTCGCTCATTCTTTACGTTCTGCAGAATCTCACAGAAATCAACTAGTGTTGTTTCTTCGAAGACATGGTTGGAGGATCAATTTACCAAAAAGTTCTTTGATTCCTCAGACAAGGGTAACCTTTTTAGGTTTCCAGGTAGATTCAGTGTCCATGACTTTGTCTCTAACAGATGAGAGACGTTTGAAATTGGTTGCAGCCTGTCGGAACCTTCAGTCTTAATCATTCCCTTCAGTAGCTATGTGCATGGAAGTTTTAGGTCTCATGACTGCAGCATCGGACGCGATCCCCTTTGCTCGTTTTCACATGAGACCTCTCCAGCTTTGTATGCTGAACCAATTTTGCAGGGATTATACAAGGATATCACAATTAATATCCTAAAATCTCAATGTTCGACTTTCTCTGACTTGGTGGTTAGATCACCATCGTATAATTCTAGGGGCCTCTTTCGTTCATCCAACCTGGACTGTGATCACAACAGATGCGAGTCTTTCAGGTTGGGGAGCTGTTTGGGGATCTCTGACAGCACAAGGAGTTTGGAAATCTCAAGAGGTGAGATTACCAATCACTATTTTGGAACGTGCAATTCTGAGGGCTCTTCAATTTTGGCCTCTGTTAAAGAGAGAACCGTTCATTTGTTTTAAGACAGACAATGTCACAACTGTGACATATGTCAATCATCAGGGTGGGACTCACAGTCCTCAAGCTATGAAAGAAGTATCTCGGATACTTGTTTGGGTGGAATCCAGCTCCTGTCTAATTTCTGCGGTTCATATCCCAGGTATAGACAATTGGGAAGCGGATTACCTCAGTCGTCAGACTTTACATCAGGAAGAATGGTCTCTCCACCCAGGTGTGTTTTCTCAAATTGTTCAGATGTGGGGTCTTCCAGAAATAGATCTGATGGCATCTCATCTAAACAAAAAACTTCCCAGGTACCTGTCCAGGTCCAGGGATCCTCAGGCGGAAGCAGTGGATGCATTGACACTTACTTGGTGTTATCAACCTGTTTATATTTTCCCGCCTCTAGTTCTTCCAAGAGTGATCTCCAAGATCATCATGGAGCAATCGTTTGTGCTGCTGGTAGCTCCAGCATGGCCTCACAGGTTTTGGTATGCAGATCTTGTTTGGATGTCCATTTGCCAACCTTAACCACTTCCTTTAAGGTCAGACCTTCTATCTCAAGGTCCTTTTTTCCATCAGGATCTCAAATCATTAAATTTCAAGGTATGGAGTGTTACAAACTGCTATTTGTAACTGGCCCTTTAAATGGAAAATTGCCCTGCTTCCCTGGATTGTGGAGAAGCCTATTTGCCAGCCTCCTTCCTCATGACTATGGCCCCTGGAAGATTGTGCCCCTTAAAACGTATTAACTTTTATTGGGTGTGTATGGCCCTTTAAGAACTGTCTGGGGACATATTGTGACTTTGGTGAACAATGCCCCTTTAAGACTATGTCCCCAGACCTGTAAAATAACTTGTCCCTGGCTTTCTCCCACTTGGTTCAGTAAATAGGGCTTACTGAACCAAGTACCACACAGGCAGAGTGTTCCACAGAAAGGGAGCACTGTTACAAAAGCATTAGTTTTCATTGTGTGCCATTAAGTGCTATGTGACAGACCCTTCGGTCAGAACTAAATAGTTAACTTTGTTCAGCTTCAAGAAGCTAGTTTCTAAATACAAGTTTGCTGGCATCAGCTCTAATTAAGTTTAGTGATAAACATTCCCATTGTCTAATCACCTCCAGAGTCAGCCTGCTGTTGGTAAGATGGACTGCATTGTTTTCTTGTGTGTAACTTATCTGCTGAAGTAATGTAATTCTACTATGGCCTGTCAAAGGGCGTTGTCTCTATCTAAATGTATCAAATGTGTGATTGGGGATTTTATGCCTCCCCCTGAGAGTGTCCATTTTGCATGTAACCTCAATAAAAAGCAGGCTGTGTGTTCCAGCACATCAGACCTTTTCTGACCCTCTAACTTGCAGCCTTGACTCATGTTTGTAGGGGACAGCTATAATCACTACAGGGATTGCTATGCTCTTCATACTCCCTTAGCTACTGAGCTCTTGTAAGAGCTCTTGTTCCTGATCCTGCTTCACGCTACAGAAGGAAGAGGTTCACCTACTGGAGCCTGGTCATAGGTCCAGGGCGCAGAGCAGACGGCGAGATACCAGCCCAGCAGCGGTGGTTCGTAGAGTCTGCATTACTTATGGTGGCTACGCAGTAGTCTATGGTGTCTACGGTGCTGATGATCCTTTGGTGAGCGCTAAGAGCATCCTTTTCTACGGTCCAACTTCCAGCCAGCCTGGAGGCAACCGTAACATGGAGATTGAACGCTTTGTCAGTATATGGCGGGGTTATAACACAATATATTCAATAATTATCCTTTAAAAATAAACCCTCAATCAATATGCATATACTAGACCATAAAATTTATATAAATTCCTGAATTAGTTAATATCTATAAACACATTGAAATATATTTGTAGGAACAAGAATATGAATCCTATACACGTTTAAAATTATTTTAATAATGCTATACTCTTTACTAAGCAAACCAAATTGTAACTTATAACTAACCTTATTCACAATTGAATTTCATTCAATTAACACAATGAGATTCCAAGATTTTAGCCACTAACATTCAGACTGGTACAATTTCAACAGTGTTTAGTTAAACAATAGGCCCCTATATACTCTTAAAACATCAAAAATTGTATATATTATTTGTGTAAACAACCAATTCCTATGCTAATTTCTCTAAGCTGAAATAAATTCTTAGTCACTTATAATTAAAATTAATTCTAAGATATATATATATATATATCTATATTTTGCAAAGATAAATTACTTAGCATACAAAAAAACTTAACACTATACAGGTGTCAAGATATATGTAAGGTTAATAAATATATATATATTTTAATCATATATTTCAAGGTTAATAAATATATATATTTAATCAGATATTTGGCTGGACAGTAGAAAATGATTCATTTCATTCAGAAAGATTGACTTCAATCATGTTTAGTTTTCCCCCACTCAGGATGCAAAAGTTAAAAGGGCATACAAGTGAGAACAATAGAGCATTTTGTTTAATTAAAATTTAACAACCATTTCAGGAGACCATATGTGTGACTGCCTGGGAATGTGAGATAAAATCTCTTACCCCTCACAATGTTGCCTAAGAGTCTTACTCAGGCGACATATTTTGTGAGAAAGTAACCCTGTGCATTTCAAATGCAAATAAACCCTGCTGTGTGGCTTTGACACTTAGATACACGTAATGCAGACACTACGTCTGGGTGAGGGGTTTGCAAACACTGAACCATGGAATAAAAAAAAAAAATTAAAAAAAAAAATTCTCTCTGTTTTCCAGAAATCTAATGAAAATTATAAGAGCAACTGAGTTAATGAGATATCTGGATGAATGACTATATGACAGTGTGCGATCTGATGGATTTTTGTATAGTGTTGAACACTGCATATAAATGAATGTGTATATACCTATATATATTTTTGGAAGCATAGAATATCTTGAGATTTAACATGAGCATTCTAACAATTATCTCTTTGGTTACAGACAACAGTTGGACATGGGCATCAATTCATATATCCAGGAAGAAATACAAAGAAATGGGAAATAGGCTGCATTTGTGTAAATACATGTATAACAGATGTTTAAATGCCATTAATTTAAAAATAATCAGCAGCATAATTCTTTTAATATAAAGTAATATTAAAAAGAATTTGAGGGCATACTGTGTTTCATGTCAAATTGATCAGAATAAATAATATGATATAATACAATACATATAAACATATAACTTATTAATGTAAGGAAATTATGACAGTTATTACACATTTTAAATAAATATTTTAAATGCTAGAAATGTTAAGAATGAATCTGTGTATATTGTCATACTGCCCCCCGGTGCTGCGATGCGAGAAGTACAGCCAGAAGGCTTTTTGGCTGTTTAAAAATGAAATTTCAAAGGGCCAATCTGAGACAAGGTTTCCGTTTGGGCGTTTCCAACCTCACCAGTGATTGAAAGCTTATATAAGTAATGCAAGAGAAACAGGATAGGCAGATTTGTACTGAGCTGATTTGAAACTGGGTGCTGGACGTGAGATACCATTTACTCTGGCAAAGCTGATCTACCTTTTTCTCATTGATTGCAAGATATACTTATTGGTTAGATAATTCCTGTTAAGGAATACTGGATATCGATTGGCGTTCATCCTGGTAACGTGTTCAAGATTATTGGTAGATTGGAGAAAGCAAATTGTGTTTTTAAATTGTATTTCATAGTATTGAATAGCTCTTAGCTTACTTTTTGTATACAAAACACTTTAAAGCAAACATTCCTTGTTGCTGTATGTAGCAGATTTAAAGAAATAGTTTGTATTTCAAGTTAGTATTTCATAAGCCTGTGTATTGTTAAACATATATCATTGATGCTAAAAGTAGAATTGTGTTAGAGTGAAGTGTGGGTAAATAGCTGAGTATTTAACTTAGAATCCCTTTGTGTTAATTGAATGAAAGGCTATTTGTAAATAAGGCTGGTTTTAAAAGGTAAACTTTTATGAGTTTTGTAAGAAGTATAGCATATCTTAATAGTTTTGAACGCATATAATATTGTTTCATGTTCTGGTATTACAAATATATTCCAATATTCTCATAGATATTAACTAAATAAAAGAATTCAGATATTTATATTAATTTAATGGTTTCTAGTAGATGCATATTGATTTAGGTTTGATATTTTTAAAGGAAAATTATTAAATACATTGTATTATAACCCTGCCATAGGCTGATATATTATTTGGAGAGCACTACTACTGAAATTCTTATGAATATACTGACACAGGACTATGAATGTAAGCTAAAATACAAACTCTCTTTAATCTATTACTTACAATTTGACTATGGTCTTACCAATTACCTTTGTTTAAAATATTAAAAATTAGAACAATCATACATCACTAATCTGAGTCAATTTGTAGTTCAGTCTTTTCCAAAAATCTTTAGATCACCTCATTTGAAGGAAAGTTACTTTGCATAGATCAAGGTTAGTTTTAGCTCCTTGCTTAAGTGATTGTGTTCCCAACTATGGCCGCCAGTTATCAATCACCAGTCTAAGCAAGTCACACAAAAAACTGTCTTCTCTTGCATTTAGCTTTCCTGTTATATAATCATTGGAAATCTTTTTCGGTTACGCCCACGGTAGCTTGTCCCTTCTCATTGGATACTTTAGGAAACGCTCCCTCATTGGCTCTGTATGTGTGTCCTAATAGAAAATTTATTTGGCTGTTATACCATTCCAATCCCCTAGGGGACAGCAGACAACCAACAAACACTTCTCACCATCCAACATTTTTTTTTTTTTTTTAAATTCGTTTTTTTTATTATTGAGAATACAACAAATTGTCAGGCAATCCATAAGTACAGCCAATGATTAATCATACAGTGAGTGCATCTCATACATATTTAGCAATTGAAGAAAGGCAACATTATATAATGACCATTGCAGTAGTCCATATGTAGCTGACGTTTATATGAAGGCTGACCACGGAGCCATCCGATGAACATAGTAAGTGTAAAGAACAAAGTCTCTTTCTGTGTAGTTGGTTTGCACGTATCTCTCAATAACATTTTTCAATTTTTATAATAAACCATATGAACTAGTCTAACATTACCCTAAACTAACTTAACTTACAAAAACCACTTTTGCAGCACAAGTTATATATTTCCAAAGCTACTCTCGGGTCTTTCATTGTAGTAACCTAAGTAGGTGAATGTATGTCTGGGAGGGGGGGAGGTGGGGAGAAGGAAAAAGGAGAGAAAAAAAAAAGGGGGTTAGAGGGAGAGATGAGGGGGGTGAGGTGGGAGAGTGAGTAAAGGAAGTAAGAAAGGACAAGGGATCAAAAGAAGGATTCAATCAGGATTAGTTCAGAATCGTCAACCCTGGCTTGTGCAGGTTCCCCAGGAGACAAGGCCGGCCAGTCTCCCCTCAAGATGCCCTCCAGTATAATCTCATGCTGAGCATAAGGTGCCAGTATCTGTTTTTGTTGCCCAGTGGGCAGTTTCTCAATCAGGCATTTCCATTTCTTCAGAAAAGGCCTCAATCTAAGTTTGGTGTCCCAGAACACGTCCTGCCTCTCAATAAACAGTTGTTTAAATAGGGCCCTCTTAAATTGTGTCATTGTCGGGGAGGAATGTGAGCACCATAAGGTTAATATGCACTGTCTCGCAACTAATGTGCAGAGTGTCAGTAAAGGTTGCTTTCCACTTACAACCCCAGTCCACGTGAATAAGTATATGTTGGTGGGGTTATAAGAGATATCAATGGACAATTTAATTTTAAGCCAATATTGTAAATATCCCCAAAACCTTCTAACTCCCGGGCATTCATAGAAATAGTGAATCAAGGAGGGGTCTGGAAATTGACACTTCGCACATCTATTTGGGCTATGGGGGCTCCATTTCGCCCTTCTGCTGGGGGTAATATAATCTCTGTTGATCATTCTAATTTGCGCCTCTCTCAATGTCAGTGCCAATGTAGCTGCTTTGGTTTTCATAAGGCTATCTTTAATCACTTGGATAGTTAATTCATTGGTGGTATCCAATTTTAGTTTTTCCAACATACCCTCTTGAACCCTAGTAACATGATGGCGTAAAAGTTCCTGATACACTTCTGAAATGGAAAAACTCCCTAACTTAAAAGCTGTTTGGGGGATTACAAAAGGAGCCTGACTCCAAAACCCCGGGTTTTTGTCTATTAATGTTTTAATATAGTGTCTTAATTGTAGATATGCATAGAAATGCTGGTTCGGTAAATTATAAGTAGTCTTTAGCTCCTGAAACGTTCTGACGGTGTGTGACAATGTATCCAGAGCACCCCCAATTCTCTGCAATCCTCTCTCCCCCCACACCCCAAAAGGAGCGTGTTCATCTCCTCCTGGGAAATCAATGTTACCCCGAATGGGCATATACCTGAGCCCGGGATGTGTATGACCCAACATCTTGTGTGCCCTAGACCAGACCAGAAGCGGATCTCTGTACAGGAAGTTATTTTTTATGTGTTGAGGCAGATCCCCCAGTCTGCAGTACGGGAGATAAGCCAGTCCACACACACCAATCACTGTCTCCTCTAGCTGGGTGTCACAGAAGTGTGCCATTCCCATTTGCCAATCCAATACTAATCTGATCTGTGCCGCCCAGCTATAACACTGGATGTGTGGTAAACCCAGGCCTCCGTTCAGGAAAGAAGAGTGCAGTTTACTAGCCGCTATTCTGGGTTTTTTCCCCTTCCATACGAATCGGCTCATAGCCCTGTTCAGTTTTCTCTCATCTCCCCTCGTCACCATAAAGGGTAGCATCAATAAGGGGTATAAGAGCTTAGGTAGCAGGGACATTTTGAACAGGCTTATACGACCAGTGAGGCTCAAGGGGAGATTATGCCAACTGGCTAATTTGGAGCATATCAGGTCACACTGTTGTGTGATATTGAGGCCGTATATTTTGTGCGGGTTCCTGTGTAGCCTAATGCCCAAGTATATGAGGGCATCTTGCACCTCAACAAAGGGATACGTAGTGGAGTCCGATCCGCGTCCACTAAGCCACAATATCTCCGACTTGGTGTTATTGATCTTGTAACCCGAGAATCTCCCAAAAGACTCCAGGGTTTTAAAGATGACAGGCACAAAGATTTTAGGCGAATCCACAAACAGAAGCATGTCATCTGCGTATAAGGCTAACTGGAGGATATTCTTTCCCACCGCCACGTCTGGGAAAACCTGACGCAACTTTGCTGCTAAGGGCTCCAAGGCTAGATCAAAGATCAAGGGAGAAAGAGGGCATCCTTGTCTAGTGCCTCTCCTCAAGGAGAAGCCAGAAGAGAAGCATCCATTAACTAGGATGTGGGCAAAAGGAGACGAGTAAAGTTTTTTCAACACTCCTAGGTACGAACCCCTGAAGTTGAAACGCTCCAAGGTATAAAAAAGGTAAGGCCATTCGACCCGGTCGAAGGCCTTTTCTGCATCTAGGGAGAGAAGGAACGCCTCAGAGTGGTCCTCCCCTGTGTGGCTCTGTTCTCTCTGCCAGTAATGGTTAATAACATGCAATACCCACCGCAAATTGGTGACCGAGGTACGCTGATACACAAAGCCAGTTTGATCAGGGTCTCAAGTAGGGTGGGTAGGATAGTTTTTAGACGATTTGCAAGAATTTTGGTAAAGATTTTATAGTCCGAATTGAGGAGTGAGATCGGGCGGTATGATCCAGGCTCCAAGGGATCTTTTCCTGGCTTGGGGATCAATGTTATATAGGCAGAGGCGAAAGTGTTTGAAGGGCATCCCTCTCCCTGAAAAAAGCCATTGTACACTTGTTGTAGTACTGGCGTTACTTGTGGCAGAAGCAACCGATATAACTCTATTGGGAGTCCATCCGGGCCTGCAGCCTTACCCCGAGCCAAGGATTTTATTATAGCTTGTAACTCACCCGACAAGATAGGGGCATTAAGGGACTCCAATTGATTCTCTGTTAGAGTTGGGAGTGTTATCGAGCGCCAAAAGCGTTCAAGCACTTCCGGCGGAGGAGCATCTTGGTTAGAGTATAACTGCTTATAGTAGAGCGCAAAGCCCTCTGCTATCTCCATTGGTGTCTTATATGAGTTACCCTGAAACTGAATAACCGCAACTTCTCGGCCCATCTCCCTTCTATTCACCAGATTTGCAAGCAATCTGCCCGACCTATTACCATATCTATGGAATCTGCTCGCTGATTTCAGCAAGTCAGATGCCGCTTTCTGCCTCAGAAAGGTCTCCAATTCTTCCTTAGCCAAAATGAACGCGTCATGTGTCTCCCTAGACCTGTACAATACACTTGGTAAGATTGTTCCAAAAGTCCCTGGAGGTCATCGTATTTCTGTTTTGCCCTACGTTTAAGGTTTGCCACATAGGAGATAATGTGCCCCGTCAAAACCGCCTTAGCTGTGTCCCAGAACAACTGTGGGGTATCTAGATGTTGTTGGTTGTCTGTATAATAGTCGTTCCAACAATGTGTTAGAAACTTTTGAAAAGCCTCTGAGGTAGCCAAGTAAGACGGAAATCTAAGTGTGTTTCTATTTGGTCTACTACGAGTGAGTTTCAATGTAAGACCCACCGGGGCATGATCCGACAACACAACCGTGTAAATGTTTTCCTGGCTAACCCTGGGTATCAAGCACTCCGATATCCAGAACATGTCTATCCTGGATAAGGAACCAGTAGCCTTTGATAAGCACGTATAATTATTTTCCCAGGGGTGTCTCCTTCTCCATATGTCACACACCGCCAGGTCAGATTGCAGCTTGGAAAAGACCTTTGTCTCGAATTTCCCTTTTTGTTTCGTTAACCTAGCCTCTACATCTATATGACCCAACAAGGACCTATCCAACTGAGGGTGTGGAGTAAGGTTAAAGTCCCCACCAAGAATAAGTGGGTGTCCCACAAATTGAGCTAATGCCTGGACCAACGTGTCCCAGAAAACCAAGGTCTTAGAGTTGGGAGCATATATATTACAAAGAACATAAATGTTGCCCTGAAGGTTAACTTTCAGTATAAGGAATCTTCCCTCCCTATCCTTGTGCGTGCATTAAACCTCAACTGGGAGGCGTTTACCAAATAATATCCATCCAACATTTTTAACAATTTAATACATTCTTATAAAGTGACCATTCATCATACCATAACTTTTTGCATCAATCACTACCTGAATTCCAGACAGGATATCATCATGTCAATTTTCTGATTACCCAGATACCAAACACATTATGTTTTTAACATTATATTATATCAAAGTAATTTATACTGCTAACTGATTAGCTTAAAATCAATTTACAATGTCACCAGGTCATTTCCCCATATTTATATAAAAACACAGCATATTTCATATTCAGTACTGCACTGCATCCCAACATGAATGTAATATATTTCATATTTCTAATAAATCCTGAATGCATGAATCTTGTCTATGCAGATCTGAAATAAAAATAATAGGGTTATTTATTTTTATGTTAAAATATAAAATATCCATGTCTGTTTTTATGAGTAAGGACCTCTTGTTTTTCTGTGAAATAAAGGGAAAAATTGTCATATGTATAAATCTATTTGCAGTATTTATCTAAAATGTTACTATTAATTATTGCTTTTTAGGTCCACAAATATCCATATTCATATGAAACCCAGCATTTATACAGATATTCATACAGATATCCCATTACATCAGTTGTTCCTTTCATTTTCATTAGATTTCTGGAAAACAGAGAGAATAAAATAAAATGTGTTTATCTTTAAGTCAATGGGTCAGTGTTTGTATATTTGATACAGCAGACACTAATTTGCATTGAAATATGAATGGTTTCTTTCCCACAAAATATGTCACCTATGCCAGACTACTAGGCTACTTTGTAAACGTGTTTTGTTGATCAAACTTTCATTGCTTCCATACCCAGCAGGGCCACTTCAAACAGGTGACAATGGCTATTTTCTTCAGCTAAGTTTCAAAAGAAATCCAGCATTTCTCTGACATTGTCTGTATCACTGTATGGGGCTATCTATCTGTCAATCTTGCTGTCCTATGTCCTGTTTGCTACCCCCTGCAAGGCTGTGAGCTTCAAAAGCTATGTTATCTTTTAATTAGGATAAACGTGTCTTCACCCAGCCAAAACCATTTGGCAGGGGGGGGTTGTGATTTACAGTGAAATAGCACTGTTGTAAATAGCCTCATATTTAATTTATCCTGTAGTCTCACCAACTATATATATATATGAAAATTATATATATATATATATATATATATATATATATATATATATATATATATATGTAGATAGAGAGCACTCTCACTTTCAAAATCCTGATGCCAGGGTGCCAGCAGGTAAATATACACGGTGAAGGAAGGCACTCACTGATCTTTTCATCAAAACAACTTTATTGAGCGTGACGTTTCCCCGTCTGAGGAAGGGGAGTGTGTCCCCGAAACGTCACGCTCAATAAAGTTGTTTTGATGAAAAGACCAGTGAGTGCCTTCCTTCACCGTGTGTATATATATATATATATATATATATATATATATATTATATAATTTTCATCTATAATATTCATATACCCTGACAGCTTAGTGCTTAGTCATAGAGAGTTCTCTGACTCAGTGATTAATACTATGTTGCAGGCTCGTAAATTTGTTTATAGAAAGATTTATTATCGAGTTTGGAAGACTTACATTTCATGGTGTTCTCATAAATTCTCTTGGCATTCTTTTAGAATTCCTACAATTTTACAGTTTCTCCAGGATGGTTTGGATAAGAGTTTGTCTGCAAGTTCCTTGAAGAGACATCTCTGCTCTTTCAGTTTTATTTCACAGAAAGATTGCTAAACTTCCTGATATTCACTGTTTTGTACAGGCTTTAGTTCGAATTAAACCCGTCATTAAATCAATTTCTCCTCCTTGGAGTCTTAATTTGGTTTTGAAGGTGTTACAGGCTCCTCCGTTTGAGCCTATGCATTCTTTGGACATTAAAATACTTTCTTGGAAAGTGTTGTTTCTTTTGGCCATCTCTTCTGCTAGAAGAGTCTCTGAATTATCTGCTCTTTCTTGTGAGTCTCCTTTTCTGATTTTTCATCAGGATAAGGCAGTTTTGCAGACTTCATTTAAATTTCTACCTAAGGTTGTGAATTCTAACAACATTAATAGAGAAATTTGTGTCCTAATCCTTGAATTCTTTGGATGTGGTAAGAGCTTTGAAATATTATGTTGAGGCTACTAAAGATTTCAGGAAGACTTCTAGTCTATTTATTAACTTTTCTGGTTCTAGGAAAGGTCAGAAGGCTTCTGCCATTTCCTTGGCATTGTGGTTAAAGCTTTTGATTCATCAGGCTTATTTGGAGTCGGGTCAGGACCCGCTTCAAAGAATTACAACTCATTCTACTAGATCAGTCTCCACTCTGTGGGCTTTTAAGAATGAAGCTTCAGTTGATCAGATTTGCAAAGCAGCATCTTGGTCTTCTTTGCATACATTTACAAAATGTGCTTATTCAGAAGCAGTTTTTGGTAGAAAAGTTCTTCAGGCAGCCATTTCAGTTTGATTCCTCTGCGTATGTTTGAGTTTTTTTCTTTTCATTATGAGAATAAAAACTTATATTTTGGGTTGTGGATTTATTTTTTTCAGCGAAAAATGGCTGTTATTATTTTATCCCTCCCTCTCTAGTGACTCTTCTGTGGAGTTCCACATCTTGGGTATTACTATCCTATACGTCACTAGCTCATGGACTCTTGCCAATTACATGAAAGAAAACATAATTTATGTATGAACTTACCTGATAAATTCATTTCTTTCATACTGAGTGCATGAGACCCACCCTTTTTATGGTGGTAATGATTTTTTGTATAAAACACAATTAATTCCAAATTCCTTTGTTGATGCTTTTTACTCCTTTCTTTATCACCCCACTACTTGGCTATTTGTTAAACTGAATTGTGGGTGTGGTGAGGGGTGTATTTATAGGCATTTTGAGGTTTGGGAACCTTTGCCCCTCCTGGTAGGATTGTATATCCCATACATCACTAGCTCATGGACTCTTGCCAATATGAAAGAAATGAATTTATCAGGTAAGTTCTTACATAAATTATGTTTTTCTTCTGTCTTCTACAGGACCCATCATCACGTCTGCCAACATTGAGAGTGCTGCCTACATTTGGAGATCCGTTCACGCCCTCACATAAGTGCACCTCTGTAGGGCGTCTCACCATAATTATTTTCTTTGACTGGTCTATGTAGTTACTGCATACACTGATGAACGGCAATGATTCACATGTGAGGTTGCAAAGCTTGTTGGAAGCGACGAGAATCCTAACATGAAGTTTTTTAGATAAGCTGAGACTCTAGACATGAAGTTTGTTAGATAAGCTGAGATTCCCAACTTGAAGCTTGGCAGATATTCTGAGACTCCCGACTTGAAGCTTGGCAGATAAGCTGAGACTCCCGACTTGAACATTTTCACACACATGGACAAGGTACTAGTAAACTTTCCTTCATATGCACAGAACACATAGAGACAGACCCTCTAGGAGGGGACAGACTCAAACAATTGCTAAAAAAAAGAGGTATACTGGATCTTCACATTAGCAACAAGAAAGCCGATGGGTATCAATCATAGATACAATGTTAACCTTTCTTTCCTAAGGCATGGAGAGTCCACAAATCATTCTAATTACTAGTGGCAAAGTTTCCCAAACCTCAAAATGCCTATAAATACACCCCTCACCACACCCACAATTCAGTTTTACAAACTTTGCCTCCTATGGAGGTGGTGAAGTACGTTTGTGCTAAGATTTCTACTTTGACATGCGCTTCATCCGATTCCTCTCAGAGTACAGCGAATGTCAGAGGGACGTGGAGAGTATCACCTATTGTATGCAATGATTTTCCTAACGGGGGTCTTTTTCATAGGTTCTCTGTTATCGGTCGTAGAGATTAATCTCATACCTCCCTTTTCAGATCGACGATATACTCTCATATACCATTACCTCTACTGATCACTGTTTCAGTACTGGTTTGGCTATCTGCTATATGTGGATGGGTGTCTTTGGGTAAGTATGTTTTTATTTATTAAGACACCTCAGCTATGGTTTGGTACTTTATGCATTTATATAAAGTTCTAAATATATGTATTATACTTATATTTGCCATGAGTCAGGTTCATGTATTTCCTTTTGCAGATTGTCAGTTTCATATTTGGGAAAGTTAATATTGAGAAATATTTTTCTTACCTGGGGTTTAGTCTTTTTTTCAATTGACTACTTGTTCAAATTGCGGGCTGTCTTAGGCTTGCGGTGCGCTAAATGCTACACTTTATTGCATCATTCTTGCTGCGAATTTTTTTTGGCTTGAAAGGCACATCCGTTGACGCAAGTTCGTCATTTCCGGAGTCATACTTGACGCAGGGGTTCACACAGGGTTGCGTCGGTAGTGACGCGAGTGTGTCATTTACAGACATGGTTGGCGCCAAAAAAAATTACAGTTACGTTGTGCGTCATACTTGGCGGAGTTGGCGCCAAACTTTTTTCATTATTTATTGCCCCATTTGCTTTTGCCTCTTGCCTTTTGCTATGTCAGAGGGCTATGCTATTTGCTTTTTTCCCATTCCTGAAACTGTCATATAAGGAAATTGATAATTTTGCTTTATATGTTGTTTTTTCTTTTACATTTTGCAAGATGTCTCAATCTGATCCTGCCTCAGAAGTATCTGCTGGAACTTTGCTGCATGACATCGGTTCTACCAAAGCTAAGTGCATTTGTTGTAAAATTGTGGAGATTATATCTCCAAATGTCATTTGTAATAGTTGCCATGATAAACTTTTACATGCAGATAGAGTGCCCATCTGTTCAACTTCTAATGTACATGATATACCTATGAATTTTAAAGAATTTGTTACTGATTCTATTAGAAGGCTTTGTCTGCATTTCCACCTTCTAATAAGCGTAAGAGGTCTTTAAAACTTCTGATAAGTTGATGAAATTTCAAATGACCGACAGCATAATGAATTATCCACCTCTGATGAGGATCTATCTGATTCAGAAGATCCTTCCTCAGACATTGACACTGACAAATCTACTTATTTATTTAAAATAGAGTATATGCGTTCTTTGTTAAAAGAAGTGTTAATTTGGATATTGAGGAAGCTAGTCCTCTTGATATTAATACCAGGAAATGTTTAAATGCTGTTTTTAAACCTACTGTGGTTACTCCAGAGGTTTTTCCTATTCCTGATGCTATTTCTCACATGAATGGAATAAGCCAGGTACTCCTTTTAATCCTTCTGCAAGGTTTAAAAAATGGTATCCTTTACAAGCAATTGCAATAGAGTTTTGGGAAAAGATCCCCTAAATTGATGGGGCTACTTCTACTCTTGCTAAATGAACCACTATTCCTATGGAAGATAGTACTTCCTTTAAAGATCCTTTAGATAGGAAGATTGAATCTTATCTAAGAAAAGCCTATTTATATCCAGGTCATCTTCTTAGGCCTGCAATTACTTTGGCTGATGTTGCAGCTGCTTCAACTTTTTGGTTGGAGAATTTAGCGCAACAAGAATTGGATTCTGACATATCTAGCATTGTTCGCTTACTGCAACATGCTAATCATTTTATTTGTGATGCCATTTTTAATATTATCAAAATTGATGTAGATCCGTGTCTTTAGCTATTTTAGCTAGAAGAGCCTTGTGGCTTAAATCTTGGAATGCTGATATGACATCTAAGTCTAGATTGCTATCTCTTTCTTTCCAAGGTAATAATTTATTTGGTTCTCAGTTGGATTCTATTATTTCAACTGTTTCTGGGGGAAGGGAGTTTTTTTGCCTCAGGATAAAAAACCTAAGGGTAAATCTAATGCTTCTAATTGTTTTTGTTCCTTTTGTCAAAATAAGGAACAAAAACTTAATCCTCCCCCAAGGAATCTGTTTCCAATTGGAAGCCTTCTTCAAATTGGAATAAATCCAAGCCTTTTAAGAAACCAAAGTCAGCCCCTAAATACGCATGAAGGTGCGGCCCTCATTCCAGCTCAGCTGGTAGGGGACAGATTAAGGTTTTTCAAGGATGTTTGGGCAAATTCTGTCCAAAATCAATGGATTCAGAGCATTGTCTCTCAGGGGTACCGAATAGGATTCAGAGTAAGACCTCCTGTGAGAAGATTTTTTTCTCTCTCACGCATCCCAGTGAATCCAGTAAAAGCTCAGGCTTTCCTGAAGTGTGTTTCAGATCTGGAGGTTTCAGGGGTTATCATGCCAGTTCCCTTTCAGGAACAAGGCCTGGGGTTTTATTCAAATCTATTCATTGTCCCGAAGAAAGAAAATTCATTCAGACCAGTTCTGGATCTGAAAATTTTGAATCGTTATGTAAGAGTACCAACTTTCAAGATGGTGACTATAAGGACTATTCTGACTTTTGTTCAGCAAGGACATTATATGTCTACAATAGACTTGCAGGATGCTTACCTTCATATTCCAATTCATCCAGAACATTATCAGTTCCTGAGATTCTCTTTTCTAGACAAGCATTACCAATTTGTTGCTCTTCCATTTGGCCTGTAATCAGAGAACAGGGTATTGCGGTGTTTCCTTATTTGGACAATATCTTGGTACTAGCTCAGTCTTTACGTTCTGCAGAATCTCACATGAATCAACTTGTGTTGTTTCTTCGAAAACATGGTTGGAGGATCAATTTACCAAAAAGTTTTTTGATTCCTTAGACAAGGGTCACCTTTTTAGGTTTCCAGATAGATTCAGTGTCCATGACTCTGTCGCTAACAGACAAGAGACGTTTGAAATTTGTTGCAGCATGTCGGCACCTTCAGTCTCAGTCATTCCCTTCAGTGGCTATGTGCATGGAAGTTTTAGGCCTCAGGACTGCAGCATCGGATGCGATTCTTTTTGCTCGTTTTCACATGAGACCTCTCCAGCTTTGCATGCTGAATCAATGGTGCCGGGATTATACAAAGATATCACAATTAATATCCTTAAATCCCAATGTTCAACAGTCTCTGACGTGGTGGTTAAATCACCAGCGTTTAGTTCAAGGGGCCTCTTTTGTTCGGCCAACCTGGACTGTGATCACAACAGATGCGAGTCTTTCAGGTTGGGGAGCTGTCTGGGGATCTCTGACAGCACAAGGACTTTGGAAATCTCAAGAGGCGAGATTACCAATCAATATTTTACAACTCTGTGCAATTCTCAGAGCTCTTCAGTTTTGGCCTCTGTTAAAGAGAGAACCGTTCATTTGTTTTGGCATATGTCAATCATCAGGGTGGGACTCTCAGTCCCCTAGCTATGAAAGAAGTACCTGGATACTTGTTTGGGCGGAATCCAGCTCTTGTCTAATTTCTGTGGTTTATATCCCAGGTGTAGACAATTGGGAGACGGATTATCTCAGCCGTCAGACTTTACATCCAGGGGAGTGTTCTCTCCATCCGGATGTGTTTTCTCAGATTGTTCAGATGTGGGGTCTTCCAGAAATAGATTTGATGGCTTCTCATCTAAACAAGAAACTTCCCAGATACCTGTCCAGGTCCAGGGATTCTCAGGCGGAAGCAGTGGATGCGCTGACACTTCCTTGGTGTTATCAACCTGCTTGTATCTTTCCGCCTCTAGTTCTTCTTCCGAGAGTGATCTCCAAGATCAGCATGGAACAATCATTTGTGTTGCTGGTGGCTCCAGCATGGCCCCACAGGTTTTGGTATGCAGATCTTGTTCGGATGTCCAGTTGCCAACCTTGGCCACTTTAGTTAAGGCCGGACCTACTGTCTCAAGGTCCGTTTTTCCATCAGGATCTCAAATCATTAAATTTGAAGGTATGGAAATTGAACGCTTAGTATTAAGTCATAGAGGTTTCTCTGACTCAGTAATTAATACTATGTTACAAGCTCGTAAATCTGTCTCTAGGAAGATTTATTATCGAGTTTGGAAGATTTACATTTCATGGTGTTCTTCTCATAAATTCTCTTGGCATTCTTTTAGAATTCCTAGAATTTTACAGTTTCTCCAGGATGGTTTGGATAGGGGTTTGTCTGCAAGTTCCTTGAAGGGACAAATCTCTGCTCTTTCAGTTTTATTTCACAGAAAGATTGCTAAACTTCCTGATATTCACTATTTTGTACAGGCTTTAGTTCGAATTAAGCCCGTCATTAAATCAATTTCTCCTCCTTGGAGTCTTAATTTGGTTTTGAAGGCTTTACAGGCTCCTCCATTTGAGCCTATGCATTCTTTGGACATTAAACTACTTTCTTGGAAAGTGTTGTTCCTTTTGGCCATATCTTCTGCTAGAAGAGTTTCTGAGCTATCTGCTCTTTCTTGTGAATCTCCTTTTCTAATTTTTCATCAAGATAAGGCGGTTTTGCGGACTTCATTTGAATTTTTACCTAAGGTTGTGAATTCTAACAACATTAGTAGAGAAATTGTTGTCCCTTCCTTGTGTCCTAATCCTAAAAATCCTTTGGAAAGATCCTTACATTCTTTGCATGTGGTAAGAGCTTTGAAATATTATGTTGAAGCTACTAAAGATTTCAGGAAGACTTCTAGTCTATTTGTTATATTTTCTGGTCCTATGAAAGGTCAGAAGGCCTCTGCTATTTCTTTGGCCTCTTGGTTAAAGCTTTTGATTCATCAAGCTTATTTGGAGTCGGGTCAAGCCCCGCCTCAGAGAATTACAGCTCATTCTACTAGATCAGTCTCCACTTTGTGGGCTTTTAAGAATGAAGCTTCAGTTGATCAGATTTGCAAAGCAGCAACTTGGTCCTCTTTGCATACATTTACTAAATTCTTCCGTTTTGATGTATTTGCTTCTTCTGAAGCAGTTTTTGGTAGAAAAGTTCTTCAGGCACCTGTTTCAGTTTGATTCTTCTGCTGCTATTTTAAGCTTTTCTTTTCTTCATGAGAATAACTTATATTTGTGTTGTGGATTATTTTTTCAGCATTTGGCTGTTGTTTATTTTTTATCCCTCCCTTTCTAGTGACTCTTGCGTGGAGTTCCACATTTTGGGTATTTGATATCCCATACGTCACTAGCTCATGGACTCTTGCCAATATGAAAGAAATGAATTTATCAGGTACGTTCTTACATAAATTATGTTTTTCTTTATTTCTAACATTGCTTCCCCTTTATGGAAAGCCAGGGGGTTGGTTACTATATTCTTTCTTTTTCTACAGGTCCATGGCAGAAGTGAAGGTATCTGCCGCAACTTAGAAGCCATGCCATGCCGGACAGCAGGATCCACAGGCAAGTGCTTCCCTTCTAGGTTAGAAGGTACCAGCACTCTAAGGGTTAATTCTCTTGTGGATTTCATTTTTGGGGCTCTTTGGGACTTTTTTCTTTAATAAGAAATATGGAAGTATAAGGGGGCACTGCATTCTATTGAGGTGGTTTATGAGGCTGATAGAATTTTAGATAATATGCAGTTTTGATAGATATTAGAGCACTTGAAGCTATGGCTCAGTAGTTAAGTGCTTGGATTCGAATCCCAGAGGTCTGAAGCCAGGTGAGAGTAACTTTTTCTATATATACACAGTAAAGAAGAGTAGATCTCACCAAATAAGTGAGGTCTAAAAGTCCAGGTAATCAGCACCTATAAATCTATATCTAAGTTAGAAAGAAGGCAGATACAAAAGATTTATGCACAAAAATATATAACACGACTTCCGGTGGGCGGGACACAGAGTAAGAAGCAAGGGAACGGAGCTCCATCCAAAGTGAACTCAAACTTGAAATAAATACTTATAGAAGGAAAAAAAGAAAAAACCCTTTCTTCAAAACTCTGTGTCCGGTGAGAAATCCTTGGCAGATCTTGCTGCCCGGAGTGGGGGAGAATTCTAAAAGACCTCCATACTTTTCACGAAAGCCGCTCAATGCTCCACCACTGAGGTGCGGTATTGATTGAAGCACAGAGACTCTTGATTGATGGAGCAGAAGCTAATAAGGTGGTAACGCTTCCCCCTACCTTTGGTCTCAGGCAGTGGCGGAGATAGGTTTGGCCGAGCTGAGTTTCTACCTGCCACAGTGAGACAACGGACGCTTGGAGCTACAGTGCCTGAACTGAGGAATTTACTGCTTTGCTGGATCGGATGGGTCTTGGGCTCACGTCAAAAGGACCTAAAGGAGTTTGCTGACCCTGCCCAGCACTTGCTGCTGATCGCAGCTTGAGGAACAAAACACATATTCGTGGGCACTTCTGGCGCGACACCGGACGCCATCTTGGGTTTCTGAACCACACAGGCCGAACGCCTTGGAACCTCGTGGAGCTGGTCAGAGAAATTGGAGAACAACCTGCTGACGCTTAAGGAGGTAAAGTATTGCCAGCACACACTCTCTGGGGACCTCCTCTCTACCCAAGTACCCCCACATTCTCAACGGGTAAAGGGGCAAGTGGACGGTATCCCATGGCCCTTGGAGGCCCTAAGAGTATAACCCCCTCAGGGTGAGATGATAGTGTGGTCCTACTGGGTCATACTACACCCGGGTTTACTCTTTCACCAAGGCTGCTCCAGAGACTTTCTGTGAACATTCCCCGGCGTTGGACTCCAGTTCAGGTCGGACTTGGGCCTGTTTTTCATGGACCGGAGGGTTTGGAGGATTTTGGGAGCTTCACCCTTAATCATAAATATACTCGCTTGGTACTTTTCTTTTTGCTCCAACAAAGGCAGACATTACTCTTCCCTTAGAAGCCCCTAATCTTGCAGAAGCACCTAGCAGTAGAGGGGTAGAATCACAGGAGGCCTAGCACACCTGACTGTTACTCTCCATCTGGGGACTGTTTGGATATTTTGTTCTTTACTTGTTAAAGCGGGGTGTAAGACTTTCTCTTTACCAACCCAGGATTGGGACTGATGTTCTGGACTGGGACCTAGGAAGATACGACTTGCAGACCCCTGTTGGGTTTGTCTACTTCTATTTCGGCCTACACATGATATCCTATTTTAACTAATTGTCTGCCTCTTTACAATAAGCTGCAACACATGTCAGTTGATTTATCATGCTAATGTACTTTTTCCTCTTACAGGTTTATCTTGTGATAATTTACCAAAGTGTGACATCTGTGAAGTATTGGGGTCATATTTTATTTTATTTTGCCGCTAATACTGTGGGGAGGAATACCAAATTTTAAGGGTCCCCTATAGGTTCTGTCACCTTATGGGTTTATGGAGAAATATCTAACCACCACCCCAATGGCGAGCCATAATAAAACTAATGACCGCCGGCATAGAGCGGGAAATACCAAGCTGGTCAGGGTCAGAGCTCTGAATCTCTTATAAATAGTTATCCAGTTAACACCCACCCCATTGTAAAACAAATAACCATGTTGTTCATGACTAAAATTGATAACCTTTAGAGGGGGGTAGATACGTTCACTGATGATGTCAAACAATTTTCAACACGCATGATTGAGGCAGAGGGCAGAATATCTGACCTAGAAGACTCTAATGTAGCTAACTCTAGTAAGATAGAGAGTCTGGAGAGGCAGGCTATGGCCCTACAGTTAAAATTAGATGACCTGGAAAACAGGTCGAGACGCAATAATGTGCGTCTCCTTGGTCTCCCTGAATCGGTCAAACAATCTGACTTGATCCACTTTGTGGAAAACACCTTACCTTCTTTGCTAAATATCCCTATTAGAGATTTTGTTGGAGGAGTAGAAAGGGCACACAGGGTAGGCCCGGAGAGGCCTGGGGCAGATACATCACAACCTCGTCCCATCATGATAAAGTTCTTACATTTTCAGACCAAAACCGCTGTACTTAGAGGATACAGAAAGCTAGACAAACTAATTTTTCAGAACACACTCTTGCTGCTTTTCCAGGACTTCTCCGCTGACCTCACGAAGCGTCGCAGAGAATTCACATCACTCTGCTCTAGGTTACACAGGGAGGGCAGACAGGCATACCTTCTGTACCCGGCTAGGCTTAAAATAATTACGTCTAGGGGCCCCAAATTTTTTGATTCCCCCTCTGAAGCACAAGACTTCTTGGAGAAACATGGATCACTTCCTCCCAGCCCTACCCAAGAGCCACATGGAGGGGGAGGATGGCTGAGATGACGGAATGTTTGGGTACCCCTAATTAAGTCTTTTATATTACAGCACGCACTGCCAGAAAAGATGGTAGGTTTAATTTTGCCCCTAAAACCTTTAAGCCTGTGTCTAACAGGTTGCTTGATTAATATCATAGTCCTTTATGGGATCCTGCTCTTAACGCTAGGTTGGCAACTACAGAGCGGAGTTAAACCAATGCTAAACCACAGTACGTTAGGATTATGTCCCTGAGGCTACGCAAACACACATTTCATTAAAGGATATGTGAAAGGGTGGTCTCAACATATACTATATACCATCCAAAGCATAACTGGGGAATGGATGTTTTATGTTTTTGAGGAATCAAGGTTTAAGTTAAATTGCACCGCTATGGGACAGAGAGCTGCAAACATTTCCAAATGCTATTATGAACCCACATGGGTCAACAGGTTGGGAGCGGATTGGAGGGACTTAATCAAGTGTTTAATAGGTTGTTATTTCACGAAGTTCTTTGTAAAGCTTTAAATAAATTGTTTAAAGTTTATAGTTTGGTTTGTATCCTGGAAGTTGCTAATACGCAACTGCAAAAATGAAAGAGAATGTATTTGTCACAACACATTAATCTTTATTGGTTATGATGTAAAAGATGTATTAGAATGGATTTCGATGACAAACTTGTGTTTCTCTGCAGCACAGCAGTCGAACATATCCAGTTGGTGGGGTCTGGCGAGGAGGTGGCGTGATGAAGGGCTGAACCGGGAGCCTGTACATACGCCACGGAGGTATGTCAAGGAGGTTTTTTTTTTCCTCCTCTCTTCTTTCTCTCTGCACTGCTTTCCCTCCCCCCTGCTCTGTCCCATATGCTATGCAAATCCTCCTCCCCCAAGTGATGTATACACACTTTAATAGCCAAGATTTAATCTATACTCATGGAATATAGGGGAAATACATTCTCCTGTCAAGAAGAAGTCAATCTTAACCCACCTTAGGAAAAAACATGCAGAGATTGCGTTTCTACAGGAGACACACCTCTCAGACTTGGAACATGATAAATTACGGACTGACTGGGTGGGGAGGGTAGAATATGTCTCATACAAAACAGCTGGCAGGGGGGTGGCTATACTTTTTGGTAAACAGTTAGAATATGAGGTATTGGAAGTGCTTAAAGACCCCAAAGGCAGATACATAGTCGTATATATTCGCATCCTAGAGAAAATTTACACATTATGTAATATTTATTCCCCCGAACCAGAAGGACAGGAAGTTTTGGGACACCATAGTGACCACACTCACACCTTATCTAGGTACCCACATTATACTAGGAGGGGATTTTAATCTGGCCCCAAACCCTCATTGTGACAGACTTAGGGATCCCAATAGATGTACAGATGGGAAATTACCCAAGGTGTTAGATAAATTCGAGAAAGATGTCTTTGCAAGGCTGGGCAGCGCTCTAGATGTGTTAGATATTTTCCGACAACTTAATCCTGATGGCAGAGATTATACCTGCATATCGCGGGCGACGCCTTCCATGTCACGTATTGACATCTTCATGATCTCAAATGCTTTAGTTACTCAAGTAATTGACACAAAAATCGGAGAAGTTATTGTCTCGGACCATGCCCCCATAGCACTTTTTCTTGACACAGTTCCTAGAATGTGCAACCGGCATACTTTAAGATTCCCAAAATACTTAGTGACCTCCCAAGAATTCCAAAATTATTTAGTACACTGTTGGGATGATTATAGGACAAATAACATTCAACATTTAAACACACCGGAGTTATTCTGGACGACGGCCAAGGCTGTCCTCTCAGGTAACATTATCGCGTACTTGGCACGCAGAAAAAAGCAATACGTGGAAAAAGTTGAACAACTGCGAGCCGGTTTAGCGGATACTTATCGTAATTATTGCACTACCCCCTCTAATCAAAACTATTGCAAGTATGTTAGTACCAAAACAGAGTATGATGCGTTCCTTGCACACCAGGCCTCCCAGGCACTCTTACGGACTCGAGGCAAGTACTATCGATACAGGGATATATCTGGGAAGCTTTTAGCAACACTGGTAAACTTAACCACTTCTTCCAAGCACATTGCTGCAGTAAAAGTAGGGGGTAAAGTTCTCCGAGATTCTAAATCAATAGCGGAAGCTTTCTTTCATGTAATTAGCAAGTCCATGAGCTAGTGACGTATGGGATATACATTCCTACCAGGAGGGGCAAAGTTTCCCAAACCTTAAAATGCCTATAAATACACCCCTCACCACACCCACAATTCAGTTTTTACAAACTTTGCCTCCTATGGAGGTGGTGAAGTAAGTTTGTGCTAGATTCTACGTTGATATGCGCTCCGCAGCAGGTTGGAGCCCGGTTTTCCTCTCAGCGTGCAGTGAATGTCAGAGGGATGTGAGGAGAGTATTGCCTATTTTGAATGCAGTGATCTCCTTCTACGGGGTCTATTTCATAGGTTCTCTGTTATCGGTCGTAGAGATTCATCTCTTACCTCCCTTTTCAGATCGACGATATACTCTTATTTATATACCATTACCTCTGCTGATTTTCGTTTCAGTACTGGTTTGGCTTTCTACAAACATGTAGATGAGTGTCCTGGGGTAAGTAAGTCTTATTTTTTGTGACACTCTAAGCTATGGTTGGGCACTTTGTTTATAAAGTTCTAAATATATGTATTCAAACATTTATTTGCCTTGACTCAGGATGTTCAACATTCCTTATTTTCAGACAGTCAGTTTCATATTTGGGATAATGCACTTGAATCAATTATTTTTCTTACCTTAAAAATTTGACTCTTTTTTTTCCCTGTGGGCTGTTAGGCTCGCGGGGGCTGAAAATGCTTCATTTTATTGCGTCATTCTTGGCGCAGACTTTTTTGGCGCAAAAAATCTTTTCCGTTTCCGGCGTCATACGTGTCGCCGGAAGTTGCGTCATTTTTGACGTTCTTTTGCGCCAAAGATGTCGGCGTTCCGGATGTGGCGTCATTTTTGGCGCCAAAAAGCATTTAGGCGCCAAATAATGTGGGCGTCTTATTTGGCGCTAAAAAATATGGGCGTCGCTTTTGTCTCCACATTATTTAAGTCTCATTTTTTCTTTGCTTCTGGTTGCTAGAAGCTTGTTCATTGGCATTTTTTCCCATTCCTGAAACTGTCATTTAAGGAATTTGATCAATTTTGCTTTATATGTTGTTTTTTCTCTTACATATTGCAAGATGTCTCACGTTGCATCTGAGTCAGAAGATACTTCAGGAAAATTGCTGTCTGGTGCTGGAACTACCAAAGCTAAGTGTATCTGCTGTAAACTTTTGGTAGCTATTCCTCCAGCTGTTGTTTGTATTAATTGTCATGACAAACTTGTTAATGCAGATAATATTTCCTTTAGTAATGTACCATTACCTGTTGCAGTTCCATCAACATCTAATGTTCAGAATGTTCCTGATAACATAAGAGATTTTGTTTCTGAATCCATCAAGAAGGCTATGTCTGTTATTCCTCCTTCTAGTAAGCATAAAAAATCTTTTAAAACTTCTCTTTATACAGATGAATTTTTAAATGAACATCATCATTCTGATTCTGATGACTCTTCTGGTTCAGAGGATTCTGTCTCAGAGATTGATGCTGATAAATCTTCATATTTATTTAAAATGGAATTTATTCGTTCTTTACTTAAAGAAGTACTAATTGCTTTAGAAATTGAGGATTCTGGTCCTCTTGATACTAATTCTAAACGTTTAGATAAGGTCTTTAAATCTCCTGTGGTTATTCCAGAAGTTTTTCCTGTTCCTAGTGCTATTTCTGAAGTAATTTCCAGAGAATGGGATAAATTGGGTAATTCATTTACACCTTCTAAACGTTTTAAGCAATTATATCCTGTGCCGTCTGACAGATTAGAATTTTGGGACAAAATTCCTAGAGTTGATGGGGCTATTTCTACCCTTGCTAAACGTACTACTATTCCTACGTCAGATGGTACTTATTTTAAGGATCCTTTAGATAGGAAAATTGAATCCTTTCTAAGAAAAGCTTATCTGTGTTCAGGTAATCTTCTTAGACCTGCTATATCATTGGCTGATGTTGCTGCAGCTTCAACTTTTTGGTTGGAAACTTTAGCGCAACAAGTAACAGATCATGATTCTCATAACCTTATTATTCTTCTTCAACATGCTAATAATTTTATCTGTGATGCCATTTTTGATATTATCAGAGTTGATGTCAGGTTTATGTCTCTAGCTATTTTAGCTAGAAGAGCTTTATGGCTTAAAACTTGGAATGCTGATATGGCTTCTAAATCAACTCTACTTTCCATTTCTTTCCAGGGTAATAAATTATTTGGTTCTCAGTTGGATTCTATTATCTCAACTGTTACTGGTGGGAAAGGAACTTTTTTACCACAGGATAAAAAATCTAAGGGTAAAAACAGGGCTAATAATCGTTTTCGTTCCTTTCGTTTCAACAAAGAACAAAAGCCTGATCCTTCATCCTCAGGAGCAGTTTCAGTTTGGAAACCATCTCCAGTCTGGAATAAATCCAAGCCTTCTAGAAAAGCAAATCCAGCTTCTAAGTCCACATGAAGGTGCGGCCCTCATTCCAGCTCAGCTGGTAGGGGGCAGGTTACATTTTTTCAAAGAAATTTGGATCAATTCTGTTCACAATCTTTGGATTCAGAACTTTGTTTCAGAAGGGTGCAGAATTGGTTTCAAGATGAGACCTCCTGCAAAGAGATTTTTTCTTTCCCGTGTCCCAGTAAATCCAGTGAAAGCTCAAGCATTTCTGAATTGTGTTTCAGATCTAGAGTTGGCTGGAGTAATTATGCCAGTTCCAGTTCTGGAACAGGGGATGGGGTTTTATTCAAATCTCTTCATTGTACCAAAGAAGGAGAATTCCTTCAGACCAGTTCTGGATCTAAAAATATTGAATCGTTTTGTAAGGATACCAACGTTCAAAATGGTAGCCTTATGCATGGAAATTCTAGGTCTTATGACTGCTGCATCGGACGCGATCCCCTTTGCTCGTTTTCACATGCGACCTCTTCAGCTCTGTATGCTGAATCAATGGTGCAGGGATTACACAAAGATATCTCAATTAATATCTTTAAAACCGATTGTACGACACTCTCTAACGTGGTGGACAGATCACCATCGTTTAATTCAGGGGGCTTCTTTTGTGCTTCCGACCTGGACTGTAATTTCAACAGATGCAAGTCTCACAGGTTGGGGAGCTGTGTGGGGATCTCTGACGGCACAAGGAGTTTGGGAATCTCAGGAGGTGAGATTACCGATCAATATTTTGGAACTCCGTGCAATTTTCAGAGCTCTTCAGTCTTGGCCTCTTCTGAAGAGAGAATCGTTCATTTGTTTTCAGACAGACAATGTCACAACTGTGGCATACATCAATCATCAAGGAGGGACTCACAGTCCTCTGGCTATGAAAGAAGTATCTCGAATTCTGGTTTGGGCGGAATCCAGCTCCTGTCTAATCTCTGCGGTTCATATCCCAGGTATAGACAATTGGGAAGCGGATTATCTCAGTCGCCAAACGTTGCATCCGGGCGAATGGTCTCTTCACCCAGAGGTATTTCTTCAGATTGTTCAAATGTGGGAGCTTCCAGAAATAGATCTGATGGCGTCTCATCTAAACAAGAAACTTCCCAGGTATCTGTCCAGATCCCGGGATCCTCAGGCGGAAGCAGTGGATGCATTATCACTTCCTTGGAAGTATCATCCTGCCTATATCTTTCCACCTCTAGTTCTTCTTCCAAGAGTAATCTCCAAGATTCTGAAGGAATGCTAGTTTGTTCTGCTGATAGCTCCGGCATGGCCTCACAGGTTTTGGTATGCGGATCTTGTCCGGATGGCCTCTTGCCATCCGTGGACTCTTCCGCTAAGACCAGACCTTCTGTCGCAAGGTCTTTTTTTCCATCAGGATCTCAAATCCTTAAATTTAAAGGTATGGAGATTGAACGCTTGATTCTTGGTCAAAGAGGTTTCTCTGACGCTGTGATTAATAGTATGTTACAGGCTCGTAAATCTGTATCCAGAGAGATATATTATAGAGTCTGGAAGACTTATATTTCTTGGTGTCTTTTTCATCATTTTTCTTGGCATTCTTTTAGAATCCGAGAATTTTACAGTTTCTTCAGGATGGTTTAGATAAAGGTTTATCCGCAAGTTCTTTGAAAGGACAAATCTCTGCTCTTTCTGTTCTTTTTCACAGAAAGATTGCTAATCTTCCTGATATTCATTGTTTTGTACAAGCTTTGGTTCGTATAAAACCTGTCATTAAGTCAATTTCTCCTCCTTGGAGTTTGAATTTGGTTCTGGGGGCTCTTCAAGCTCCTCCGTTTGAACCTATGCATTCATTGGACATTAAATTACTTTCTTGGAAAGTTTTGTTCCTTTTGGCGATCTCTTCTGCCAGAAGAGTCTCTGAATTATCTGCTCTTTCTTGTGAGTCTCCTTTTCTGATTTTTCATCAGGATAAGGCGGTGTTGCGAACTTCTTTTGAATTTTTACCTAAAGTTGTGAATTCCAACAACATTAGTAGAGAAATTGTGGTTCCTTCATTATGTCCTAATCCTAAGAATTCTAAGGAGAAATCGTTGCATTCTTTGGATGTTGTTAGAGCTTTGAAATATTATGTTGAAGCTACTAAGTCTTTCCGAAAGACTTCTAGTCTATTTGTTATCTTTTCCGGTTCTAGAAAAGGCCAGAAAGCTTCTGCCATTTCTTTGGCATCTTGGTTGAAATCTTTAATTCATCATGCCTATGTCGAGTCGGGTGAAACTCCGCCTCAAAGGATTACAGCTCATTCTACTAGGTCAGTTTCTACTTCCTGGGCGTTTAGGAATGAAGCTTCGGTTGATCAGATTTGCAAAGCAGCAACTTGGTCCTCTTTGCATACTTTTACTAAATTCTACCATTTTGATGTATTTTCTTCTTCTGAAGCAGTTTTTGGTAGAAAAGTACTTCAGGCAGCGGTTTCAGTTTGAATCTTCTGTTTATGTTTTTCATTAAACTTTATTTTGGGTGTGGATTATTTTCAGCAGGAATTGGCTGTCTTTATTTTATCCCTCCCTCTCTAGTGACTCTTGCGTGGAAAGATCCACATCTTGGGTAGTCATTATCCCATACGTCACTAGCTCATGGACTCTTGCTAATTACATGAAAGAAAACATAATTTATGTAAGAACTTACCTGATAAATTCATTTCTTTCATATTAGCAAGAGTCCATGAGGCCCGCCCTTTTTTGTGGTGGTTATGATTTTTTTGTATAAAGCACAATTATTCCAATTCCTTATTTTATATGCTTTCGCACTTTTTTCTTATCACCCCACTTCTTGGCTATTCGTTAAACTGAATTGTGGGTGTGGTGAGGGGTGTATTTATAGGCATTTTAAGGTTTGGGAAACTTTGCCCCTCCTGGTAGGAATGTATATCCCATACGTCACTAGCTCATGGACTCTTGCTAATATGAAAGAAATGAATTTATCAGGTACTTACATAAATTATGTTTTTGCTTTCATACTACTCCTCCTTATATACAAGTGAACTCCCCTCTGGAAATGAGGCGAGGGATAGATTCTGGGAGGCTATTACACTTCCAAAGATTTCTGAGGAGCAACTGGACAAACTAAATGCTCCCATAGAGAGAGAGGAGATTGAGAGAACTATTATGACCATGTCGCTGGGTAAGACGCCCGGTCCCGACGGGTTGCCGATTGAATTTTACCGTCTGCTTAAACCACAGGTGGCCCCGACTCTCGTGGAATTGTTCTCTAGTTATTTTAGAGAGGAAAAGACACCCGCTCCTGAATTCTTAGCGGCATTTCTGAAAGCCGGGAAGGATTGCTTGTTGCCCGAATCTTATAGGCCGATCTCTTTATTAAACTCAGACTATAAGATCCTTACCAAACTGTTTGCCGAGAGACTGAAATTTATTTTACCTAGCATCATCCATGAGGACCAGATGGGCTTCATGCATGCGCAATCGTCGGTGGTTAATGTGCGTAGGGTTCTGCAGATAATCCAGCACTTCTGGGTTGGATCCCGGGATTGCAAGGTGGCGGATAGACCGGGGGCCTTCCTGCTGTCACTTGACGCAGAGAAGGCCTTTGACCACGTGGAATGGGGTCATCTATTCAATAACATGACTCAAGCCAACTTCTCTGGCCCCTCACCCTTATTAAAAACCTTTACCATTCCCCTCTGGCAAATGTACTGGTGAATAATGTGTTCTCGCCCAATTTCCAACTACACAGGGGCACAAGACAGGGGTGTCCATTATCACCTCTGCTCTTTATCATAGTGCTGGAGCCCTTGGCCATTAAACTACAGCAGGATTTTCCTGGCATCGACATAGCAGGAGCCCCACAACATCTGGCACTTTATGCAGATGACATGCTCCTCTGTACAATATCCCTGGACGCATCTGCCTAGCATCATGAACAACCTTACTGACTTTGGCCTATTCTCGGGCTATAAGGTAAACATACAAAAGTCGGAAATTCTTTGGCTTAATAAGGTAACAGGCCCTGATGAGAAATACCCCTTCACAGTGGCTAGGCACAATATTACGTATCTAGGTATCAAAATTTCGGCTAATCCCAATAGGTTATATGCCAACAATTTAACCCCTATCTGCGCTAAATTACAATCTCAAATGAATGGCTGGAGGTCTTTGCCACTACCATTATCGGGAAGGATTAGCCTACTTAAAATGGTGGTGCTTCCCCGATTGTTGTATCCGCTACTTATGCTCCCCTTACTTTTGAGCAAGTCTGATATTAAACTCTTAAACACTGCAGCAAAGTGCTTTGTATGGCAGGGGAAAAAAACTCGGATTTCGAGAGATAAGTTAAACATGAATCTCCTTAATGGGGGTTTAGCTCTCCCAGACTTTAGACTGTATAATTGGGCCGCACTGATTCGCTTGGTAGTGGATTGGCAAGTTGGCACTCACCATTTCTGCCGGCCGAACTTGGAGCAGGCGGTGCTGGGAGATGTGTCTCTAGCTTATCTTCTGCATGTCGCAGACTCGAGGTCCTTGAGTGCCTTGGGCCTCAGCGTCTTGTTCAAGGATCTATTGAAAGCCTGGCAGCTAGCGCACAGGTATCTGGGTAAAGCTTGCCATGCCTCATACTACTTACCTATCGGAAAAAAGCCAGACTTCCCAGCGGGATCTGAGACCCTGCCTTTTAAAATTTGGGAGAAAAAAGGGATGACGTCACTTAAACACCTAATAGATCCTTTTACCAGGGCGGTCAAGACATTTGGTGCCTTGCAGAGGGAATATGACTTACCCAGAACCCACTTTTATGCCTTTCTTCAGGTGCGCCATTATATCGGGGCATTGGTCGGAGACAAACCAGACTTCTGGGAGGGTTCTCCCTTTCGTCTTACTCAGTCACTGTATACAATGGGAAGGTTCTCACTCTCAGAAATATACCAAGCGCTTTTGCAACATCGCCTCACAAGTCTTCAATCGTCCATACTGACGGGTTGGGTCAGAGAGGGACTAGAAGAGGTCACTTGGGTGGAGATAAGGAACAGTATGGAAAAAACAAGGAGAGCGACACTGTCAGCAATGTATAGGGAGTCCCAGATACGCTTTTTACATAAGGCCTATTTCACACCGAGAGTAGTGGCAAAGTGGGTACCTACTTGTCCGAATAAGTGTGCCAAGTGCGCAATAGATAATCCAAATCTTCTACATTATATATGGGGGTGTCCACCAATCAGGCAGTATTGGGGCAAAATACAGCTCTGGATGAAACAAAAATTACAGATACAGCTTAACATACAACCCGAAACTATCATATTCCTGAAGTGGGACGAGCGATATAAACAACACAATTCAGTGCTGAGTTTAATTATCCTGGTGGCTAGAAAATACATATTAAAACATTGGATAGTGACTGTGGGCCCTTTATTAAAGGGTTTTAAAAATTAGTTACAATCCCAAATATTCATAGAACAAATGGATGTTAGGCTGGATGTACAGAACAGACTGGGCTTATTCCTGCGCAAGTGGCGCAGACTTATTCTAACTTTTGAGTTGGAAATACAGAGGTTAATTATAAGGCCATTTGTTGACTCTGTGATTTTCTTGGAGGACACTCTAAGAGGAGATTGGGAACATCTGCTTAACAGAAGGGATATTAGATAATCAGCATCACGCTCTGCAATCCCCCCTCCACACTGAATCAACTCATCTCTTTCATACCCTCTGGCCTCCTCCTCTCCCCTTTCCCTCCTTTTTTTTTTTTTTTTTCTCCTCCCCCGCCAGGCCCCATGACCAACAATGACACAGTATCATCCAGGATTTTTTAGTTAGTAGTAGTTAAGGTTAATTATTAATAGTTAGAGTTGTTGAAGTATAGGGAATTTACGGGAAAAGGTAAAGAAAAATGTTTTGGAGGGGGACACGCTCATAGACGCAGTTTTACCATTTACATATGTCATTGAATGAAACAGGAAAGTTTGAATCAAGAAAGACCAATTGGAATGTATTCTATGTTTTCTTTCTCTTTGTATCAAATCAGTTGATGTAATGGTCTCTAACCTATGTAACCTGTACTTCTTAACACTGCTGTATGTGTGTGTTCTGTCCTCCTTAATAAAAATTATATTTCCCAAAAAAATAATATATAACACATTTATTAGTAATACAATTAATACAGGGGCGTATTAAGGCCTAGGCCAACAAGGCCCATGCCTAGGGCGACATTTTTGAGGGGGCGGTAGCTGCAGCACTTTTGGTCTCATCCATTGCTCCAGTCCCGGCCGCTGCACTATCAGTACTTTTTAATAAGCTAAAATTGACTTGGTCCAGCTTGCCAACGTCACGTGACGTTTCCCACCAATAGCGCCCTCCCTGCAGTGCAGTGCTGAAGAGGAAAAGGCAGCCTTCACACATTAGTGGCAGTGAAAAAGCGTTAGAAGAACTAAGGACAGGTAGGTCACTGAACAAATGTAATTATATAGCTGCCGCACTGACTGTGGCGTCTGGCATGTGTATGGAGGTTGGATGGTCCCTGACCATTTGACACAAGAACAGATAGTGCTCTCTGTCTTTGTGACGTGCACTCATCATGCAGTAACTGCTCTGGGAGGATAGGGAGCAGCAAACAGTTAGTGACAAGAAAACTAGTAGCGGTCTTGTTCTCTGCCTCTGAGTCTCTGTATTCTGTAATGTTCCCTAACCAACAATTGTGCTAGTGACTGGGGTACTACCCATGTCATAATACTAATTAAATAAGTGCTAAATAGAGGCATTAACCAGAATGGTTGTGCTGGGGACTGGGGTACTACCTGTTTGTCATAATAATAACTAAATAACCCCTAAATAGAGGTCTTACCCATATGGTCTGCTTAATGCCTCTATTTATGGCTTATTTAGTTATTATTATGACAAGCAGGTAGTACCCCAGTCCCCAGTACAACCGTTAGTGAACATAATCATTACAGACTCAAGAGGCAGAGAATAGGTTAATGCTGGCAGCAGGTACAATCTCTGAGTGAGGATTAAAATAATGCAATGTCACATGATGACCCATAGGAAGTGAAAGTGACCGCAATCTGCCAGAGCCCAGATTTTATAGTGCCCAAGGCTTCCTCCCTGAGCTCTCCTCTCACCCACCAGCTACTTCTCCTTCCCTGGACCTTCTCTGCCTCATCTTGTTACGTATTAAACTTAAACATCTCTTTTGCCTTTTCCTGAATTTCACTGAGCTGTGTCACCCAGCTGGTGCCCCTTCTTCACCCCTCATCCATTAGCAGCACTTTTTTATGTCACTCACTGTCTTGCACAGCTTTAGCTTCTCCTGTAGAGATCACTCTCTCACCACTCTTTATAATCTCAATCTCTCTCCTCTCTCACATCATTATTAGACACACTCACATACATACACACACTCACATACACACAAACACACTCACATACACACACTCACACTCATACATTTTATATTAAAAAAAAAATATTGTACGGCAGGCAGTATAGAGGTTATTAAGTAAGGGCCAAGTGACAGTCAAACCTGTTTATCTAATGCTGGCCTAAATCTTGGGGGGGGGGCAGGATTTTGAGTGCCTAGGGCAGCACAAAACCTAAATACGCCTTCTAATATGGTATACAGATAAATGGTCACATACTATTGGGATTTCAACGACAGAACAAACGCTTATTTTTGGTACATATAATAGGGAATAGCGAAATTTTACAGATTTAGGTTAAGAAGAAGATGAACTCCAACTTTTTATTTAATCTGTTAGGATTTAACAGGTTGTTTGAAGATCGTGCAATTGCTTTTACACGTGGCTTGCTAAACGCTTATGCACTTATGCTTTTCTGCATTGCCTTTTCCCATTCAGCTTATACTGGAGAACTATTCTGGCATTAACTGCTACGCTTGGCTCATGTGGTGAACCACAAGTTTATTCTACTAACCTTGTTATTCCCTTGTGCTGCCATTATAATGTGGGGGACCCCTAACTTTAATGATTTTAATGTTCATATTAACTGTATTACTAATAAATGTTATATATTTTTGTGCATAAATCTTTTTATATCTGTTTTTTTCTAATTTAGATATAGATTTATAGGTGCTGATTACCTAGACTTTTAGACCTCACTTATTTGGTGAGATCTATTCTTCTTTACTGTGTATTTATATATATCTGTTTCTAGGTTGCACTATAAGCTTGTGACGATAAATGTTGTGAAGTGAGCACTACTACCTTTTTACATACTGCTTTCGTATCTACTAGCTCTGTTTAAGAGTTTATTAACCCCGGAGTCTCTAGTTTGGCTCCTTCACTTTTGTTATTTTTCTTTATGATCCTATTTGAAGGAATCATTATAAATTAGAATAAATATTTTACTACAACACAAATACAGTGGCACCACACCGGCAACCTTTTCTAAGTTTCAATTAGTTGACATGCAATATGTTCATGTCTTATTATTTATTATAATAGAAAAGTTGGTGCTGTGCAGTTTGTAATATATTGGACACAAGAGAGGAAAGAACCTCTCGAAAGACTGCACTTATAGCACTCTATGCTTGGCCAGAGCATAGAGTGCTATAAGTGCAGTCTTTCGAGAGGTTCTTTCCTCTCTTGTGTCCAATAGAATAAATATTTGCTAATTAATTTTGATCAAATTGATGTTTGAAGGATTTGTGCACTGTCACATACTGTTGGGACTTTAAAGATATGGCTTTTAAACTAACTGATGAACGTTGGAATACAGATATTTCAGAAGCTTTTACACTAAAAGAAAATGTGCAGATTAAGGGGGAGGAAGATTTAATTAATTATGTAGTCTCAGTGTTTAAATGTTATAAAAATAAATTAACCAAACAAGTTAAGATCAAATGGGAACACCAGAACTTGACCAACTACTTAAAAATGGAAATAATCCCAAGGGGGTTAAGAATTAGACTTGATCCAGGAATCAGTCTAAGAGGGGTAGATGCCAATAATGACTTTTTGATTTAAATGGAATGAAATATTAACGAAATGCTCCCTTGACCTTATTGCACTAATGATAGCAGAGGATGAGAAAAAGTTGGAAAGCTGTAAAATAGAGGTTAACATCTATGAGAAACTACATAACGATCAAAATGACTCCTCCTTTGAGAAATTAAATAAAGAGACGCAAAAATTGATTGAAAAAAGTGAAATTAAACTGAGAAAAGACAAAGTCATAAGGGACCAAGATGGCTATAAAAGAAATAATGTATATATTTATAGAAATATAATTAACACTAAGAATTACTATGCCTCGGGAACTGACAATTCTGATATTGACTCTGACAATACAGCATTAGCTTTTAACCAGGAACACCCTCCTTTAGGGGTAGGACCAGAAGAAGGGGGAAGCGGCAACATGCAAAGGCCACTCCAGGAAAGAAGAGATAGGGGAGGGAGGAGAAACAGAGGCTACCAAGGTCATTATATGATAACCAGAAACATACTGAGATACAATTAGAAGTAGACAGTGTGTCCCTTTTAGTGGAACCTCCTGGGAACCAGGTTTCTAATATTGTAAATTTATCCTCTCTTCCTCTCAATAAGGGACATGTTAAACTTCTTGAGAAGGGACTTAGCTTCTGTCCTTCCAACAGACTAGATCTTTTTGAAGTCGCAAATTATTTACACCTCTTTGCCTGTAAATTGTCATTAAAGAAAATAATGACACCAAGAATAACTATTGATCTGGCCTATGGGAAGGATAGGGAAGCGCTACATAATTTGGAAACACTAGCCTATGAGCAGTCTGATGAATGTGTAGACATCTGCCCGAGATCTAATTTTAGGAAGAAGTCCATGTATATGCCCTCCTTCTCTGCAATCTCTAACATATTCCTAACATATCTGTATTTGTGTTTCCAAACAAGTGTTTCCAAACAATTTGCACAGATACAAACTACTGATATTATCAATGACAATTTAACCTATGGAGAAAGTAAAGCTTTAAATGATCTTATTAACCATAAAGAGTTGATCATAAAGCCGGCCGACAAAGGCGGAAATGTTGTAATTCTTGATCAAAATTATTATATTAGTGAAGCCAGCCGACAACTTTCTGACATCAACCAATATATCCAAGTAACAAGTGATGATTTCAATAGTACACATAATGAATTACTGTTTCTTTTGAATGATGCAAGGAGATCTAATCTAATTAATAGTCAGGAACAAAGTTATCTGTATAATGCCAAACCTAAAAGACCTATTTTTTTATTGGATTCCTAAACGCCATAAATCACTTCAGAAACCCCCGGGATGACCCATCATCTAGGGGATAGGAGGCCTCACTGAGGGGGTCAGCAGATACATGGATTTCTTTCTGCAGCCTTTTATAACTGAATTAAGGACATTTGTCCAAGACTCCACTGATGTAATTTAGAAACTGGATGGTATAACTGTTACTGATAACACCTTGCAAGTCTCCTTAGACATTGAGACTTTATACTCTTCTATCCCGCACTCAGTGGGAATAAGGGCAAATAAACATTTTTTGGACACTAGGGGGTCAGGGTATGAGAAACACACACAATTTGTAACCCACTTGCTTCAAATTTGTATTAGAAAACAATATTTTTTTGTTTAACCGTTTTGTGCCGGGGTTAACGTGTCTACATCGGAACAACTGATCCAATGTTAACAAATTACAATCTTGCGATCATGCACGTGATCATGAGATTTCAATTATGGGATCACGTCAGGGGGTGTCCATATGATGCTAGGCATGCCCTCCAGACCGCAATCCCATCAGGGAAGTGCCAGTGGCTTCAGGAAAGCCAAGCGGTTAGGACGTTGTATTCCGTCCTTCGGTGCTAAAGCCCAGCAAAATTTGGACGGAATACCATGTCCTAACGGCGTTAAAAGGTTAATGGTAAATACTAAAGACAAAAACGTGGAACTGCTATGGGTGCCACATGTGCACCCACCTACGCCTGCCTACACTTAGGTTGGTGGGAAAACAACATTGTGTTCAGTGAACATGCAGCTTCGGTGGATGAGCATGTGGCCCTATGGATTTGTTATGTGGATGATATTTTAATTTTATGGTAAGGAACAGAACAGGAACTTCTGAATTTTGTGTCCATACTTAATCGGAATGATCTAAATATTTTTTTAACCTGTAGTCATGATTGTAACAGCATCGTCTTTCATGACCTACTGATCAGCAAAAAAGAGAATGTCATTGTAAATGAAGTATATCGTAAACCTACGGCATCCAACAGCGTTTTGTTGGAATCTAGTCATCATGCAGAAAATCTCAAAAGAGGTATCCCATATGGACAATTTGTGAGATTACGCAGAATTTGCACTGATGACTATTCCTTTAACAAACAGGCTACTGAGATGGCCAGTAGATTTCATGAACTGGGTTACTCTAGGAGATGCGTAAAAAGAGCCCTTTTTAAAGCCAAAATTACAAAAAAAGAAAGAAAATTTATGCTTACCTGATAAATTTATTTCTTTTTTGACACGATGAGTCCACCGATCATCTTAATTACTAATGGGATATTCACCTCCTGGTCAGCAGGAGGAGGCAAAGAGCACCACAGCAGAGCTGTTAAATAGCTCCTCCCACTCCAGTCATTCGACCGAAGTTAGGAAGAGAAAGGAAAAGCCAAGGCGCAGAGGTGTCTGAAGTTTACAAGAACCCACAACCTGTCTAAAAGAACAGGGCGGGCCATGGACTCGTCGTGTCAAAAAATAAATAAATTTATCAGGTTAGCATAAATTTTATTTTATTTTTTAAGACACAATGAGTCCACGGGTCATCTTAATTACTAATGGGATTCAATACCCAAGCTAGAGTACACAGATGATACGGGAGGGACAAGACAGGGAACCTAAACGGAAGGCACCGCTGTTTGAAGAACCTTTCTCCCAAAATTATAAAACTTTGAAAAAGTGTAAAGAGAGGACCAAGTCTTTAGCCTTGCAAATCTGTTCCACAGAAGCCTCATTTTTAAATACCCATGAGGAAGCAACAGCCCTCGTGGAATGAGCCGTAACCCTTCTGGGAGGTTACTGCCCAGCAGTCTCATATGCGAAACATATGATGCTCTTCAGCCAAAAAGAATAGAAGTAACCGTAGCTTTCTACTCCCTATGGTTTCCTGAGAAAATCACAAGCAAAGAAGAAGACTGACGAAAGTCCTTAGTCGCCTGTAAGAAAAGCTTTAAAGCACGGACCACATCCAATTTTTCTGTCCCCTTCGTTCATTCTGAGAAGGAGGATTAGGACACAAGGAAGGAACAACCATTTCCTGATTAATGATCCGATCAGAAAAAACGTTAACGAGAATCCAATTTTAGTACGTTAAAATTACCTTATCTGAATGGAAAAGAAGATAAGGAAACTCATACAGTAATGCCGAGAGCCCTGACACTCTTTGACCAGAAGAAATAGCCACAAGAAATAAAACATTCCACTTTATATCTAAGGAATGTTTAGGCACAGACGGAGCTCCTTGAAGAACTCTGAACTACATTCAGACTCCCTGGAGGAGTAACTGGTTTGAAAACAGGCCTGATCCTAACCAAGGCCTGACAAAAAGATTGTACATCTGGGACATCTGTCAGATGTTTGTGTAACAAAATAGATAAAGATATAGATTTAACTCCTTAGGGGACTTGACAATAAACAATTCTCCAAACCCTCTTGGAGAAGAGATTAAATTCTAAGAATCCTAACTCTACTCCACAAGTAGCCCATGGATTCACACCAATAGAGATATTTTACATAACCTCATATGATAAACTCTACTAGTGACAGAAAAACTCTACTAGTGTCAGAAAACCCCCGCTTGGAGAATATTAAGAGTTCAATCTCCAAGCAGGCAGTTTCAGAGAAATCAGATTTGGGTAAAGAAGGGTCCTTAAATTAGAAGGTCCTTAAATTAGAAGGTCCTTCCTCATGGAAGTCTCCAAGGTAGCCGAGAAGACATGTCCACCAGATCTGCATACCAAACCCTGTGAGGCGAAACCGTCGCCATGAGGATCACCGATGCCCTCTCCTGCTTGATTCGAGCAAGAACCCAAGGAAGAAAAGCAAATGGGGGAAAAAGCTGGAGAACACTTCCGGATGGGGTACCCACCTCCTGGATGAAAGGTCTGAGTGTTCAGGAAATCCGCCTCCCAGTTGTCCACCCCTGGGATGAGGATCGCCGACCGACAGCCAGAATGGACCTCCGCCCACTGAATTATTTTGGGTACCTCTGTCATCGCTAAGGAATTCCTCGTTCCTCCCTGATGATTGATGTAAGTCACTGATGTTATCTTGTCCGACTGGAACCTGAAAAACTGGGCTAACTGAGGCCAGGCCAGGAGAACATTGTAGATCGCTCTCAGCTCCAGAATGTTTATGGGAGGAACAGACTCTGGCTGAGTCCAAACCCCCTGAGCCCTTAGGGAGCCCCCTATTGCTCCCCACCCTAGAAGGCTGTGTCTGTTGTCACAATCACCCAAGGTGGTCTGTGAAAGCAGGTTCCCTGGGAGAGATGATCCAGAGACAACCACCATTGAAGAGAATCCCTTGTCTCCTGTTCCAGTAGCATTCAAGGAGACAAATCTATAATCTCCGATCCATTGCCTGAGCATGCTTAATTGCAGAGGTCTGAGATGGAACCGAGCAAATGGGATGATTTGCCGCCACCATCAGCCCGATTACCTCCATCCACAGAAGGCCGGGGAGAGGACTGAAGGACTAGACAGGTATCGATAATCTTTGATTTCCTGACATTCTGTCAGAAAAACTTCCTTGATATGGAATCTATTACAGTTCCCAAGAGAATTACCCTTGTGCTTGGGAGTAGGAAATCTTTTCCAAATTTACCTTCCACCCGTGAAACCGCGGGAAGCATAACTACTAACGTAGGCAAAGAGAATGACTGGGGTGGGAGGGAAGGGAGGAGCTATTTAACAGCTCTGCTGTGGTGCTCTTTGCCTCCTCCTGCTGACCAGGAGGTGAATATCCCATTAGTAATTAAGATGATCCATGGACTCATCATGTCTTTTAAAAATGAAAACAAAAAAAACCCTGAAGGCTTGCACGGAAACAGGGGCATCAAGCTCCATTCGGAGCTTTATAATTTGGCCCCAAAATCTACAATCCTCCTCTTATCACGGGAGATCCAGGATAGCTAGTGGGAGAGATCGACTGGTTCAGGAGGTGGTAAGCCCTCAGCAGAGCTTTGGTACTAGGGTGCTGGCTTTTGTATCATTGTGGTTATTCTCAGAGTATATGATATAAAAACATTTTCTTTTGGGCACAATATTTATTTTGCTAAGTTCTTGTGGGGACCAATTTATTCATAGTTATGGGTACTAATGAAGAAAGTGGGTCTTTTAAAAAAAAGTTTATTTTGCTTGGAGGCTAATGTTATTCCTCCTGTGCAGTTTTGCTCCTCTTGCCTAAATAAAACTTTATTATTTAAAGATGAGATTTCTTTCTCAGAGCCTTCTGTCTCTCAGGATAATGTTGTCCTAGCAATGCCTCAGCTTTCCCCTCAAATGTCCCAAGCTTCACATGCAGTGCCCTGCCGTTCCTCTCAACAACCTCCTGTGGGTGTTTATTTACCTGGGGATTTCGCTGCACAGATAACTTCTGCTGTTTCAACAGCCTTATCAGTTTTTCCGAAAGTTGCTGGTAAGCGCAAGAGGAAATCTAAAAATATGGATGTTAATAAGGGTTCTGACTCCGCTAAGGCTGCTTTAGTCAGTTTGTCTGTCAGTTATCTGACGAGGTGGATACCTCATTGGCTTCTGAGGGAGAATAGTCAAATTATGATACTGTAGTGACCAATTATGTAGATTCAAAAGAGATTAATTTCAGATGTAAGTTAGAACACCTCTGAGTACTTTTAAAGGAGGTTCTTGCTACTTTGGAAGAATCCGACTTGTCTGTCGTGGAGAATCCAAAGAGGTCTTGTAAACTTAATAGGGTATATGTGGAAGTGTTTCCAGTTTCAGACCGTATGGCAGATATCGTAACTCAGGAATGGGATAAACCTTTTTCCCTGTCTCCTGTTTTTAAAAAGATGTTTCCTGTTGCTGACTCTCTTCGTGACTCGTGAAGATAGTTGTTTTTTTCAAGGATCCCATAAATAAGAAGCTTGAGGCTTTTTTGAAGAATATGTATATTCATCAGGTAATACAGTGGAAGCCTGTTGCTAGTATTGCTACAGTTACGTGGGCAGCATCTTATTGGTGCAATGTCTAATCTAATCTTAGAAGAGACGGCTATAGAGGAGATCCAAGACAAGATCAAGGCTCTAAAGCTAGTCAATACCTTTATTTGTGATGCCAACATGCAAGTTCTTAGACTGGGAGCTAAGATTTCCGGTTTCACTCTTTTAGCTTGCAGAGCTCTGTGGCTAAAATCTTGGCCTACAGATGTCACATCCAAGTCCAAGCTTTTATCTTTGCCTTATAAGGGTAAAACCTTGTTTGGTCCAGGTCTGGCTGAAATAATTTCCGAAATTACAGGTGGAAAGGGCTCTTTCCTACCTCAGGATAAAAAGAATAGGCCTAAGGGTTGCCAGAATGCTAATTTTCATTCCTTTCGTAACTTTAAGGGACAAAAGTCTTCCTCCTCCTCTTCTAAGTCAGAGGTCCAATCAGCCTTGGAATAAAGGAAAGCAAGCCAAGAAACCTTCCGATTATTCTAAATCCACATTAAGGGACCGTCCCCGATCCTGTATTGGATCAAGTGGGGGGGGGAGGCTCTCTCTTTTTTTGGCAGGCTTGGATATGGGATGTCCCAGATTCTTGGGCCATAGACATAGTGTCCCACGGTTACAGAATAGGATTCAAATTTTGTCCTCCCAGGGTCAGATTCCACCAATTCTTCCTTTGGTACAAGAGGGTCAGTTCATGACGACCATAGATCTGAAGGACGCCTATCTTCATGTTCCCATTCACAGGGATCATTACCAGTATCTGAGGTTTACCTTTCTTGACAGACATTTCCAGTTTCTGGGGGCTCTTCTGGCAGTGCTCAGGTCTCAAGTCATTGTTGTGGCGCCTTATCTGGACGACATCTTAGTTCAAGTGCCATCTTTTCATCTAGCAAAATCTCATACAGAGATGTTGTTGTCTATTCTACGTTCCCACGGGTGGAAAGTGAATCTGGGAAAGAGTTCCCTTATTCCAGATACAAGGGTGTGTTTCTTAGGAACAATTATAGCTTTCCTGTCAATGAAGATTTTTCTGACGGATGTCAGAAAATCCAAAGTTCATGCTTCTTGCCTTTCACTCAAGTCTATTTGTCCATTAGTGGCTCAATGCATGGAGGTGATTGGTCTGTTTGCCTCCATGGACATCATTCCTTTTGCTCGGTTCCATCTGAGACCTCTGCAACTATGCATGCTCAGTCAATGGAAGGGGGACCACTCAGATCTCTAGCAGAGGATAAATCTGGACTCCTCAACAAGTGTCTCTCTCTCGTGGTGGATTTCACAAGACCATCTGTCTCGGGGCACATGCTTCCTGAGTGATTGTGACCACAGATGCCAGCCTGTTGGGCTGGGGATCAGTTTGGGGCTCATTAAAAGCACAGGGGCTGGAGGGGGCGGAGCCTATTCTCATTGCAGGAAGATGTGTTTTTATGAAGCTCCTGCAGTTTGATGGACTTTCTATTTGTTTTAAATTGTAAATCTACTGCAATTTGCAGATTTGTGAACGTCTTTCCAACCAGGAGCAGATAGATTCCCAGTTCAGGGGATCAGACACTATCTTTTCCTATGTTCCTTGAGACAGCTATGTGATAAGTGCTTCTGCAGGCCTAGGATCCATTTTGTAACCAGCAACATCTACGCAACCTACAGATTTCAAGTGGATACTCCTGTGATAGCAGTGAAGCATAGGTCTGGGGCTGCCGCGGTCTTTGTACCCCCCCCCCAAACTCTGGGGTTAAGAGATCCTGTATAGGATACCAGATTGGCACTGCCACAATATTGGACTTTTGCTCTCTTACCGATTCACGCCTATTCAGATATCACCAACATGATGTGTGACAAACGTATTATTAAGGAACTAACCTATCTTCTAAAAGGATTTCAAGCATCATTTGAAAAGACACTAGAATCCGAATTTCAATCTAGCATAGCTAAATCAGCGGAACAAGATTACCAAAGTGTCCCTTATACAGAGGAGCTCCACAAGGCCTATGATATGAGGCCTGGTAGTTCCCGGCTTATCCTACATGATCCCCTGTTGGAGGGGGGAAAAATTGATCTGAGCCGGAGACCTGCTATTGGAACCCCAGAGAGAGGAGCGGAGGACCTGGCTTCAACTAACACCTCCATTTACCTTCTGTTCCAGTGCCAGAACTCTAAGCAGACGGCCATGGGGATGGAGGAATCACTTCGACAGGGGTGTCATGGTCTAGCATTGTACCAGCTAGTCCCCTCAAAGTCTACCCCTCGCTCTTCTCTCCACTCATTGCAGAGTCTAAGGATTGAACTGAGCTGCAACACGTCTGGGATAGACTTATTCCGGATACGAGACCAGCTTACACCCAAACAACAAGAAAGCATGTTCTGGATTGCACGCGCTCTTTACGATGGCATTCATGCTCCATCTCCCCCTACACAGTACCCTAGGGGGGTCAGTTATATGCAGCTTACTGCGGATGGCCCTTGGGCAGTGATGCGAGAGCTAGGGACCGGTACTCTAAAAACAGGGGTAGGTTAGTACCCACTACAACGGTCCGGTGTCAGATAAGCTCTGTTTCCCCCTTTAGTCTTCCGGCCTCGACTCAGTATTAAACTTTTACTGTTCAGTAACTGTCCCTGGGGTCTAGCTTACGGAACTAAAGTTGATAATCATGCTGGGACACTATTTATAATGTTTACTATGAGGTTTTGTTTTCTCCTGTTAAGTGTAGTCAGTCCACGGGTCATCCATTACTTATGGGATATTAACTCCTCCCCAACAGGAAGTGCAAGAGGATCACCCAAGCAGAGCTGCTATATAGCTCCTCCCCTCTACGTCATACCCAGTCATTCTCTTGCACCCAACTAATAGATAGGATGTGTGAGAGGACTGTGGTTATTAAACTTAGTTTTTATTTCTTCAATCAAAAGTTTGTTATTTTAAACGGCACCGGAGTGTGTTGTTTTTTCTCAGGCAGCATTTGAAGAAGAATCTACCTGAGTTTTGTGTATGATCTTAGCGGACGTAACTAAGATCCATTTGCTGTTCTCGGCCATTCTGAGGAGTGAGGTAACTTCAGAACAGGGGACAGCGGGCAGGTTCACCTGCAAAGAGGTATGTTGCAGTATATTATTTTCTAAGGAATGGAATTGACTGAGAAAATACTGCTAATACTGATATAATGTAAGTACAGGCTTAAATGCAGTAGTAGCAACTGGTATCAGGCTGATATGTATGTATGTTTACACTTAAGTATTTCTGGGGAATGGCACTTCACTGGGAAAATACTGTATGCATATAACTTTTAGCCTAACTTGCAGTGTGAGCGACTAGCAGCAGGCTTTTTTAATGACATTTCATAAATTAGATTTTAAACGTTTGCTGGCATGTTAAATCGTTTAATTATCTGAGGTACTTGGTGAAAAATTGTTTTGGGCGTTATTTTCCACATGGCTGTCGTTTGTTTTGAATTAAAACAGTTTACTGAGCTTCCCTCACTGTTGTATTGTGAGTGGGAGGGGCCTATTTTGGCGCTTTTACTACGCATTAGAAATTCAGTCACAGTCTGCCTTCTTCTCCCTGCATGATCCAGGACGTCTCTGCAGAGCTCAGGGGTCTTCAAAACTAGTTTTGAGGGAGGTAATCACTCACAGCAGACCTGTGAGACTGTGCTTTGACTGTGATAAAAACGCTTATATTTTCAATTGTTATCCGTTTTTCTGATATTAAGGGTTAATCATCCATTGCTAATGAGTGCAATCCTTTGCTAAATTTATGCATTTACTGTGAAAATTTGGTTTCTATAACTAATCCGGTTCATTATTATTCAACTGTGACAGTTTTTGTGTGCTTCTTAAAGGCACAGTAACGTTTTTTTATATTGCTTGCAAATTTATTTGAAAAGTATTTTCCAAGCTTGCTAGTCTAATTGCTAGTTTGTTTTAACATGTCTGACATAGAGGAATCTCTTTGTGCAATATGTTCAAAAGCCAATGTGGAGCCCAATAGAAATTTGTGTACTAATTGCATTGATGCTACTTTAAATAAAAGTCAATCTGTACATTTTAAGAAAATTTCACCAGACAACGAGGGGAAAGTTATGCCGACTAACTCTCCTCACGTGTCAGTACCTGCATCTCCCGCTCAGGAGGTGCGTGATATTGCGACGCCAAGTACATCAGGGCGGCCATTACAAATCACTTTACAAGACATGGCTAATGTTATGACTGAAGTTTTATCTAAATTACCAGAACTTAGAGGTAAACGCGACCACTCTGGGGTGAGAACAGAGTACGCTGATAATGTTAGAGCCATGTCTGATACTGCGTCACAAATGGCAGAACATGAAGGCGGAGAGCTTCATTCTGTGGGTGACGGATCTGATCCAAATAGACTGGACTCAGACATTTCAAATTTTAAATTTAAGCTTGAGAACCTCCGTGTATTATTGGGGGAGGTATTAGCGGCTCTGAATGATTGTAACACGGTTGCAATCCCAGAGAAATTATGTAGGCTGGATAGATACTATGCGGTACCGGCGTGTACTGACGTCTTTCCTATACCTAAGAGACTTACAGAAATTATTACTAAGGAGTGGGATAGGCCAGGTGTGCCCTTTTCCCCCCCTCCTATATTTAGAAAAATGTTTCCAATAGACGCCACCACACAGGACTTATGGCAGACGGTCCCTAAGGTGGAAGGAGCAGTTTCTACTCTGGCTAAGCGTACCACTATCCCGGTGGAGGATAGCTGTGCCTTTTCAGACCCAATGGACAAAAAATTAGAGGGTTACCTTAAGAAAATGTTTACTCAACAAGGTTTTATATTACAACCTCTCGCATGCATTGCGCCTGTCACGGCTGCGGCGGCATTTTGGTTTGAGACTCTAGAGGAGACCATTAGCTCAGTTCCATTGGATGAAATCATAGACAAGCTTAGAGTCCTTAAGCTAGCTAATTCATTTATTTCTGATGCCGTAGTACATTTAACTAAGCTTACGGCTAAGAATTCCGGATTCGCCATCCAGGCGCGCAGAGCGCTGTGGCTAAAATCCTGGTCAGCCGATGTGACTTCTAAATCTAAATTGCTTAACATACCTTTCAAAGGGCAGACATTATTTGGGCCCGGTTTGAAAGAAATTATCGCTGACATTACTGGAGGTAAGGGACATGCCCTGCCTCAAGACAGAGCCAAACCAAGGGCTAGACAGTATAATTTTCGTGCCTTTCGTAACTTCAAGGCAGGAGCAGCATCAACTTCCTCCGTTACAAAACAGGAAGGAACTGTTGCTCGTTACAGACAGGGCTGGAAACCTAACCAGACCTGGAACAAGGGCAAGCAGGCCAGAAAACCTGCTGCCGCCCCTAAGACAGCATGAAGTGAGGGCCCCCGATCCGGCAACGGATCTAGTAGGGGGCAGACTTTCTCTCTTCGCCCAGGCTTGGGCAAGAGATGTCCAGGATCCCTGGGCGTTAGAGATCATATCCCAGGGATATCTTCTGGACTTCAAAGCTTCTCCTCCCAAAGGGAGATTTCATCTTTCAAGGTTGTCAACAAACCAGACAAAGAAAGAGGCGTTTCTATGCTATGTTCAAGATCTTTTGTTAATGGGAGTGATCCACCCGGTTCCGCGGTCGGAACACGGACAAGGGTTTTACTCAAATCTGTTTGTGGTTCCCAAGAAAGAGGGAACCTTCAGACCAATCTTGGATTTAAAGATCCTAAACAAATTCCTACGAGTTCCATCGTTCAAAATGGAATCTATTCGGACAATCTTACCCATGATCCAAAAGGGTCAGTACATGACCACAGTGGATCTAAAGGATGCGTACCTTCACATACCGATTCACAGGGATCATTACCGGTACCTAAGGTTTGCCTTCCTAGACAGGCATTATCAGTTTGTAGCTCTTGCCTTCGGGTTAGCTACGGCTCCAAGAATCTTTACAAAGGTCCTGGGCTCTCTTCTGGCGGTACTAAGACTGCGAGGAATAGCGGTAGCTCCGTACCTAGACGACATTCTGATACAAGCGTCAAATTTCCAAACTGCCAAGTCTCATACAGAGCTAGTTCTGGCATTTCTAAGGTCGCATGGGTGGAAGGTGAACGTAGAAAAGAGTTCTCTATTGCCACTCACAAGAGTTCCCTTCTTGGGGACTCTTATAGATTCTGTAGAAATGAAAATTTACCTGACAGAGGACAGGTTAACAAAACTTCTAAATGCTTGCCGTGTCCTTCATTCCATTCAACACCCGTCAGTGGCTCAATGCATGGAGGTAATCGGCTTAATGGTAGCGGCAATGGACATAGTACCTTTTGCACGCCTGCATCTCAGACCGCTGCAATTGTGCATGCTAAGTCAGTGGAATGGGGATTACTCAGATTTGTCCCCTATGCTGAATCTGGATCAAGAGACCAGAGATTCTCTTCTATGGTGGCTTTCTCGGCCACATCTGTCCAGGGGGATGCCCTTCAGCAGGCCAGACTTCACAATTGTAACAACAGACGCCAGCCTACTAGGTTGGGGCGCTGTCTGGAATTCCCTGAAGGCTCAGGGATCATGGACTCAGGAGGAGAGTCTCCTTCCAATAAACATTCTGGAATTGAGAGCAGTTCTCAATGCCCTTCTGGCTTGGCCTCAGTTAGCAACTCTGAGGTTCATCAGGTTTCAGTCGGACAACATCACGACTGTGGCTTACATCAACCATCAGGGAGGGACAAGGAGTTCCCTAGCGATGATGGAAGTATCAAAGATAATTCGCTGGGCAGAGTCTCACTCTTGCCATCTGTCAGCGATCCACATCCCAGGCGTGGAGAACTGGGAGGCGGATTTCCTAAGTCGCCAGACTTTTCATCCGGGGGAGTGGGAACTTCATCCGGAGGTCTTTGCCCAAATACTTCGACGTTGGGGCAAACCAGATATGGATCTCATGGCGTCTCGCCAGAACGCCAAGCTTCCTTGTTACGGGTCCAGGGACCCGGGAGGGGTCCTGATAGATGCTTTGACAGCACCTTGGACCTTCAAGATGGCTTATGTGTTTCCACCCTTCCCGATGCTTCCTCGATTGATTGCCAGGATCAAACAGGAGAAAGCATCAGTGATTCTAATAGCGCCTGCGTGGCCACGCAGGACCTGGTATGCAGATCTAGTGGACATGTCATCCTGTCCACCTTGGTCTCTGCCTCTGAGACAGGACCTTCTAATTCAGGGTCCTTTCAAACATCAAAATCTAATTTCTCTGAAGCTGACTGCATGGAGATTGAACGCTTGATTTTATCAAAGCGTGGTTTTTCGGAGTCAGTAATTGATACCTTAATACAGGCTAGGAAACCTGTTACCAGGAAAATTTACCATAAAATATGGCGTAAATATTTACACTGGTGCGAATCCAAGAGTTACTCATGGAGTAAGGTTAGGATTCCTAGGATATTGTCTTTTCTACAAGAAGGTTTAGAAAAGGGTTTATCTGCAAGTTCTTTAAAGGGACAGATCTCAGCTCTGTCCATTCTTTTACACAAACGTCTGTCAGAAGTTCCAGACGTTCAGGCTTTTTGTCAGGCTTTGGCCAGGATTAAGCCTGTGTTTAAGACTGTTGCTCCACCATGGAGCTTAAACTTAGTTCTTAACGTTTTACAGGGTGTTCCGTTTGAACCCCTTCATTCCATTGATATCAAGCTGTTATCTTGGAAAGTTCTGTTTCTAATGGCTATTTCCTCGGCTCGTAGAGTCTCTGAGTTATCGGCTTTACATTGTGATTCTCCTTATCTGATTTTTCATTCAGACAAGGTAGTTCTGCGTACTAAACCTGGGTTCTTACCTAAGGTAGTCACTAACAAGAATATCAATCAAGAGATTGTTGTTCCATCATTGTGCCCTAACCCTTCTTCAAAGAAGGAACGACTTCTGCACAATCTAGACGTAGTCCGTGCCTTGAAATTTTATTTACAGGCAACTAAAGATTTTCGCCAAACATCTTCCCTGTTTGTAGTTTATTCTGGTCAGAGGAGAGGTCAAAAAGCATCTGCTACCTCTCTCTCTTTTTGGCTTCGTAGCATAATACGTTTAGCCTATGAGACTGCTGGACAGCAGCCTCCTGAAAGAATTACAGCTCATTCTACGAGAGCTGTGGCTTCCACGTGGGCCTTTAAGAATGAGGCCTCTGTTGAACAGATTTGCAAGGCTGCAACTTGGTCTTCTCTTCATACTTTTTCCAAATTTTACAAATTTGACACTTTTGCTTCTTCTGAGGCTGTTTTTGGGAGAAAGGTTCTTCAGGCAGTGGTTCCTTCTGTGTAAAGATCCTGCCTTTCCCTCCCGTCATCCGTGTACTTCTAGCTTTGGTATTGGTATCCCATAAGTAATGGATGACCCGTGGACTGACTACACTTAACAGGAGAAAACATAATTTATGCTTACCTGATAAATTCCTTTCTCCTGTAGTGTAGTCAGTCCACGGCCCGCCCTGTTTTTTATGGCAGGTCTAAAATTTAAATTAAATTCCAGTCACCACTGCACCCTATAGTTTCTCCTTTCTCATTTGGTTTCGGTCGAATGACTGGGTATGACGTAGAGGGGAGGAGCTATATAGCAGCTCTGCTTGGGTGATCCTCTTGCACTTCCTGTTGGGGAGGAGTTAATATCCCATAAGTAATGGATGACCCGTTGACTGACTACACTACAGGAGAAAGGAATTTATCAGGTAAGCATAAATTATGTTTTTTTCTTCCTCTTTTATTTGTTTTTAGAGAGCACTGTTTGTCTGTAAGGTTGTGTGAACTGTTTGGTGGCATGTAGAGATGCGCATATGATGAGCTGAACTATAGATGGTAAACTGTATATATCGTTTTTGGATCAGATAGTTTACACTTTGAATTTCAAATAGCAACTGATTGTTTAATTTTGTGTTATAATTATAATGATAGACTACTGCATGTTTTGAAGCTGTAGTCCTGATAGGTAATTACACTATGCTTTACTTGAAGACTTAGCCTATGCTGTTACTCCGTAGTCCATAGAGTGTCAAATATACATAAGTATCCTAAAATCATATTATTCACCACCACAAGTCACATAGCTCAACCATCCCCTCTGAAATTGCAGGTAAGAGGTCACGCATGTGCTGTATATGTGTTCTCTTGAGTCAGAAGGATATTCCCCTATATTTCAATATACACCGGTTTTGGAATGCTAAAGCCCACACAATTAGGTTAAGACTATTATCCTATTCTTCCCCCTTATAGTACAAGATTGGTATTTAGATGGTAACTTTATTTTAGACTTGCTCTGCTACCCCTAACTAATGACCATGAGTACTGCGTTGTCTTTATTTTAGTTAAGTCCTTACTAGGATCTTTAATGTCTATGGACACGCACCCTATCATACTAACTATAGCTTCTTCAATAATGTGTACCACATCAAATTATTTTATGCAGATGGGATATTTATATCCAGCCCCATATAACAGAAGCATAACACTTACTATCTCCCATGTAGTGGTATCCCTGAAGTTATGTAATTTGGAAGTACTAGCCGTGGCTTTAAAGTGACACTCCTTGACATCCAATCCTCAGGTACCACTTTATTTATATATCCATGCACAAGGTGGTAACGGAATCACTAGTTAACGCTAAGCGAAGTTTATAAATCCAATTTAGTTATTGCAAATACTGCTCTTAAAGTTATATATGTACTTTGTTCTTACAGTTCATGTTTTTAAATCTACAAAATGAGGATGTTATTCGAGTCCCAAAAGTGGTCTCTTTTGTTTAGGTAAGACTTCCTATAGTTTGTTTATATTGTGATGGGGTCCAAACGTGGCCTCATGGGACAATTAGGAGGTCTAATGATCATTAGGCATTTGTTATACCCACTTTATCTGGGAATATCTCTTTTAGGAATTTTCAATGTGTAAATACACCATGTAATGTAATAGCTGCCTTTACAATGTATCTATGCCTTATTTTAATCCTCAAATAAAAATATTTAAAAAAAAAAAAAAAAAAAAGCACAGGGGCTGTTGACTCCAGAGGAGTCTTCCCTTCCAATAAACATCTTATAGTTGAGAGCAATCTTCAATGCCTTGATAGCTTAGTCTGAACTAGCTTTGGTCCGATTTATCGAATTTTAGTCAAACAACATCACCTAGGTGGCTTACATCAACCACCAGGGAGGAACTTGGAGGTCCTTTTTAATGAAGAAGGTGACTTGCATTCTCCAGTGGGCAGAGTCTCACGATTGCCATCTCTCTGCCATCCACAGGGGTGGACAACTGGGAGGCAGATTTTCTGAGCAGGCAGACTTTTTATCCCAGTGAGTGGGCTCTCCACCCAGAGGTTTTCACAATGATAACTCTCAGGTGGGGGGTTCCGGAGTTGAATCTGATGGCCTCTCGTCAAAATGCCAAGCTTCCAAAGTACTGTTCAAGATCAAGAGATCCTCAAGCCGTTCTGATAGACCCTCTGGCGGTTCCTTGGAACTTCAATCTAGAATACCTGTTTCCTCCATTTGCTCTTCTTACACAAGTAACAGGAGAGAGCGTTTGTGTTTCTAATAGCTCCTGCATGGCCTCGCAGGATCTGGTTTGCGGATCTGGGGACAATGTCATCTCTTCCGCCTTGGAGGTTACATTTGAGGAAGAACCTTCTGCTTCAGGGTCCCTTCCTTCATCCAAATCTGGATTCTCTGAAGCTGACTGCTTGGAGATTGAACTTCTAGTTTTGGCTAGTGTGTCTCTTGGAACAAGGTAAGGGTTGCTAGAATTTTGGCTTTTCTTCAGGAGGGCCTGTAGAAAGGCTGGTCAGTCAGTACTCTGAAGGGTCAGCTTTCTGCACTGCCTATTCTTTTGCATACACGTCTGGCAGAGCTGCCAGATGTTAAGTATTTTGTTCAGGCCTTGGTCAGAATCAGGCCTGTGTTTAAACCTGTTGCTCCTCCTTGGAGCCTTAATCTTGTTCTTAACGTTTTGCTGCAGGCCCGTTTGAGCCGATGCATTCTGTTGATATTAAATTACTATCTTGGAAGGTTTTGTTTTTTATTGCTATTTATTCTGCTCACAGAGTCTCCGAACTTTCAGCTTTGCAGTGGGATTCCCCTTACTTATTTTTCATGCTGTTAAGGCGGTCCTACGTACTAAGCTGGGGTTTCTCCCTAAGGTAGTGTCAGATCACAATATTAATCAGGAAATAATTGTTCTTCCTTTTTGTCCTAATCCTTGACAAAAGGAACGTATTTTGCATAACTTTGATGTTGTGCGTGCTCTAAAATTTTACCTTCAAGCAACTAAAGATTTTCGGCAGACTTCTGCCCTGTTCGTTGTTTTCTCTGGTAAGTGTAGGGGTTAGAAGGCCACGTCTACCACTCTTTCTCTCTGGTTGAGAAGTGTTATCCATTTAGCTTATGAGACAGCTGGACAACAGCCTCCTGAGAAAATTACAGCTCATTCCACTAGAGCTGTTTCATCTTCCTGGGCTTTCAAAAATGAAGCTTCGGTGGAGCAAATTTGCAAAGAGGCCACATGGTCCTCCATACATACCTTTTCCAACTTCTACAAATTTGATAATTTTGCCCCGACTGAGGCTTCTTATGGGAGAAAAGTTCTTCAAGCGGTGGTGCCTTCGGTTTAGGTCTGCCTGTCTTCCTGTTCTCCCCCCCTTTCATTCTTTGTCATCTAGCTTGGGTATTGGTTCGTGGACTCTCCATGCCTTAGGAAAGAAAACAAAATTTATGTTCACCTGATACATTTATTTCTTTCCAGGCATAGAGAGTCCACTACCCACCCTTATTTATATTCAGGCCGCAGTTTTTTTGTTAAAACATCAGGCACTTCTATACCTTTGTGTTATCTTCTTTTTCCATTTTCCTTCAGCCGAATGACTGGGGGTTATGGGTAAGGGAAGTGACACTTAACAGCTTTACTGAGGTGCTCTTTGCCTCCTCCTGTTGGCCAGGAGTGAATATCGCACTAGTAATTAAAAGGATTTGTGGACTCTCCTTGCCTGGAAATAAATACATTTATCAGGTAAGCATACATTTATTTTTTTGTAGAGTGAGGAACAATTAAGTATTATCCTAATCATATTGGACTATGTATTCTCAAGTACAAGATCTATGTTCCACCCATTATAGTATCACTACATAACTGTACAAGTTTCTTAAGACGCAACAAAAGAGTACAATCTATTTTCTATATATTTAAACCATATTTAGTGTTGAGTCACAGATACAGAAAAAAATACGGTATTTCATATTACAGAAACACTATATTAAAATTGCAGGCTGTCCTATGAAAGTTTGTTCAAGATGTGTAAAACTTTTTTTTTTGAAAGATTTTTTATTGAAGTCATAAACAGTTACAACATATAGGGTATGCCCCAAAACCTGTACAGACAAGTGTATACACAGTATAATTAGAAAAGTATTGCATAGGAAATCATGTAGAAAAAGCATTATGTATCCATATATCTCAAGCGATATTATAAAATGTGGGCTTTCAATAGAGAGACTTCAGTTTTATAATAAAGTATCATCGAGGTAGTATAAACAAAAATGGTCCTCTCTGTGCCATATAAAAGAAGTAAATTAGGGCATCTATTCAGGTAAGATAAGGGCCAGGGGGGAGTTAGCTTTATAGTTTTATGGGGAGGGGGAATGCAGCGGGCAAGAGCTGCTCATAAAAGAGTAGAGGGGGGAGTGAAGGGCGGAGCCAGTTAGCATGTCAAATTTGTAAATACAATTGGGTCTCTGAGCTTTCAAATACACTACTAGTGGAATTATCCTCTATTTACGCCATGAGTACATTTAAGCTAGGGGATGTAAAAGTAGCTTCCCAAAAAGGATGGGAACAGGGGAGGATATTTAAATATATAAGGAGAGCAGAGGACTGCTATATGAGCCCCTCTCCTGGGGAGATGCCAGCTATAGGCGATGTGGGTAAAAGGAGAAGGGGTATGACCCGCAGGTAATAAATGCCGGCGGGAAAGGGAGGAGAGGGGTCAAATAGAGGTAATGGATGGAAATAACATGACAATTGAGAAATAATACGGACTGTCTCTATACCTGACAATGGAATTGTTAGATTATGATAAATAGTATCTATATATAGGGCAGTGTGGCGTAGAGTTATATCTATGAGATGTACCCAAACGTCTATATGCTCAGTCTGTACCATGTTCTAACCAAAATAAGAGGATGTGCCACCGTTAACAAATAAACTACTTACATTTTAACAAGATAACATATATGAGATGAATTTCAGATGTATGGACTCCTTCTAATATCTTCAGTAGAGAGAGATCTCTACAAGGGACTGATTAGTAGATGGTTAGATTCTGAAGACAAAAATATAAGCCTCTTTTGGGAGTTTGGGAGCAAATATACTCAGTGATTAATGTATAGTGGGACATAGGGTGCATGCAATTGAGGATTATAAGAATGCCAATGTCATCATTCACCTCAATCTGTTTCTATAAAAATCTAAGAAGGGGTTACTCGAGATGTTAGGCGCCCCACTAAGCCTTTGGGCCTGGAATAGATTGTAGAAAAGAGAATAAGTACCTATAAACCCATTTTCTATTGAACCCTGCCAGAACTGTGATGGTGTCTCAACTAGTACTTAGGGGGCCTAGCAGATAACTACGCAGTCAAACAGCCCTTTTAATTGGGTGAAGTGGCCAATTGGTTCCCATAACTATAATTAGTGAGCCAGTGCATTTACCTGAGTCCTAATGTACCTGACAAAGGAATTGTTAACTTATGGTAAATATCACCTATATATAGGGAGGTGTGGCGTGGAGTTATATAAATGACATGCACCCAGATGTCTATAGGCTCAGTCTATAACATATTCTAACCAAAATAAGAGGATGTGCTACCATTAACAAATAAAATACTTACAATTATAGCATGATAACATATATGAGATGGGTTTCAGATATATGGTCTCCTTCTAATAGTTTCAGTAAAAAGATATCTCCACTAAGGACTAATTAGTGGATGTTTAAATTCTGAAGACAAAAATATAAACCTCTTTTGGGAGCTATAAGTATACTCAGTTATTAATGTATTATGAGACACAGAACACATACAATTGAGGATTATAGGAATACCAATGTCATCATTCACCTCAAACTATTTTTATAAAAAATCTAAGAAGGGGTTACTTGAGATTGATTCCTATCCTCCATATAATAAAATATTGCGCAGTATATGTTCTCAGAGATGTTAGGTGCACTACTAACTAGGGTACTGGTCTTATTGTTAAATGAGCCCCATATACCACATATAATTAAAAATGGAGATAGTTAGCTGAAGCAACATTAAGATAACATAGAATTAAATTGGGTTAGGCTAAGAACAGTTAACTGCAGGATTGAGCTCCTTTAAACACAGGGAGGTGGTTTTCTCCATCAATAGCAAAACATATGAAACATCTATACGCATATTACATACTAACAGCACAGATAATCAAAACCAAATCACTCATAGAACTGGGACCGCTAAGAATTGACATATAGTCCAGCAAAGTAGTCATCTATATATAAACTTGTTTATTGAGTTCTCTAGGGCAACAACACTGTCACATAGGGAGCAAGACATAGCTGTGTCTCTGTTACCATCTGCTTCAGATTATCCATATCTAGACGACTCCTTCTTTTAGAGGCTCTAGAGTGTCCCATTGGAGCCATTTGCGTGGGAATCCATGTGAGGGGGGGCATAATACTCTTTGCCCTGATATCGGGGTTGCTCACTCCATGATAGGGGCTCTGGAATAGAGAGGACGCACTCACTGCTGGGCTGCTTCGTGGACAGGAAATTTAACCCTAGGTACAAGCTGCTCAACACATTATCGGGTTCCCACATGGAGGAGCGAGGAAGCGTGGGTTTCACATGCCGAGGATCAGGAGGGTCATCTCCAAGAAGGAAGAGTGCTGTCATGGCTGCCTCAACTCCCGCCCCGACCGGCCACTCCGGGAACAGGAGTCGAGTGACTTGTGGTGAAGTCAGGAGTGGCATCATACTGCTGAGGCTTCGCAGGAAGGCTCCGACAGGCCGCATCCGCCATCTTGTCAAATTGTAGTGGGTAGGTGATCAGGGGAGACGGGTAGCTAGGATCATTCTCTGGCATGTCAGGTAAGTCCTCCTGGCTGAGTAGAAAGTATTGTGAGAGGGTATTGAACTGAGTGTCCATGCGGAGGCCCAGCTGAGTCAAAGCGTCTATAATGACAGAATCCATCCTCTCAGCAAAGTAGGAGATTAAGACTGACCCCAGATAAGCTCTAAGATAGCGTCCAGGAGCTAATTGCTGTCCCCGTTCCAAAGGCTCTGATATAAGCAATAAATGCAGTTGGACCGTCACAATCAGGGGGGACACTGAGTCCCTAATGCCTCTGCCTTTACGGCCGTCCTCGTGCCCTTCCACAAGTTGCTCAAAGTGGTCAGTAAGGTCTGTTATTCAATCCTACCTCATATTTGCTATATGAGAAGTTATTTTGGGGCTAGTTTATGGCCTTTGTTTAGTTTATGGCCTTTGTTAAGCTCCTAATACCTGCATCTGCTCGGCTCGAGAGTTGGCTCCGCCCCCTCGTAAAACTTGTTTTTAAAAGACTTCCTCCTCAGCCCCACCATTGTTAAAACCTTTGCTACACCATTTGTTTTTGAGACCTTATCTTATAGATACCATTTAATGAAAACTAAAAATTGAATTAGGCCACACCACTTGGCCAGGAAGAACCCCTGCTGTTTGTGAACACAAAAGAGAAACAGGTGGAGTCCCATTGTCTAGGAACTTTGGTGAATGGAATTAAAAACAAATGGGCTCTCACACATATGTTAATGAGATACCTGCTAGTCTACATGACACTCCCTAAAATGAACTGTGATACCACAATGTTTATTAAAAAAAAAAAATACGGGGGGCGTGTCTTGATCACGGCCATGAGCAGCAGCGATTTCATGAAGCTCCACAAGTACATTTAACTATAAATTGAATATCTCCTCTCAAACTTGACATCTTGTCTTAATACTTATTAAGCTTGCAACTGAGAAGATACAGAGCTAAATGATACCTCTATGTTTGTGATTCTTCCCGCTAGATTCAATCTAATAGAATCTAGAATGTAGGCCGCGACACCATCACACACATATATCACCCCCTCAGATACCTAAGTTATCCGAGTAGAGCAGTACTAATCTGTTATAACTTATAACACTAGCAAGAACATCACCTAAAGATGATAACATGGAGGAATTTCATGATATACTGCAAGCTAAATTAGAGGCTTTGAGACAATTGATCAATTGCAGGTTTATGGATCTCAGAGACATTTGTAGGACATCAACAAGTCCGATGAGCTCACTGCCTGAAGTACAAAGGGATATCCAGGAGCATGCAGACGCAGCATGGCATAATCAATATACAGATCTGCGGTCTGGGCTGACTCTGCATGCTGAGTCGCGCAGCCCTAACCAAACGCTCTCATCCAAAGTAATCTGGAATAAGAGGCAGATTAAAAGATTCATACCTGAGACGCATGGCACAGACCGTTCATCATTGCCCTCGGCTCCCCAAAAGGGGAAGCAGCCGATCCTCGTAGGGGTGTTGAGGGTTTGGCAGCCAAGCAGGAAGAGAGAACTCCTAATATTACTGGGCACACAGGTGTGACTGGGGCTCTGGCTCGCAGCATACAGTGGAGCGGCTACAGCATGAGGTTACAGGCGAGTGAGCTATCGCGGACCCGATTCGCCATGTTTCCTGTTAGGGACTACACATCAGACTGGTCTGCACTACAGGTTGGATACAACTTACCCCCCAATTGCTATACAAAACTTGGTGTTGGGTGATGCTGGACATCTTGAAGTAGAAGCCATGTTTCCCTACTCTCGCATCAGGCTTCTTGATAATTGTAACTTTTGGACACTTTAATAAGAATTCTGCAATTCGATATATAGGCCCTTATTGATACACACATGATTATGTCACTTTTTATTTTATACACAACCTTATTTTTATTACCCACATTTTATGAGTAATGAGCAACATCATATATGTGACTAGGTTTGCCTTTACAGATGAATACAGATTTTCCCTAGTTTGCTGAGCGGGTATTTTTATATATAATTGGGATCGCCGAGTCAGACTGCATTTATTAGCTCCTTGTAGTAAATATTCCGCCTCTCTGATTTAAGAGTTATACTGCAAGTATCTGGAACGTACTAAGCTTCAATAGAAGCCCTCTTTACATTTTTGTTTGCTAAATAATATTTACAACTAAAGAGGTATAATTGGTCAGTGGTAAAAAAAAGTGCCAGACTGATTGGAAAGATATATAGGAGCCTTGCTATAATTACACTGCTTTCTAGTCTATGTTATATAATTTTGGGATGAATAGTTTAGGATCTCTGTTTTTCACTGCAAATATCTTGCCTTATGTTATCCCAATTATATCTTGGTATTCTACTGTGGCGCTTTCATATACTCTCATAATATCCCAGATTCGACTACTATACATGGCACTTTTGTTATAGGGATTCGAAAACGTTTTTGTTTATATATGACAGCTCTCTTATGAACACTCTTACAGAGATGTTCTTTAAATAATCAAGTATACATACAGTTTTTCCCTAGTTAGGGCGTATAATAGTTATCATAGATGGGCTCACTGATATAGGCGGCACTTGTTAGATCTTAGCTAGGTGAGATATTCACAACTAGAAACTAGTTATACAGCGTGTAGTTGAGATGTGCTAAGCCTCATCGGAAACTGCCCTTATGTCCTTTACCCGAGAATGTTTACCTTGCGCTGTCCCAAAAACTTCTTAGTTCCCAAATGGGGTGATTTACCATGCCATTAAACTATTTAATGCGAGGTTGCTGTGTATACGGAGTTCCTTTTGTAATAACTCTAAGATGTTCTTGGTTATAAGTGACCACACCAAATGCTAATTTTCCTCTTCAAATCTTTATATTTCAGTAGGTACAAGAGTTACCTCTTATGTCAAATGAGGAAACGTGTCTTATAATTTGTTTTCAAGTTATCTTACAGTTAAAAAATGTATCTCTCAGCTAAGATAATATGTTATTACTTTACGTAGTTCAGATTAAAGTTTCATCCTACTAGGCAGTATACCATGATAAAGAGGTACTATGGTAACTCTCTACAAAAAAAAAAAAAATCTAAGGTATCAAGGTAACCCTTGTAATATATGTGTATTCTCTTATATCATATCTGCCATCAGAATAGTTATCACAATACTCCACTCATGTTACATTCGGTTCTTTTATATAAGCTACACTTTTTGGTTGATGACGAATCTTATCAGATTGGTTAATCCTAAAGTTCCTCTTGTATTTTTTATATTTTTTATCTTCTATAAAAGTCTTGTCAAGGTATATGTAAGGTTAATAAATATATATATATATTTTAAGGTTAATAAATATATATATTTAATCAGATATCTGACTGGTCAATAGAAAATTATTTATTTCTTTTGGACAAACTGACTTCAATCATGTTTAGTTCTCCCCCACTCAGCATGTAAAGTTATGCTACACACACAAGTGAGAACAATAAGACATTTGGTTTGATAAATTTAACAGCGATTTCAAAAGGCCATGGGTTTTATTGCCTAGAAATGTGTGATAGGATCTCCTAACCTTGTACAACGGTGCCTGTTAGTCTAGTTTAAAGTGACATGTTTTTGTGAGAACTTCAGCCTTACACTCAGGTGCAAATGACCCCTGCTGTGCAACTCTGACACTTAGATATACATAATGTAGACGTTGCGTCTGGGGGAGGATAACACACAGTGGAAACACATGGCTTACATTATAATTACAAATCTCACTGTTTAAAACAACTGTATTTAGATTTCAAATAAAATATACTCCTAGGAAAATATATATATTTTAATGGATATGAGACTGTCTATTTATGGGATATTGCATATATGCAACATGTTTTCCTGTTTTTCCAGATGGAGCTAAAGGATAATAAATAGAAGATACTGCATAGAAATGGATGTGTATATATATATATATATATATATATATATATATATACATGCATATTTTGAAAGCATAAAATGTCTTAGCCTCTGTGTATTTAAGAACATGAATAGATGTTTATGGACCTGAAGAGAAGTGATTATTAACATTTATTTTTATTTCAGATCTACATAGACAAGATTCATATATTCAGGTAGAAATACACAGAAATGTAACATGATGTATTTGCAGAAATGCAATATATCAGGAGTTTAAATACTACCAATCTGGAATAATTGGCAGTATAATTGTTTTAATATTAATATGGTGTTTGGTATAGAAATTATCAGAAAGTTCATGGGATACTACCCTATCTAAAACAAATATTGTGAATAATTGTTGTAGAGAGTTATAGTCTAACGAATAACCACTTCATAGAAATAATTAAGTTGTTAAAAATGTTAAAAAATGGTTAAATATTTTGTGTTCGTTGCTGCCACCCGTGGGCCAAAACCCAATATGACAGTTAAAGGTTTTAGCTGTTCAAAAGATGCGTTTCCATGGTGAACATGCTCAGCTCCGTTAAGGGCCAATCCAATTAGATATTCCAGATATCCAATCCGAGACAAGCTTCCGTTTTGGGCGTTTCCAATCTAACCAATGATGGATAATGATCAAAAAAGGGGAGGGGTGAGATCAGATGATTTAACCCCAAGCATAGAGGCTGCTGCTGGCTATCTCTGGCTATCCCTGAAGGAAAATAACTGTGACAGTTATTACAAAGCAAACGGCTATCTATATGCTCCATATGCAGATATCCCCAATTTTGGTATTCTGAGGTTAGATCATTCCTATTAAGAGATATTGGATATCGATTGGCATTCACCTTGGTAATGTATTAAGAGATTACTATAGCAAATAAATTTAAAGAGCAAATTGTACTTTTAAACTGTGTTTCATAGTTTTTGAATAATTCTTAGCTTGCCTTTTTGTATGCAAAACATTTAAATCAAGCATTCATTGTTGCTTGTTGTGTTTGGTAGACTTAAACAAATAAATTGTATTTTAAAACTGGTAGCCACAGCCCTGTATAGTGTCAAATTTGTATCTTGTAGGCTAAGTAACTTATCTGTGAAATTTCTGATGTTTTAAATTAAAATTGTATTAGGATAAATTGCAGTTAGATAGCTGAATATATATATTATCCTATTGTTTATAAGCACTGTTAGAATTGTATTGCTTGGATGTTAAAAGTTAGAGATTTCAGTCTCATTGTGTTAACTGGGTGAAACTTCTATTGTTAATAAGGTAAACGTGTATAGTATTGTCTCATATTCTGGTTCCTACAAATATATTCCATTAATTCCAATATGCTCATAGATATTAACTAAATAAAAGAATTCAGATATTTATATTCATTTTGTGGCTTCTAGTAGATGCATATTAATTAAGGGTTTTTATTTTAAAAGATAATTATTAAATGTATTGTATTATAACCCTGAGATAGATTGATATATTATTTGGATAGCACTACTGAAGATTTTTATGAATATACTGACAGTCTGTCATCATATAACGGAGATGATATCCATGTTGTCATGCTATGAATAATGTATCGCTAAATACCTTAATAAAAAACTTTGATATAAAAAAATATACAATTTTGAAATAGAAGAAATTAAAGGTTAGCATGATGTATAAAAGAATAGGCACATCAAATTGTGATAATGTCCGATGTATCTAAATGTATAGAGAAATTAAATGTGTAAGGATTGGATAGACACATACAAATGACCAGTATTGCATTGTGTGCATAAGGATCATATGTTTTTAAAATAACTATATGTATAGATAAGTTAAATATGGAATTAAGTATATAAAATAACCAGTATGATATGAATATGCCTATATATCTGTGTGTATATGTGTGTGTATATATATATATATATATATATATATATATATATATATATATATATATATATATATATATATATATATATATATACATACAGAGAGAAATGCACTCACAGGAACGAACATCCAGCTCAATACCATTGTTAGCCTGTTCTATGGCGATTTACCACCTGGGTGCAACTTCTTTTAGCCCAGCAATGCTTTTCACAGAGTAAAACTTTCCTGTAGAATATCAGTTTGATCCCGCCTATTACGGTCAGTCCAGCACCGAAATACCAGGCAATTCTTCTCTGAACAAGGAACACAGCAACCCCAGACGATCGTTTCGTCCTTCATTGGGCCTCGTCAGTGAGGTGTAGCCACATTCCTCTAAGCACACTGAGCAAGGAGTCCACGTCTGGTTGCCCCTTTTTCCCTTAGGGAGACTAAATACATACAGAGAGAAATGCACTCACAGGAACGAACATCCAGCTCAATACCATTGTTAGCCTGTTCTATGGTGATTTACCACCTGGGTGCAACTTCTTTTAGCCCAGCAATGCTTTTCACAGAGTAAAACTTTCCCTGTCGTCTGGGGTTGTTTTGTTCCTTGTTCAGAGAGGAATTGCCTGGTATTTCGGCGCTGGACTGACCGTAATAGGTGGGATCAGACTGATATACTACAGGAAAGTTCTACTCTGTGAAAAGCATTGCTGGGCTAAAAGAAGTTGCACCCAGGTGGTAAATCGCCATAGAACAGGCTAACAATGGTATTGAGCTGGTTGTTCGTTCCTGTGAGTGCATTTCTCTCTGTATGTGTATTTAGTCTCCCTATGGGAAAAAGGGGAAACCCTGACGTGGACTCCTTGCTCAGTGTGCTTAGAGGATTACTGCTACACTTCACTGACGAGGCCCAATGAAGGCCGAAACGATTGTCTGGGGTTGCTTTGTTCCTTGTTCAGAGAGGAATTGCCTGGTATTTCGGCGCTGGACTGACCGTAATAGGTGGGATCAGACTGATATACTACAGGAAAGTTCTACTCTGTGAAAAGCATTGCTGGGCTAAAAGAAGTTGCACCCAGGTGGTAAATCGCCATAGAACAGGCTAACAATGGTATTGAGCTGGTTGTTCGTTCCTGTGAGTGCATTTCTCTCTGTGTATATATATATATATATATATATATATATAAAATAGAGAAGGTGTTGTCAGCACTATCAGTATTACCTATAAAAAAGGGAGGGTTTACAGTGGTCTGAATTCTTAGTACTTCTCAAACCACTGGCGCAAGGGGAAAGTAGCAATTAAATAATGCAATGTTAGATAATTTGAAGCTTATCCTGTCCAGCACTAACCATTCCCTATAAATATAAAGGAATATGCATTATCAAAAATGTGTTAACCCTATAGTGGCATAAGCAATAATTTTAAACAAAATAATCTAAACTAAACCAAAAAGGAGCATAAAAAGGAGCATAAACTCCCTGCTGTTTCAGTTGGGAAACCCCTTGTAGGGGAGACTGTTTTTAAAAAGTGTTTGTTTTTCCAGTTGTTGAATAAGTTGTTGTTGACTCCCAAGCTATGTGTCGTCTAGTTCTTGGTGGAAAGGGGTTATTATTACAATTACCAAGAGTAGTTATTTGCTTGTCTCTGCTTACCAAAAAGATATTACAGATCCTACTGACTCTCTGCTACAATTACCAAGAGTAGTTACTTGCTTGTCTCTGCCTACCCAAAATATATTACAGATCCTACTGCCTCTCTGCTACAATTACCAAGAGTAGTTACTTGCTTTTCTCTGCCTACCCAAAAGATATTACAGATCCTACTGCCTCTCTGCTACAATTACCAAGAGTAGTTACTTGCTTGTCTCTGCCTACCCAAAAGATATTACAGATCCTACTGCCTTCCTGCTACACTTACCAAGAGTAGTTACTTGCTTGTATCTGCCTACCCAAAAGATATTACAGATCCTACTGCCTCTCTGCTACAATTGGTGGCAAGCGACGGGATTCAAACCGCACAGCAAGTCGTAGGACATGTGATGTATCCTATTGCCTCTCTGCTACAGTGCACTATGATAAAATCTACCAGCTGGAGAAATCATAAATTGTAAATTTTTAACAGGTAACAACCCTAAGCATACAAAACATAAATGTTAAACTGTTGAAAGTCACAAAAATAATAAAAAAAAAATAAAAAAAAAATTGCGGTATCTTTATATTTCCGCAGTTAAAATACCTCAAATGTTTAACACGTTAAATATGTATCAACAACAAAGATATATTGTTTTTGTTAAACAAAGTTACTATTTTACCCCAAGTATTGAATGCAATTTTACAAAGGCTTCAGTGAGGGAGGAGTTTTCCTCTGTAATGTTTTCCTTAAAGGGAACTCTATACACACCTGTTGATCACTGATTGTATTTTGGAGGAGGAAGAAGCCCCATAGCCTTAGGGGTGAAACGCGCGTAGCTGGCTGGAGTGTTTGTCGGAACACTTGGAGAAATTACTGTTTGTCTATCTAAATTGAGGTGATCAGGTGGCCACACAACAACCGCAGACTTGAAGGGTTACGAAGCATTTGAGAGGAGCACCCCAGGAATCACCTGTCTTACAGCATGGACAGAAGGGACACAGGAGGTGCAGTGCCGCGACAGTGGGACTCTCAAGTTAAACTGCAAGTATAACCGCTACGGCGGACCATATGCTCCTTCACATTGTTTGCTACAAATATGCTATAAAACCAAGAACTGGTCAATATTCACCGCTAGAGCGGAACACAATACTGAATTAAGTTGATTACCAGGACTGGTGAATGTTTGCCGCTACGGCGGAATATGCCACTTTAAACAGTGTCTTGAAGCCAAGGAATGATTCATTATTATCGCTACGGCGGAATTTTATTTCATGAATAGTAACCCATTCTGCAGGTTAACAGCATTGAATGACTATTCTACTAATTGTGGTCCACTTGTCACACAATTTACTTTAAATAGAAAAGATAAGGACCAGCAAGCATTCTTCTGCTATACTACTAACTGGGACTTTTTTGATTATTCTGTGACTTTCAACAGTTTAACATTTATGTTTTGTATGCTTAGGGTTGTTACCTGTTAAGAATATTTAATTTACAATTTATGATTTCTCCAGCTGGTAGATTTTATCATAGTGCACTATGAGAGGTATTTAACATGGTATCCTGCAGGGTCACTAGTTTATTTTCTCATGTTGTTTCCAATAAACTCTCCTTTTTGGTTTAGTTTAGATTATTTTGTTTAAAATTATTGCTTATGCCACTATAGGGTTAACACATTTTTGATAATGCATATTCCTTTATATTTATAGGGAATGGTTAGTGCTGGACAGGATAAGTTTCAAATTATCTAACATTGCTATATATATATATATATATATATATATATATATATATATATATATATATATATATATATATATATATATATATATGTATGTGACTTGTACATTTATGTATTATATATGCAAATATATATACTGATTACCTGACTAAATTATACTCCAAAGCATCACAATGCATTGAGGAGTCATGACAGATTAAAATATACATATAGTGAGAAACTATTGTAAAATACTATATAATTCATTATGCCTCATCTGTAACATACACTTATATATGAGATGCCCACATAAGAAAATTCTATTTACATATATGCCTTATGTATATATAAGTGTCTAAGTCATAAGGATTTAATTTTAAATCGGTAACATTTTAGTTAAAAAAATAAATATTAAATGAAATATATTTGCATGTAAGTAGACATGGATATATGCATGTATATATATATATATATATATATATATATATATATATATATATATATATATATATATATATATATATATATGTGTGTGTATGATATATAAAAAATGAGTGCTAAGGAAATAAATATAAGAAAGTTACACAAGTTCACTTTTATAGCACAACTCACCATCGCCATCTTTTGGTGAATTAGTAAAAGTACAATCTGCTGTACATAACATTGAGTGAATTATTTCCAAAAGTTAATTAGCATCCATCCAACCACAGCACTACAGATCCTCACACATCTGTGAATGGCTGTTGGAGATTGGGGCGGAGTTGTAGTTCAGGATAAATTGGGTCACTGAGCATTCACAAGACACTCTGGGTTGCATAAAAGTGAGGGCGAAGTGCTGTCCAATTTTCCCCTGAAATAGAACTTTTGAATCCTGGTTGTACCCATCTCATATTTTTGATATCCTTGGAAACTTTTTGCCTATTTTTTTTCTGTGGATTAAGAGATTTTGTGGGACCGAATGCAGAGGAAACACAGAGCTTGATTATTGATAACCCAGGGCTTGGAGGAGCAAACATTTGGGGAAGTATAAAAAGTCTATAATTATATTTAAACAGTTGTTGCATTTAAGGTCCTTATTAAGATTTGTATTAGATGATTATAGGCCCCAATTTTTAAATGTACTTACCCCATAGTCTGGTCTTATATTGTCTAGGAATTTAATTCATCTAACAATACAAGAAACCTTGTTATAGATAGTGTGCACTTAATCCAGCATATTGTAAGGAAAGCCCCAGGCATTATAATTAAATATATTTCATGTTAGTGGCATTGTATTCTCTAAGGCTGAGACTTGTTGAAGCATCATAAAAGTTGTTTTTTTTTTTGTCTACTGGTTATAGCCATACCTTCAGCATCTGATTAATTGCTATAAATTGCTAAGTATCCAGGTATAATTTTAATGGTAATATATTGGCTAAGATTGTTATAAATAACTGTTGTTAGTAACACATATTGCATAATTGGTTCATGCTGATTTAATTTTACCTTGTTATAGACTTCACTGTTAGATTTGTACCCATAGGATCAAAGCAAAATGTAGTAGCATATTTTATTTCATATTGTATCAGAGAGTTTGTTTTGTGTGTAATTAAATGGTATATCGCGTGTTAGTATCTTGTTTAATGTATAATAAATCTGTATATATATTTCAAAACTGAATCCTCTTTACTCCACAAATATAATTCACTGTGTTTAAAAAGATATAACCTGATTAGAACTACTAAAAAAAATATAATACAAACACATTGGAGATACTGCTGAGTTAGTCATAATCAATAATTGTATTCTAAAATATATAACATTAGACTATATATAAATCACTCCATATATTTTTAATAGCACTAGTTTTAATCTGTGTTTTTTAACATAATATTTTTGTGTCAATATTATTATTTCTTTTCAAAGGCAGGGAGAGCCCCCAAATTCATTCCTTACTGTTGGGAATATCAACACCTGGCCACCAGGAGGATGCAAAGACACCCCAACCAAAGTCTATATATAAGATTGGTAACCTCTCAGGACTCTGTTGTCCAGGATATGCCGGTGCTTTTGCCGCAGTCCCCTTTTAACCCTACTTCACATGCAATGCCCCATGGCGCATCTGTCCCTCCTGTTGGAGGTGTTTTTTTGCCAGCAGATTTTGCTTCTTAACTACAATCTGCTGTCCCAGCTGCGCTTAATGCTATGACTATCTCTAGTAAACCCAAGAGAAAGGTTAAACATATTTCTACTGATTTGGGGGTTAATCCTTCTACTCAGTCTGAATTAACTAGTTTGTCTTAACGGGACAGTCTACCATAGAATTGTTATTGTTTTAAAAGATAGACAATCCCTTTATTACCCATTCCCCAGTTTTTCATAACTAACACAGTTATATTATGATACTTTTTACCTCTGTGATTACCTTGTATCTAGGAACCTTCTTCCAGCCCCCTGATCACATGACTGTGACTGTTTATTATCTATTGTCTTCCATTTAGCATTGTTTTGTGCTAAATCTTAAATAACCCCCTGTGCCTGAACACAGTGTTATCTATATGGTCCACGTGTACTTTCTGTCTCTTTGTGTTGGAAAGAGATTTAAAAAGCATGTGATAAGAGGCAGCCCTCAAAGGCTTAGGAATTAGTATATGAGCCTACCTATGTTTACGTTTAAACTAAGAATACCAAGAGAAAAAAGCAAATTTGATGATAAAAGTAAATTGGAAAGTTGATTAAAATGAAAAGTCCTATCTGAATAATGAAAGTTTAATTTATACTAGACTGTCCCTTTAACTTCTGTAGCTTCTGAGGTTGAGTTTTTAGAGTCAGAAATTTCAGAGATTAAATCTGTTATCCCTGAGGAATCAAACTTCAGATTTAAATTAGAGAACCGTTTTCTACTGAAGGAGGTCCTGTCTACCTTAGACATTCCTGATGCTAAGCAGTCTAAAGAACCCAAGATCCCTTAACCAGACAGGGTCTATGATGCCAAGAAACCTCCGGAGACTTATCCGGTCGCCGTCCAGATAGCGGACATTATCTTGAAGAAGTGGGAAAGAATAGGAACTCCCTTTTCTCTTTCTGCAACTTTTAAGAAAATGTTTCCAGTTTGGAGTTCCATCCCTAAGGTGGATGGAGCAATTTCAACTCTTGCTAAGTTGAACTCTTTTAAGGACCCCATGGACAGGAAGTTAGAGGGTCACTTAATGAGAATGTTTCAAGACATGGGTTTTGTTTTCCAACCTGCTGCAGCAACCTAGTCGTGTGACTCTTTATCAGAGTTGATCGAAGTTGAATCTCCCCTAGACGAGATCCATGATTATATCAAGGCTATTAAGATAGCTAATTCTTTTATTTGCGATGCGAACATGCAGATTATCTGCTGAAAGATAAGTCCAAGTTTCGCAGTCCTATCTCGCAGGGCCTTTTGGTTAAAATCTTGGTCCACAGATATGGTTTCCAAAACTAGACTCCTCTCTCTTCCCTTCAAGGGGAAAATTTTGTTCTGTCCAGGTCTGTACTCCATTTTTTCAACTGTTACGGGGGGAAAATGATCCTTTCTTCCCCAGGATAAGAAGGCTAAGGGTCGACAACCTTCTAATTTTCATTCCTTTCGTTCAGACAAGGCTCAGAGGACTCAGTCCTCCTCCAAGCCCAACCAGTCTAAGGGGACATGGAAACCCAGTCAGTCTTGGAACAAGGCCAAACAGGCCAATAAATCCACAGATAATAAATTGGCATGAAGGAGTGGCCCCCGATCCGGGACCGGATCAAGTAGGGGGAAGATTATCCTTTTTCTCAAAAGCTTGGATTCAGGATGTTCAGGACCCTTGGGTGTTGGACATGGTTTATCAGGGTTACAAGATAGGGTTCAAATCTCGCCCTCCCAGGGGCAAATTTCTACTCTCAAGGCTGTCCACAAAGCCAGAAAAGAGAACCGCTTTCTTAGATTGTGTGCGGGAGCTTTCCTCTCTGGGAGTGATTGTTCCAGTTCCCCCATCAGAGGGAGGGCTGGGGTATTATTCAAACCTGTTTGTGGTTCCCAAAAAGGAGAAATCCTTTCGCCCAATCCTGGATTTAAAATGCCTCAACAAATTCCTCAGAGTACCATTGTTCAAGATGGTCTATCAGATCCATTCTCCCATTGATCCAGGAGGGTCAGTTTATGATGACTATCAACCTAAAGGACGCATACCTACATGTTCTGATCCACAAGGATCACGTTCAGTTCCTGAGGTTTGCCTTTCTGGATCAACAATTCCAATCTTGGTTCAGACTCCATCTTCTCATTTGGCAAGATGTAACCCGGAGTCTCTTCTGTGTCTCCTTTGGACTCACTGATGTGAGATCAATGTAGAAAAAAAGTTACCTGGTTCCCAGTACAAGGGTAGTGTTTCTGGGTACAATTATCGACTCAATTTCCATGAAGATCTTTCTAACAGATCAGAGATGCTCAAAGCTTATGACAACCTGTCGTGCTCTTCAGGCAAACCTCAAATCCTTTGGTGTTTTTGTGCATGGAATTAATTGGTCTCATGGTGTCCTCCATGGACATTATTCCTTTTGCTCGCTTCCATCTTCGACCTCTACAGTTATGTATGCTGAGGCAATGGAACGGCGTTCACTCAGACCTGCCCCAACAAATAGACTCTCTCTCTCTTGGTGGCTCTCTAAAAATCACCTTTCCCAGGGCACGTGCTTCTTGACACCATCCTGGGAGGTTGTAACAATTATTCCTATAAATATTCTGGAAATGCGGGTCATTTACAATGCTCTAAGGATATGGCCCCAACTCCGCCCTGTCCGGTATAGCAGATTCCAATCAGAGAACATCACTTCAGTTTCTTAAATAAATCACCGTGGAGGAACGAGAAGTTCCCTAGCAATGAAAGAGGTGTCTCTGATTCTACAGTGGGCGGAATCTCACTCCTATCTGCGATCCACATCCCAGGTGTGGACAATTGGGAAGCAAATTTTCTAAGCAGACGGGTCCTTTCACCTGGGGGAGTGGTCTCTTCATCCAGACGTATTCTCAGAAATAACCCTCAGGTGGGGGATTTACGGAGATCTACCACATGGCTTCTCGATTCAGTGTCAAGCTTCCCAGCTACGGATCGAGATAGAGCGATCCTCATGCGGATTTAGTGGATGCGTTAGCGGTTCCGTGGAGGTTCAAGCTCATATATCTGTTTCCTCCATTGGCTCTTCTGCCTCGAGTCATTGATTTGTAAGGCGGCTGGCTACCTGTCCTTCCTTACATACTTTTTCCAAATTCTACAAATTTAATGTTTTTGCTTCGGCGGAAGCTGCTTTTGGGAGAAGGGTGTTACAAGTGGTGGTGCCTTCAGATTAGGGTCTGCCTTTTCCCTCCCGTGTTCCATTCCATGTCCTCTATAGCTTGGGTATTGGTTCCCAACAGTAAGGAATGAAGTAGTGGACACTCCATGCCTTTGGAAAGAAAACAAAATGTATGCTTACAAGATAAATTCCTTTCTTTCCTGGCAGGGAGAGTCCAGGACCCTGCCCGCAGTACATTTGGCGGATCCCTATTTTTATCTCCTGGCACCTCCTACCCCTAATGTTTCTTCTGCTTTTTTCCGTTTCCTCAGCCAGATGACTGGGGGGGGGGGAATGGGGGAACGTTATTTATGGTCTTTCGCTGGGGTGTCTTAGAATTAAATTGTGGACTCTCCCTGCCAGGAAAGAAAGAAATTTTATCTGGTAAGCATACATTTTGTTTTTCCTATTTTGTCTTTTAAAGAATAATCCTTTCTTGTTTAGCATATGTATCCTTTCTGTTTATCACCCAAAAGTCTTTGTTATTAACATATCTTATCTACAATATCATCAAGTATATTACAGCTATACCTGTCCCCTTCCAGGTGCTCATTTTTCAACAGCCGATTAATTAATTAGCCTATACACTTTCTCACTGGCTAGTACAGAGTATTTAAGAACACCTGGAGGGGCAGATATCTATCTCTAAAGAAGCGCATGTATGCATGCGCAAAATGAGTCAGCAGGAGCCTTACCTTAGTGTTAGATGTCTCCCAGCTGAATAGCACTGGCTATCTGGATCTGGTATTTTTCTTCTCTTTGTTGTTTTTTTCCAGGTAAGCTGAGACTCCAGACTTGAAGCTTGGCAGATAAGCTAATACAAGTTGAAGCTTGGTGGGTGAGTTGATATTTTTGACTTGTCACAGATGATCAGGAAGCAGGCAGACTCTTAACATCTAGTGTATGAAGGGCAACACATAGTTGTTGTTTGCACAATGCCTACAGTGAGGATGACCTCCCATGGATGTAGTCTTACAGTTTTGGATTGTGGGGGGAATCTGGGCCTAAGGAAACACACTGGCCTGAGGCAATGGGCAGAGGAGCCAAGAAACGCGTTGTCTAACATGTGTTTTATGTACATGTTTGTATTATCCCATGTAGGGGATTTTTATATGTTTTAAATTAATTCATTAAGTACAATTTACCAATACGAAAGAAGTCATCTTTATTCCTCCTGGAGTAACCTGAGAGTTTGCTGAGCTACTCAGAAGTCTGCCTTGCCCACACCTGTGTATTAGGTGTTTAACCCTTTAAGGACACAGCTTTCAGTTTGCTCAATTGTTTTATGACGGAAAAATTCCATCATATGTCCTTAAGAGGTTAAGTATGGTGAGTACCCACTTTGAAATTACTTATTCACTGCTTTTGATACATGATGTGGTACCCCCTGTGTGTTTTATTAATGCTGGTAATGTCACCAAGCTACGTAAACCTAGAAGTGTTGGCTGCTTCTGTAAGAAGGAAGCTCGATGGGTAGGTGGTGAGTACAACAAAAAAAATTAATCTCTGCTTCACGGCCTAGACCACTTGCCATCATTTAGGGAAAAATGAATTCACAAGTTTATGAAGATATCCTACAGGAAAATATCAGATTGGCTGTGCAGAAACTGAAGCTCAGTAGAAGTTGGGTGATGCAGCAGGACAATGATCCAAAACATGGAAGTAAACCCACTACAGTATGGCTTAAAAAAAGAAAATCTGCCTTTTGGAGCTGACCCAGTCAGAGCCCAGACCTTAACCCCATAGTGATGCTTTGGAATGACCTCAAGAGAGCTGTTCACACCAGACATCCTAAGAATATGGCTGAGCTCTTCTCCTGTTCTGAGCTTGCAAAGCTTCTCCTTTCACTTACTATCAAATCTGGGACACATTTTTTTAATTTTTTTTAATATTTATCTTTATTGAGGTTTTCAGAACAGACAAACAAGTATCATCAGCATGCTATAAGATACAGCACAAAAATACATCAATTTGTAGTGTGTATTTAAAATAAACATACATTTTAACAGTCGAAACAAGCGCAGCACACACACAGCTGAATATGTAAAAGATGAACCTCAAATTTTTTCAGTTTTCTTAGAGATATTCCCCGGAAAGAGCATTTAAGACCTCTTGGGTCTGTTTATTTGTAGATAAATTATATAGGGAAATATAATATGATAACAAAATGTCATACCGAGGCCCAGAGAACATAATGAACTAGCAGAAGTATGTGGCTTACAATTTAGAACCAAAGCCACCTGACTCTGGGCATTATAAAGGGATATACTACTATTAAGGTTGCGGTATGAAAGAGGTAAACCGCTTGAGCAGTCCTTCCTATCTGGTAGGCACATTATATGGGGGGGGGGGGGAGGAGGGGAGAGGTGATCATTCACAAATGGTGAGAAGGCAGGGTTAATTATTTTATCAGATGCGAAGTGTACTAAGTAGACAGACTTCCTGTACTTATATTAGGGATATAGAGAGACAGACATTAAATTACATACCTTGATCAACTGCAGTTAATTACAGCCTAGAAAGTGTAAACAACCAGGAGCCCAGCAATCATAAAAGTAGCTACAAAGTATCAAAACTACCGATCTGCATAGGAAAGTATCAGACAAATGTCTTGCAAGTTAAATGTTGACACGCATGAAATGCTTTAAAAACAAGCCACGACTCCCCTCTTTTGGTGTGTCTTGGCAATCACATCTGCTTACGATCGGCAGCAATTAAAAAAAAAAAAAAAAAAAAAGCTAAAAACACAATCTGCAATAAGTCTGAGCCACTTCAGAAATATTAAACATTTGGGCATCCGGGTCATTTATCCTTCAAGTACCCCCAAAACATAGTGTAACAGTTAGACTAGGTATAGCCAAATGGCCCAAATACCAACCCCCCATATAAATTAAAATATGGCCGAATTATAAAAAACACATGCAAGCAACAACCCAATGTGAGGAAGAGCGTTCTACATATATAAGCTACAAACCCCACGTATAAAACATATGCACTTTTAAAGCAAGAATCCCCATGAGTGGTGCCCCATCATACAAAGAATCATTACATAGGCAAACAAAACAGGGATCGTGATGTACACTACAAATACGTAAATACATATATAGGAAACCACACATATGGAGAGTATGTATATGGTAGGTAGCAGGTACTCTTACAACCACTTACTTTACGCAGCACAGCATACTTAAACAATAAAATGAAGAAGTATAGGGAAATAAGGAGTGCAAAGGACTAAAGATAACAAAGAAATAACTAACATTTTGTCCTGCTCAAAACACATGGTTAACATTCACAAACGGTTATCAGTCCAAAGGCAGCCAGACAAGTCTATCTAATGATCTCTACAGTGACCACATAGAAGATGGTGGACTTAGGGATCTGCCGGACAGTTCATCTAGCCAATGCCCCTAGGGCTTGTTAACTCCAGACCCGGTAATGGACTTTGCCTGCTCTCTTCAATTACGACAACAGGTAAGTGAGCATCTCCTAGAATCTTCTTAACAAACAACTCCGTTAGTGAGGGAAAGAATCTCCAAACCTCAAGCATGGGAGATATCTGAGCAGGTGCAGAAATAGTGTAGACTTCTGTCTCCATGGAGCGATGAATATAACAGAGGGAAATTATACCCTCCACCTTATATCGGAGCCATCTGTCATCCGGTGCTTCAGCTGGGAATGCTGCGTTCACAGGGCTCCCTACCATACCTTTCCATGTGTCATGCAGGATGAGTGGTGGACGCCGGGGCCCCAAGGCGCCTTCCACTTCACAATCGTGGTAGCATGGTGTAATATGGAGGGGCTTGTGGTAACTGCATCGGTCGAACAAACTGCCTTTTGGAGCGTATGAGCAAATGCAGCCTGATAACTGACCAGGAGATTACCCAGTTCTCTAAGGATATATGCCGCTGGATCCATATTATCTCTCACGATAACTTTCAATACAAAAGGCCACGTAACTGCAAAAAATCAATGTTTCCCCCTCATTAGCTGCTCGCTGCGTAGGTAAAAAAAAATGGCCGCCACTTAGCACTCTGGTCAGGGAAACCACCATAAGTGAGGTAGGGTTGTATCCAAGAGTCATCTCGCTGTTAAATTTTAAGTCTCTGAAGCCTCTGCCCCTACAAGTTCCAGTTGGCATTAGAATAAGGAGGCTTGAGCGGTCGCCAAATTTGTTTTTTGTATGTAGTGTAGCTGGAGCTACCATGAGATGTGACCGCTCAGCTCCAGTGCTAGCTCCGCCCCTCCGGGACACATTTTTAAAGTTTTGATGTAGTCCATCTTCTTAAAGGGACAGTATACAACGATTTACAAATAACTGCATGTAATAGACACTACTATAAAGAAGAATATGCACATATACTGATACAAAATCCAGTATAAAACCTTTTAAAAACTTAGAAGCCCCTCAGTTTAGCTCTATTGATGAGGTTAGTCTGGGACACCAACTGAAAGGGGCTGGAAAGCAAGAAGAGCAGACACCCCCCCCCTCCTCTGCATATGAAAATAAAAATTGCAAAACTATACATTTTTACAAAAACACTCCCAGATGGGCTATATAAATGTATCATCTACCAAACATTTATGCAAAGAGAAATTTAGTGTACAATGTTGCTTTAAAATCCCCATAATGTTTCCTGATAGGTCTAAGTATTCCTAATTATTGCAGCAGTCAAATAGGTCCATAACTTATTGACCATACAATTCTTCTAGGCTATAGCTCATGTTATCTGGCTATAAGGTTCATGTTCCTTCTTGACTTGTTATGGTTCTACTACATTTGATGCATCTTTTTTTATTATCTTACAATATAAACTATTTTCTTTTGACCATCACACTCTGAGCTTTGTCCCTCATCTTCACTGTCAACATAAAATGGTTCTTTGGTTAGTACCTAAGTTTTTGATACTTGTGATGGTAGAATTTCACAACTCTCAATATATTCCTTTGCCATCTTTTTGTTCAAAGAAGTCAGTAATTGGTTTTACACATTGATGATTATCTCTGTGCTTCGGTACATGTCTTACCCAGTCATTAACTCCATAAATCTTTAAAATTTAGAAATCTGTCCCCCCCCCCCCGTATTCAAATAGAATGCTCATTGAATGCCCCTGTGATCTCCTCAATTAATACCCCACTTACAGAACTTTGTAATCCCCAGGGTTCCATACTCATTAGAACAAAATGAGTTGACAGTGTCTTGTTAGCAAAAGTTTTATAACCAACACTTTACATTTTAGTATCAGATTTATTTTACATCAGGTACTGGAAATCATATTGATTCATGCTACTACAGTGACACAAATTACATCACAGTACAGAGAAATGCAATTTCCATGAACTTTCTGAAGCTTCCACACCAATGCTGACGTCTAATCTCTTTATAAATAAAAATAATAATCCTATATAATAAAAGGTTAGATAAGTTTGTCCAAAGCTGTCATGCGCAGTAGAGATTGCGCGAGGACAAACATACCTGGCCATAACGAAGGATCAGTCATTGAGGATCAGGCAGCAGAGAGGGTGTGATGGGGGCATGACAAGGAGCGTGACTGGATGGGAATGGGCGTGGCCGGACAGGGTTGGGAGCGCGGGCGGATGGGACCATTGCACTGCAGAAAATGGCCCGTGTACACGGACTTTAGGACTAGTTATAAATAATAAAGATGGAAAAGATTAGTGTACATGGTGCTCTATGTAAGGAAAAGTTAACCTTTCTTGTCACACTGGTGTATTGGAGCAACGCCCAGTAATTCTGTTACCCAGCAGTGACTTGTTTCAGGGACCTTACCTACAGCACTTGGAATGTAGTTTTGTGCTTTTTAAGATCTTAGACAGTAATATCTGCTATAAGTAGGCTGCTCAATGACTGAGTGCTTTAATGGTTCTTAAAGGGACACTCAAGTCAGAATTAAACTGTGCACTTTTTTTTAATGTAAGTAAATTGGATATTAAAACTTTTTGAGTCACCAGCTCCTACTGAGCATGTGCAAGAATTCACAGAATAAGCGTATATGCATTTGTGATTAGCTGATGGCTGTCACATGGAATGTGTATGCATTTGTGATTGGCTGATGGCTGTCACATAGTACAGGGGGAGTGGAAATAGACATAACTTTTAAAATTGTCAGAAAAAAAAATCTAGTATTCATTTGAAGTTCAGACTAAGTGCTATTGCATTGTCTTGTTATCTTGCATTTGTTGATTATGCAAATCTTCTGTGTTGACTGGTCCTTTAAGTAGCAGCGGCTTGTGATAGACAAAGGATCTGATGTGGCAACGCTGTGCAGGACTACAGCATTCAATACCCTGCAATGCTGAGGGCAGGATCCAACTTCTGTCAAGTGGGTAGAAAGTCTTCTGGTGTTGGGGAGCAGTATGCTTGGCAGCTATTAGATGGGGTACAATGCTTGATAGGTATTTAATGGGGCACTATGCTCGGTAGGTATTAGGTGCTCAGTAGGTATCAGATGATAGACTAGGCTTGGTAGGTATTAGCAGGTGTCAGACGGGGAGCAAGATGCTCTGCAGGTGTCAGATGAATAGCAGGGTGCTCTGCAAGGTATTTGGGAGGGTGCAGGATACTCTGCAGATATTGGCTGAGAGGTATTGGGTAGGATGCAGGATACTCTACAGTATTGGCTTAGAGGTATTGGGTAGGGTATAGGATACTCTGCAAATATTGGCTGAGATGTATTGGGTAGGGTGCAGGATACTCTGAAGACATTGGTTGAGAAGTATTGGGTAGGGCGCAGATCCAGATATTGGATAAGATGTAGGGTGCAGGATACTCTGCAGACATTGGCTGAGAGGTATTGGGTAAAGTGCAGGATACTCTGCAGACATTGGCTGAGAGGTATTGGGTAGGGTGCAGAATACTCCGAAGACATTGGTTGAGAGGTAGAGGTATTTGGTAGGGTGCAGGATACTCTGATGACATTGATTGAGAGGTATTGGGTATGACGCAGGATACTCTACAGACATTGGCTGAGAGGTATTGGGTATGGTATAGGATACTCAGCAGATATTGGCTGAGATGTATTGGGTAGGGTGCAGGATACTCTGAAGACATTGGCTGAGAGGTATTGGATAAGGTTCAGGAACTCTAAAGACATTGGCTGCAAGTTATTGGATAGGGTGAAGGATACCGCAGACATTGGCTGAGAGATATTGGGTAGTGCACAGGATGCTCTGCAGACACTGGCTGTGAAGTTGGATGCTATGACATCTTAGTTTGGGTGCAGAATACTCTGTAGGTCATCAGGAAGGGAAGAAATAACAGCATCTATGTGTAGCTTTAGTTTCTGAATTGATGCAGCGCTGATGGGAAGGTGTTGCCTGTGAGCTCGGACCTGTAGGGATAAAAAGAGCAGTGTCACATACTGCAGGGAGAGACACACAGGGTGGCATGATACTAACAATGAGAGGCAGAAGCAAACTCAGGACACACTCACACAGGGATCAGCTCTCATCATTAAACAGAACAGCTTCTGGCTCACGTCCCTAAAAAATGTCTTGAGAAGCAGACTTGGTTCTACTCTGTAGCTACAGAGGCAGCCGATATGGTCTAGTACATTATAATGTTCTAATTCAAATAACTGCCTCCAAAAAGTCCACCCAGCGGTTTGTTCCCCTATTTACGGTCCATTCACAGCGCTGCACTCATTACATGAATTACTAAAGGGTGTTTGTCTGTGCATGCATTAGTCAAACAATATATTAACTACACTCTGCTAACGTATCCTAAATCATGTACAGCAAATCTTATTCCTTTGTGCTGCCAACCTTTTCTAAATCATCCACAGCAAATCTTATTCCCTGGTGCTGCCAACCTATCCTAAATCATCCACAGCAAATCTTATTCCTTTGTGCTGCCAACCTATCCTAAATTATCTACAGCAAATCTTATTCCCTTGTGCTGCCAACCTATCCTAAATCATCTACAGCAAATCTTATTCCCTTGTGCTGCCAACCTATCCTAAATCATATACAGCAAATCTTATTCCCTGGTGCTGCCAACCTATCCTAAATCATCCACAGCAAATCTTATTCCTTTGTGCTGCCAACCTATCCTAAATTATCTACAGCAAATCTTATACCCTTGTGCTGCCAACCTATCCTAAATCATCTACAGCAAATCTTATTCCCTTGTGCTGCCAACCTATCCTAAATCATCTACAGCAAATCTTATTCCCTTGTGCTGCCAACCTATCCTAAATCATCTACAGAAAATCTTATTCCCTGGTGCTGCCAACCTATCCTAAATCATCTACAGCAAACCTTACATTCCCTGGTGCTGCCAACCTATTCTAAATCATCTACAGCAAACCTTACATTCCCTGGTGCTGCCAACCTATCCTAAATCATCTACAGCAAATCTTACATTCCCTCATGCTGCCAACCTATCCGAAATCATCTACAGCAAATCTTACATTCCCTGGTGCTTCAAACCTATCCTAAATCATCTCCAGCAAATCTTACATTCCCTGGTGCTGCCAACCTATCCTAAATCATCTACAGCAAATCTTACTTCCCTGGTGCTGCCAACCTATCCTAAATCATCTACAGCAAATCTTACATTCCCTGGTGCTGCCAACCTATCCTAAATCATCTACAGCAAATCTTATTCCCTGGTGCTGCCAACCTATCCTAAATCATCTACAGCAAATCTTATTCCCTTGTGCTGCCAACCTATCCTAAATCATCTACAGCAAATCGTATTCCCTTGTGCTGCCAACCTATCCTAAATCATCTACAGCAAATCTTATTCCCTTGTGCTGCCAACCTATCCTAAATCATCTACAGCAAATCTTATTCCCTTGTGCTGCCAACCTATCCTAAATCATCTACAGCAAATCGTATTCCCTTGTGCTGCCAACCTATCCTAAATCATCTACAGCAAATCTTATTCCCTTGTGCTGCCAACCTATCCTAAATCATCTACAGCAAATCTTATTCCCTTGTGCTGCCAACCTATCCTAAATCATCTACAGCAAATCGTATTCCCTTGTGCTGCCAACCTATCCTAAATCATCTACAGCAAATCTTATTCCCTTGTGCTGCCAACCTATCCTAAATCATCTACAGCAAATCTTACTTCCCTGGTGCTGCCAACCTATCCTAAATCATGTACAGCAAATCGTACATTCCCTTGTGCTGCCAACCTATCCTAAATCATCTACAGCAAATATTACATTCCCTCGTGCTACCAACCTATCCTAAATCATCTAAAGCAAATCTTACATTCCCTGGTGCTGCCAACCTACCCTAAATCATCTACAGCAAATCTTACTTCCCTGGTGCTGCCAACCTATCCTAAATCATCTACAGCAAATCTTACATTCCCTCGTGCTGCCAACCTATCCTAAATCATCTACAGCAAATCTTACATTCCCTGGTGCTGCCAACCTATCCTAAATCATCTACAGCAAATCTTACATTCCCTCGTGCTGCCAACCTATCCTAAATCATCTACAGCAAATCTTATTCCCTGGTGCTGCCAACCTATCCTAAATCATCTACAGCAAATCTTACATTCCCTGGTGCTGCCAACCTATGCTAAATCATCTAAGCAAATCTTACATTCCCTGGTGCTGCCAACATATCCTAAATCATGTACAGCAAATCTTACTTCCCTGGTGCTGCCAACCTATCCTAAATCATCAACAGCAAATCTTACTTCCCTGGTGCTGCCAACCTATCCTAAATCATCAACAGCAAATCTTACTTCCCTGGTGCTGCCAACCTATCCTAAATCATCTACAGCAAATCTTACTTCCCTGGTGCTGCCAACCTATCCTAAATCATCAACAGCAAATCTTACATTCCCTGGTGCTGCCAACCTATCCTAAATCATCTACAGCAAATCTTACATTCCCTGGTGCTGCCAACCTATCCTAAATCATGTACAGAAAATCTTACTTCCCTGGTGCTGCCAACCTATCCTAAATCATCTACAGCAAACCTTACTTCCCTGGTGCTGCCAACCTATCCTAAATCATCTACAGCAAATCTTACATTCCCTGGTGCTGCCAACCTATCCTAAATCATCTACAGCAAATCTTATTCCCTGGTGCTGCCAACCTATTCTAAATCATCTACAGCAAATCTTATTCCCTGGTGCTGCCAACCTATCCTAAATCATGTACAGCAAATCTTATTCCTTTGTGCTGCCAACCTATCCTAAATCATCTACAGCAAATCTTATTCCCTGGTGCTGCCAACCTATCCTAAATCATCTACAGCAAATCTTATTCCCTTGTGCTGCCAACCTATTCTAAATCATCTACAGCAAACCTTACATTCCCTGGTGCTGCCAACCTATCCTAAATCATCTACAGCAAATCTTACATTCCCTGGTGCTGCCAACCTATACTAAATAATCGACAGCAAATCTTATTCCCTTGTGCTGCCAACCTATCCTAAATCATCTACAGCAAATCTTATTCCCTTGTGCTGCCAACCTATCCTAAATCATCTACAGCAAATCTTACATTCCCTGGTGCTGCCAACCTATCCTAAATCATCTACAGCAAATCTTACATTCCCTGGTGCTGCCAAGCTATCCTAAATCATCTACAGCAAATCTTATTCCCTTGTGCTGCCAACCTATCCTAAATCATCTACAGAAAATCTTACATTCCCTCGTGCTGCCAACCTATCCTAAATCATCTACAGCAAATCTTACATTCCCTGGTGCTGCCAACCTATCCTAAATCATCTACAGCAAATCTTACATTCCCTGGTGCTGCCAACCTATCCTAAATCATCTACAGCAAATCTTATTCCCTGGTGCTGCCAACCTATCCTAAATCATCTACAGCAAACCTTACATTCCCTGGTGCTGCCAACCTATCCTAAATCATCTACAGCAAATCTTACATTCCCTCATGCTGCCAACCTATCCGAAATCATCTACAGCAAATCTTACATTCCCTGGTGCTTCAAACCTATCCTAAATCATCTACAGCAAATCTTACATTCCCTGGTGCTGCCAACCTATCCGAAATCATCTACAGCAAATCTTACTTCCCTGGTTCTGCCAACCTATCCTAAATCATCTACAGCAAATCTTACTTCCCTGGTGCTGCCAACCTATCCTAAATCATCTACAGCAAATCTTACATTCCCTGGTGCTGCCAACCTATCCTAAATCATCTACAGCAAATCTTATTCCCTTGTGCTGCCAACCTATCCTAAATCATCTACAGCAAATCTTATTCCCTTGTGCTGCCAACCTATCCTAAATCATCTACAGCAAATCGTATTCCCTTGTGCTGCCAACCTATCCTAAATCATCTACAGCAAATCTTATTCCCTTGTGCTGCCAACCTATCCTAAATCATCTACAGCAAATCTTATTCCCTTGTGCTGCCAACCTATCCTAAATCATCTACAGCAAATCTTATTCCCTTGTGCTGCCAACCTATCCTAAATCATCTACAGCAAATCGTATTCCCTTGTGCTGCCAACCTATCCTAAATCATCTACAGCAAATCTTATTCCCTTGTGCTGCCAACCTATCCTAAATCATCTACAGCAAATCTTATTCCCTTGTGCTGCCAACCTATCCTAAATCATCTACAGCAAATCGTATTCCCTTGTGCTGCCAACCTATCCTAAATCATCTACAGCAAATCTTATTCCCTTGTGCTGCCAACCTATCCTAAATCATCTACAGCAAATCTTACTTCCCTGGTGCTGCCGACCTATCCTAAATCATGTACAGCAAATCGTACATTCCCTTGTGCTGCCAACCTATCCTAAATCATCTACAGCAAATATTACATTCCCTCGTGCTGCCAACCTATCCTAAATCATCTAAAGCAAATCTTACATTCCCTGGTGCTGCCAACCTACCCTAAATCATCTACAGCAAATCTTACTTCCCTGGTGCTGCCAACCTATCCTAAATCATCTACAGCAAATCTTACATTCCCTCGTGCTGCCAACCTATCCTAAATCATCTACAGCAAATCTTACTTCCCTGGTGCTGCCAACCTATCCTAAATCATCTACAGCAAATCTTACATTCCCTCGTGCTGCCAACCTATCCTAAATCATCTACAGCAAACCTTACATTCCCTCGTGCTGCCAACCTATCCTAAATCATCTACAGCAAATCTTACATTCCCTCGTGCTGCCAACCTATCCTAAATCATCTACAGCAAATCTTACATTCCCTCGTGCTGCCAACCTATCCTAAATCATCTACAGCAAATCTTACATTCCCTGGTGCTGCCAACCTATCCTAAATCATCTACAGCAAATCTTACATTCCCTCGTGCTGCCAACCTATCCTAAATCATCTACAGCAAATCTTATTCCCTGGTGCTGCCAACCTATCCTAAATCATCTACAGCAAATCTTACATTCCCTGGTGCTGCCAACCTATCCTAAATCATCTAAGCAAATCTTACATTCCCTGGTGCTGCCAACATATCCTAAATCATGTACAGCAAATCTTACTTCCCTGGTGCTGCCAACCTATCCTAAATCATCAACAGCAAATCTTACTTCCCTGGTGCTGCCAACCTATCCTAAATCATCAACAGCAAATCTTACTTCCCTGGTGCTGCCAACCTATCCTAAATCATCTACAGCAAATCTTACTTCCCTGGTGCTGCCAACCTATTCTAAATCATCTACAGCAAATCTTACATTCCCTGGTGCTGCCAACCTATCCTAAATCATCTACAGCAAATCTTACATTCCCTGGTGCTGCCAACCTATCCTAAATCATCTACAGCAAATCTTACATTCCCTGGTGCTGCCAACCTATCCTAAATCATGTACAGAAAATCTTACTTCCCTGGTGCTGCCAACCTATCCTAAATCATCTACAGCAAACCTTACTTCCCTGGTGCTGCCAACCTATCCTAAATCATCAACAGCAAATCTTACATTCCCTGGTGCTGCCAACCTATCCTAAATCATCTACAGCAAATCTTATTCCCTTGTGCTGCCAACCTATCCTAAATCATCTACAGCAAATCTTACATTCCCTGGTGCTGCCAACCTATCCTAAATCATCTACAGCAAATCTTATTCCCTGGTGCTGCCAACCTATCCTAAATCATGTACAGCAAATCTTATTCCTTTGTGCTGCCAACCTATCCTAAATCATCTACAGCAAATCTTATTCCCTGGTGCTGCCAACCTATCCTAAATCATCTACAGCAAATCTTATTCCCTTGTGCTGCCAACCTATTCTAAATCATCTACAGCAAACCTTACATTCCCTGGTGCTGCCAACCTATCCTAAATCATCTACAGCAAATCTTACATTCCCTGGTGCTGCCAACCTATACTAAATAATCGACAGCAAATCTTATTCCCTTGTGCTGCCAACCTATCCTAAATCATCTACAGCAAATCTTATTCCCTTGTGCTGCCAACCTATCCTAAATCATCTACAGCAAATCTTACATTCCCTGGTGCTGCCAAGCTATCCTAAATCATCTACAGCAAATCTTATTCCCTTGTGCTGCCAACCTATCCTAAATCATCTACAGAAAATCTTACATTCCCTCGTGCTGCCAACCTATCCTAAATCATCTACAGCAAATCTTACATTCCCTGGTGCTGCCAACCTATCCTAAATCATCTACAGCAAATCTTACATTCCCTGGTGCTGCCAACCTATCCTAAATCATCTACAGCAAATCTTACATTCCCTGGTGCTGCCAACCTATCCTAAATCATCTACAGCAAATCTTACATTCCCTGGTGCTGCCAACCTATCCTAAATCATCTACAGCAAATCTTACATTCCCTGATGCTGCCAACCTATCCTAAATCATCTACAGCAAATCTTACATTCCCTGGTGCTGCCAACCTATCCTAAATCATCTACAGCAAATCTTACTTCCCTGGTGCTGCCAACCTATCCTAAATCATCTACAGCAAATCTTACTTCCCTGGTGCTGCCAACCTATCCTAAATCATCTACAGCAAATCTTACATTCCCTGGTGCTGCCAACCTATCCTAAATCATCTACAGCAAACCTTACATTCCCTGGTGCTGCCAACCTATTCTAAATCATCTACAGCAAACCTTACATTCCCTGGTGCTGCCAACCTATTCTAAATCATCTACAGCAAACCTTACATTCCCTGGTGCTGCCAACCTATCCTAAATCATCTACAGCAAATCTTACATTCCCTCGTGCTGCCAACCTATCCTAAATCATCTACAGCAAATCTTACATTCCCTGGTGCTGCCAACCTATACTAAATCATCTACAGCAAATCTTATTCCCTTGTGCTGCCAACCTATCCTAAATCATCTACAGCAAATCTTATTCCCTTGTGCTGCCAACCTATCCTAAATCATCTACAGCAAATCTTACATTCCCTGGTGCTGCCAACCTATCCTAAATCCTATACAGCAAATCTTACATTCCCTGGTGCTGCCAACCTATCCTAAATCATCTACAGCAAATCTTATTCCCTGGTGCTGCCAACCTATCCTAAATCATCTACAGCAAATCTTACATTCCCTGGTGCTGCCAACCTATCCTAAATCATCTACAGCAAATCTTATTCCCTGGTGCTGCCAACCTATCCTAAATCATCTACAGCAAATCTTACATTCCCTGGTGCTGCCAACCTATCCTAAATAATCTACAGCAAACCTTACATTACCTGGTGCTGCCAACCTATTCTAAATCATCTACAGCAAACCTTACATTCCCTGGTGCTGCCAACCTATTCTAAATCATCTACAGCAAACCTTACATTCCCTGGTGCTGCCAACCTATCCTAAATCATCTACAGCAAATCTTACATTCCCTCGTGCTGCCAACCTATCCTAAATCATCTACAGCAAATCTTACATTCCCTGGTGCTGCCAACCTATCCTAAATCATCTACAGCAAATCTTATTCCCTTGTGCTGCCAACCTATCCTAAATCATCTACAGCAAATCTTACATTCCCTCGTGCTGCCAACCTATCCTAAATCATCTACAGCAAATCTTACATTCCCTGGTGCTGCCAACCTATCCTAAATCATCTACAGCAAATCTTATTCCCTTGTGCTGCCAACCTATCCTAAATCATCTACAGCAAATCTTATTCCCTTGTGCTGCCAACCTATCCTAAATCATCTACAGCAAATCTTACATTCCCTGGTGCTGCCAACCTATCCTAAATCCTTGGAATTTGAACAGAAACCAATGGCACTACTATCGTGTGAGACCTTAATTCCTACAATTCTTCAATAGTTTGTCAGGATGTGGGTGCTGTGTATAAAACCGTATTTTAACAAAGAAAGAGAGAAAGTATACACTTCTAGCACTCCTGGGTCTAAGGATAATTTAAATCTAACTGGATGACATAAATTATTATAATAAGTGAAAAGGGGAGAAAACAAACTACAAATTAAAATATAACTTTTATTGGGTTACGTTTAAAATAGGAATGAACTTAAAAAATGAACTTAAAATAGGAATGAACTTAAAAACGCACTTAGGCACCGTTTTTTTTATTATTTATGTCAGCAAATCAATACAAGTTGAGATTGTTGCTCCTAGTACTAGAGTGTTAATTGTAGGCTGGAGTGGGAACTGCTATATATTTGTATCTTGGAGATGTGATACATCAAACTTTCTGTATACGAAGTTACCAATTCTTATATGAGGATTGAGTATATAACGTATTGTTTTTGGTCTGTGTCTCCAAAATGATATATCTATATATGCGAAGCTTAGTGTAAGTTGAACAGTGGGTATATAATTTTGTATATTTCTGCTTATTATCAGCTGAAATTATATTCACCACTTGTCACTTAAATTCTAAATATATGGCAAGATGGGACCAGTTTATATGACGTTTCTCGTCAATAATTATAAACAGTCTCTCTACTTGTCCAAAGTAACACGACTTCTGTATTAGCAATTACCCACTAAAAGATTGAAGTGTAGGTTATTCACTCGAAAAATCAAGAGCTATCTTGCATGAGCGCTCTTATAGTGTATATAAATGATTAAACTAAATTATGATACAATTTCTGTTTATTGAAACATTGTATATCGTTATTCAACTGGATAAACTTTATTGTGTTAAATTCCTCTGCGGTTATATATAAACCGTTGTTACTGGATATACTCAAACTCTAATTACAAAGATTGTGTTCTTTATTATATGCACTTGAGCTGTATGTGCTTAAAAAGCTCCGTGGATAACTCAGTTTAATAATGTTAAGTGTCACTGATTTTTACTTGCCAAAGTATACAGTCTCTATTAAGGTGCCCTTAATTGTTATATGTTATTGATGAACATAGTTGAATTAAATTTGCTGATGCTCTTCATATATATATTTTAAGCGGCTCTTAGGTCCAGTATGTAGCGTGTATTAAAGCTGTAGTTCAGGATATGCCTGAGTGGTATATTACACGACTTATGAGTCACAAATAGTTTGTATATATTGAACGAACTTAGGTAAAATTTGTCAGCTCACAGTTTCTTTAAGTGCCAGTTTAAGTAACTCTTTGTGATGTGGCAGTTAAGTAATGTTAAATATTGCAACAATGGAGCATATCTGTTCCTAGCACCACAGATTTAATTGAGTACCGATTTAAGTAACTCTCAGTGTTCCGGTACTTAAATAGTGTAGTTTATTACAACAATGGAACGTATCTGTTCCCAGCAACACCTGAGTCGTGGCAAAAAGATGTTCAAATATTCTGCTTGTATTGTGAGTCTATGAAGTTAAACCTACTGTTCGTTTAGATTTGCACACTCGCAGCCAATTATGCTAGTCTGTGTACGTTCTACCTCCCATGCAAACAGGATTTCCACAGATTAGGTTTGTGCACTGCTCTATTGTATGAGCCGTATTAGAGGCAAAATTATGCCTATGTGATCAAGCTGCACTTCATAATTATACGCAAGAGTAAATACAATTGCGTTCTAAGTATACTTTGTGCACATTGGCTTTAAGGGCAGAGATATCTTACAACAAAAGGTATCGTGAATATACCCAGTACAACTAGAGGTTGATTTTAGCTTATTAGGCAATAGCCACAAACGTAATTCTATTGTCTAGTTATTGTACAATATAAGATTTAAAGTTAGCTATTACAGGAGGAATAGCACTTACAACAGTATTCGGTACCAGCACCATACATTAACACATAGTTAAATCTGAGCATTAATTATTACAAGTGAAATCTTTGCTGACTACAGTAATTTGCGGTAGCCTAAGGCTGTCTAAAAACACAGGAGCTCCTAGGACTCCTCACCATTGCCCTATCGTCCCTAACATGTTTCGCAACTTAACGTTGCTTTTTCAAAGGTGAACGCGCCGCAATATTGGCGGCTTTTTAAGGCCGTTGGAAACACGCCCCCAATAGGCGTGTATTGTAATTCAGACCAATGACATGAGATGGACTAATGATTGACGTAGAGAGACGTGTCTGAATTTTACTATAGAACGGTTTATTTGATCCTATCTGCGAGCTATTCTTGAATTCTTTCCAAAGCCTGATGATAAATAAAAATGATGAAATATTGTTGTAGTAAAAACAGTTAACCTGTTCAAAATAGTTTTCATTTGCCAATTATATTCACAGAGGTAGCTAATGTTGTATTGACCACAGTGACTCTGTACATTAATTTGTGTTGTTATACCATGCTGTTTTATATTAACTTATCCTAGGGGGTTATTGAATTTGTCATATTGATAAATCTGATAAAAGTACAATCAGAACTGTCACCAGGATTGTGTTCTGTGTAAAACCTTACCTACTTTGAATATATTTTAACAAACATAATATAAAATAGCGTGTTAAAACCGTGAATAAAGAATATGTAGAAAAATAATAAAAAAAAAAAAATAAAGGGAGGGGAGTGTTTAGACTATTAACCTCAAACATAACTGGACATTATGTGTGCTTATGTTGTGAAAATAGGGGATCATAAGACCCCTAAGACGTGCATCATTGTGTGTATTAATACTTTACTCTTAAAGTAGCAACATGTGAAGAAAATCTTAACATGAAATAAGTGCGTTGATGGATCATTAATAAAGATCATACTGAGTGGTGTTATAGTTAGTGCAACAGCACTTATCCAGTGACTTAGGCCTAGATTTGGAGTTCGGCGGTAAAAGGGCTGTTAACGCTCCGCGGGTTTTTTTCTGGCCGCACCATAAATTTAACTCTGGTATCGAGAGTCCAAAAAAATGCTGCGTTAGGCTCCAAAAAAGGAGCGTAGAGCATTTTTACCGCAAATGCAACTCTCGATACCAGAGTTGCTTACGGACGCGGCCAGCCTCAAAAACGTGCTCGTGCACGATTCCCCCATAGGAAACAATGGGGCTGTTTGAGCTGAAAAAAAACCTAACACCTGCAAAAAAGCCGCGTTCAGCTCCTAACGCAGCCCCATTGTTTCCTATGGGGAAACACTTCCTACGTCTGCACCTAACACTCTAACATGTACCCCGAGTCTAAACACCCCTAACCTTACACTTATTAACCCCTAATCTGCCGCCCCCGCTATCGCTGACCCCTGCATTACACTTTTAACCCCTAATCTGCTGCTCCGTAAACCGCCGCCACCTACGTTATCCCTATGTACCCCTAATCTGCTGCCCTAACATCGCCGACCCCTATGTTATATTTATTAACCCCTAATCTGCCCCCCACAACGTCGCCGACACCTACCTACACTTATTAACCCCTAATCTGCCGAGCGGACCTGAGCGCTACTATAATAAATGTATTAACCCCTAATCCGCCTCACTAACCCTATAATAAATAGTATTAACCCCTAATCTGCCCTCCCTAACATCGCCGACACCTACCTTCAATTATTAACCCCTAATCTGCCGACCGGAGCTCACCGCTATTCTAATAAATGGATTAACCCCTAAAGCTAAGTCTAACCCTAACACTAACACCCCCCTAACTTAAATATAATTTACATCTAACGAAATAAATTAACTCTTATTAAATAACTTATTCCTATTTAAAGCTAAATACTTACCTGTAAAATAAATCCTAATATAGCTACAATATAAATTACATTTATATTATAGCTATTTTAGGATTAATATTTATTTTACAGGCAACTTTGTAATTATTTTAACCAGGTACAATAGCTATTAAATAGTTAAGAACTATTTAATAGTTACCTAGTTAAAATAATTACAAATTGACCTGTAAAATAAATCCTAACCTAAGTTATAATTAAACCTAACACTACCCTATCAATAAAATAATTAAATAAACTACCTACAATTACCTACAATTAACCTAACACTACACTATCAATAAATTAAATAAACACAATTGCTACAAATAAATACAATTAAATAAACTATCTAAAGTACAAAAAATAAAAAAGAACTAAGTTACAGAAAATAAAAAAATATTTACAAACATAAGAAAAATATTACAACAATTTTAAACTAATTACACCTACTCTAAGCCCCCTAATAAAATAACAAAGCCCCCCAAAATAAAAAATTCCCTACCCTATTCTAAAATACAAAAATTACAAGCTCTTTTACCTTACCAGCCCTGAACAGGGCCCTTTGCGGGGCATGCCCCAAGAAGTTCAGCTCTTTTGCCTGTAAAAAAAAACATACAATACCCCCCCCCCAACATTACAACCCACCACCCACATACCCCTAATCTAACCCAAACCCCCCTTAAATAAACCTAACACTAAGCCCCTGAAGATCTTCCTACCTTGTCTTCACCTCACCAGGTATCACCGATCCGTCCTGGCTCCAAGATCTTCATCCAACCCAAGCGGGGGTTGGCGATCCATAATCCGGTGCTCCAAAGTCTTCCTCCTATCCGGCAAGAAGAGGACATCCGGACCGGCAAACATCTTCTCCAAGCGGCATCTTCTATGTTCTTCCATCCGATGACGACCGGCTCCATCTTGAAGACCTCCAGCGCGGATCCATCCTCTTCTTCCGACGACTAGACGACGAATGACGGTTCCTTTAAGGGACGTCATCCAAGATGGCGTCCCTCGAATTCCGATTGGCTGATAGGATTCTATCAGCCAATCGGAATTAAGGTAGGAATTTTCTGATTGGCTGATGGAATCAGCCAATCAGAATCAAGTTCAATCCGATTGGCCGATCCCATCAGCCAATCAGATTGAGCTCGCATTCTATTGGCTGATCGGAACAGCCAATAGAATGCGAGCTCAATCTGATTGGCTGATTGGATCAGCCAATCGGATTGAACTTGATTCTGATTGGCTGATTCCATCAGCCAATCAGAAAATTCCTACCTTAATTCCGATTGGCTGATAGAATCCTATCAGCCAATCGGAATTCGAGGGACGCCATCTTGGATGACGTCCCTTAAAGGAACCGTCATTCGTCGTCTAGTCGTCGGAAGAAGAGGATGGATCCGCGCTGGAGGTCTTCAAGATGGAGCCGGTCGTCATCGGATGGAAGAACATAGAAGATGCCGCTTGGAGAAGATGTTTGCCGGTCCGGATGTCCTCTTCTTGCCGGATAGGAGGAAGACTTTGGAGCACCGGATTATGGATCGCCAACCCCCGCTTGGGTTGGATGAAGATCTTGGAGCCAGGACGGATCGGTGATACCTGGTGAGGTGAAGACAAGGTAGGAAGATCTTCAGGGGCTTAGTGTTAGGTTTATTTAAGGGGGGTTTGGGTTAGATTAGGGGTATGTGGGTGGTGGGTTGTAATGTTGGGGGGGGGGTATTGTATGTTTTTTTTTACAGGCAAAAGAGCTGAACTTCTTGGGGCATGCCCCGCAAAGGGCCCTGTTCAGGGCTGGTAAGGTAAAAGAGCTTGTAATTTTTGTATTTTAGAATAGGGTAGGGAATTTTTTATTTTGGGGGGCTTTGTTATTTTATTAGGGGGCTTAGAGTAGGTGTAATTAGTTTAAAATTGTTGTAATATTTTTCTTATGTTTGTAAATATTTTTTTATTTTCTGTAACTTAGTTCTTTTTTATTTTTTGTACTTTAGATAGTTTATTTAATTGTATTTATTTGTAGCAATTGTGTTTATTTAATTTATTGATAGTGTAGTGTTAGGTTAATTGTAGGTAATTGTAGGTAGTTTATTTAATTATTTTATTGATAGGGTAGTGTTAGGTTTAATTATAACTTAGGTTAGGATTTATTTTACAGGTCAATTTGTAATTATTTTAACTAGGTAACTATTAAATAGTTCTTAACTATTTAATAGCTATTGTACCTGGTTAAAATAATTACAAAGTTGCCTGTAAAATAAATATTAATCCTAAAATAGCTATAATATAAATGTAATTTATATTGTAGCTATATTAGGATTTATTTTACAGGTAAGTATTTAGCTTTAAATAGGAATAAGTTATTTAATAAGAGTTAATTTATTTCGTTAGATGTAAATTATATTTAAGTTAGGGGGGTGTTAGTGTTAGGGTTAGACTTAGCTTTAGGGGTTAATCCATTTATTAGAATAGCGGTGAGCTCCGGTCGGCAGATTAGGGGTTAATAATTGAAGGTAGGTGTCGGCGATGTTAGGGAGGGCAGATTAGGGGTTAATACTATTTATGATAGGGTTAGTGAGGCGGATTAGGGGTTAATACATTTATTATAGTAGCGCTCAGGTCCGCTCGGCAGATTAGGGGTTAATAAGTGTAGGTAGGTGTCGGCGACGTTGTGGGGGGCAGATTAGGGGTTAATAAATATAACATAGGGGTCGGCGATGTTAGGGGCAGCAGATTAGGGGTACATAGGGATAACGTAGGTGGCGGCGATTTGCGGTCGGAAGATTAGGGGTTAATTATTTTAAGTAGCTTGCGGCGACGTTGTGGGGGGCAAGTTAGGGGTTAATAAATATAATATAGGGGTCGGCGGTGTTAGGGGCAGCAGATTAGGGGTACATAAGTATAACGTAGGTGGCGGTCGGCAGATTAGGGGTTAAAAATTTTAATCGAGTGGCGGCGATGTGGGTGGACCTCGGTTTAGGGGTACATAGGTAGTTTATGGGTGTTAGTGTACTTTAGGGTACAGTAGTTAAGAGCTTTATAAACCGGCGTTAGCCAGAAAGCTCTTAACTCCTGCTTTTTTTCTGCGGCTGGAATCTTGTCGTTAGAGCTCTAATGCTCACTGCAGAAACGACTCTAAATACCGGCGTTAGGAAGATCCCATTGAAAAGATAGGATACGCAAATGGCGTAGGGGGATCTGCGGTATGGAAAAGTCGCGGCTGAAAAGTGAGCGTTAGACCCTTACCTACATGACTCTAAATACCGGCGGTAGCCTAAAACCAGCGTTAGGAGCCTCTAACGCTGGTTTTCACGGCTACCGCCGAACTCCAAATCTAGGTCTTAGTGTTTTAAGAGTGTGTTGGTGTAACGTGATAGAGATGAGGTTTGTATTAATTGTTTTTGTTGCAGACATTAGTTTATTGGCACTGTACTTGAAGTGTGCCTGTGTATTTTGCTGCTATTGCTGCCTACCTTACATGGATAATCTGTTTTTACAAGAAAGGAGTAAAGTTATTTACTTCATTTAATCCATTCGGTTGAACTGAATTCAAAAGAAAGATCCATTTGCTCTCCGCTCTGAGTAGGACATTCTCTACATTGCCACCTCTTATGCCCAAATGTATTTTCTGAATCCCAAAGCATTTCAGATCAGACTGTTTGGAATTATGTCTTTTCAGGAAATGACGAGCAACAGATGTCACATTTTTTCCTTCTTGCAGATCTTTAGTTGCATTTTTTATATTCCTCAGATGTTCTTGGAGTCTTTGTCTTATTTTTCTTGTTGTCATACCAACATATAACAGATTACATTTGCATTGTAAAACGTATATGACTCCTTCCGTGTGGCAATTAATGTAGGATTCAATTTTATGGATTTTTTCAAAACGATCAGTAATTTCTTGTTTATTGACCATGAAGCTGCATGTACTACATGTTCCGCATTTAAATGATCCTTTCTTGAAGGCTCCCAGGGTTCTTGGTCCCTGTAAGTGACTGATCTTTGAGATTGCGAGTTCTTCTGAAGCCCGTTTGAACTTTTTCTCCCACAATTTTAGAGATTACAGGATCAGAGGTTAGAATATGCCAATTATTTTGCATAATATTTAGAATTTAAGAGCTTTTAGGGTTGTAGGTGGAGATGAATCTCACTTGTTCCTGTTTCGATTTGATTTTCGTTTTCAAAAGTTCCTGTCTCATGGTATTTTTGGCTCTGAATTCTGCTTTTTTTATTGTTCTTTTACTATAACCTCTTGAGATTAATCTCTCAGTTAATTCTTTTGCTCTTATTTTATAGTTCTCTTCTGTGGAACAATTGCGTCTCATCCTGAGAAATTCTCCTGTGGGGAGCGCTTTTACTGTGTTTGGAGCATGAGCACTTGTACTAAAAAGTAAACTGTTAGTAGCAGTTTTCTTGTGATGGACATCTGTTTCCAATGAGCCTGTTGTTGTTTTTATGATTTATAGATCTAGAAAGTCGATGCTTTCTTGGCTTGCTTCATAGGTCAATTTGATGTTTAAAGTATTGGTATTCAGTTTGGCCATGAATTGGTCCAATTCTGTACGAGTGCCTTCCCATAGGAAGAGAACATCGTCTGTATCTCATCCATAAAGGTATTTTGTTTAAATCCTCAGTATTGACATCTGAGAACACATGTTTTTGCTCCCACCAGCCAAGAAAAAGATTGGCATAGGTGGGGGCACAGGCGGTACCCATTGCCGTGCCTCTGGTTTGAAGGTAAAAACCATTATCAAAAGTAAAGAAATTGTGTGTCAAAATGAATTTTAACAATTGTAGAACAAAACTGTCATGAGCTGGGTCTTCCTCAGATCCCATAGAGAGAAACCACTGTACAGCTTCTATACCAAGATCATGATTTATACAGGTATAAAGTGATTCAACATCAGCCGTAACTAACCATGTAGATGGTAAAAGGTGTACATTTTCTAGCTGAACCAAGACATCAGTGGTGTCTTGTACATATGATGCTAATTGACGAAAATAATTCCTGAGTCTGAAGTCAATGTATCTACTCGCTTTTTCCGTAAGACTGTTAATGCCAGACACAATTGGCCGTCCTGGGGGTTGTTGTTGGTTTTTGTGAATTTTTGGAATTAAGTAGAAAGTTGCTACTGTTGGTTCCTTCACTTTGAGATATTGGTATTCTTTGTTTGTGAGTAGATTATCAAATTTAGCCATTTCTATGATATTCATATATTCATGGAGGAATATTTTATTTGGATTGAAGCTTAACTTTTTATAGCAAGATGTGTCCCTAAGTTGTTTGTCTGTTTCTTTTTTGTACATGTTAATGGGCCACAAAACTAAATTTCCCCCCTTATCTGAATTCCGGATGATAACATCATCCCAGTTTCTCATGTCATTTAATGCCATTTGTTCCTGAGTTGTTAAGTTTCTTTCAGTTAGTTTTTCTGATAACTGCAGTATTTCATTACAAACTATCCTAAATCCTATACAGCAAATCTTATTCCCTGGTGCTGCCAACCTATCCTAAATCATCTACAGCAAATCTTACATTCCCTGGTGCTGCCAACCTATCCTAAATCATCTACAGCAAATCTTACATTCCCTGGTGCTGCCAACCTATCCTAAATCATCTACAGCAAATCTTACATTCCCTTGTTCTGCCAACCTATCCTAAATCATCTACAGCAAATCTTATTCCCTTGTGCTGCCAACCTATCCTAAATCATCTACAGCAAATCTTACATTCCCTGGTGCTGCCAACCTATCCTAAATCCTATACAGCAAATCTTACATTCCCTGGTGCTGCCAACCTATCCTAAATCATCTACAGCAAATCTTATTCCCTGGTGCTGCCAACCTATCCTAAATCATCTACAGCAAATCTTACATTCCCTGGTGCTGCCAACCTATCCTAAATCCTATACAGCAAATCTTACATTCCCTGGTGCTGCCAACCTATCCTAAATCATCTACAGCAAATCTTACATTCCCTGGTGCTGCCAACCTATCCTAAATCATCTACAGCAAATCTTACATTCCCTGGTGCTGCCAACCTATCCTAAATCATCTACAGCAAATCTTACTTCCCTGGTGCTGCCAACCTATCCTAAATCATCAACAGCAAATCTTACATTCCCTGGTGCTGCCAACCTATCCTAAATCATCTACAGCAAATCTTACATTTCCTGGTGCTGCCAACCTATCCTAAATCATGTACAGCAAATCTTACATTCCCTGGTGCTGCCAACCTATCCTAAATCATCTACAGCAAATCTTACATTCCTTGGTGCTGCCAACCTATCCTAAATCATGTACAGCAAATCTTACATTGCCTGGTGCTGCCAACCTATCCTAAATCATCTACAGCAAATCTTACATTCCCTGGTGCTGCCAACCTATCCTAAATCATCTACAGCAAATCTTACATTGCCTGGTGCTGCCAACCTATCCTAAATCATGTACAGCAAATCTTACATTCCCTGGTGCTGCCAACCTATCCTAAATCATCTACAGCAAATCTTACTTCCCTGGTGCTGCCAACCTATCCTAAATCATCAACAGCAAATCTTACATTCCCTGGTGCTGCCAACCTATCCTAAATCATCTACAGCAAATCTTACATTGCCTGGTGCTGCCAACCTATTCTAAATCATCTACAGCAAATCTTACTTCCCTGGTGCTGCCAACCTATCCTAAATCCTATACAGCAAATCTTACATTCCCTGGTGCTGCCAACCTATCCTAAATCATCTACAGCAAATCTTATTCCCTGGTGCTGCCAACCTATCCTAAATCATCTACAGCAAATCTTACATTCCCTGGTGCTGCCAACCTATCCTAAATCCTATACAGCAAATCTTACATTCCCTGGTGCTGCCAACCTATCCTAAATCATCTACAGCAAATCTTACATTCCCTGGTGCTGCCAACCTATCCTAAATCATCTACAGCAAATCTTACATTCCCTGGTGCTGCCAACCTATCCTAAATCATCTACAGCAAATCTTACTTCCCTGGTGCTGCCAACCTATCCTAAATCATCAACAGCAAATCTTACATTCCCTGGTGCTGCCAACCTATCCTAAATCATCTACAGCAAATCTTACATTTCCTGGTGCTGCCAACCTATCCTAAATCATGTACAGCAAATCTTACATTCCCTGGTGCTGCCAACCTATCCTAAATCATCTACAGCAAATCTTACATTCCCTGGTGCTGCCAACCTATCCTAAATCATGTACAGCAAATCTTACATTGCCTGGTGCTGCCAACCTATCCTAAATCATGTACAGCAAATCTTACATTCCCTGGTGCTGCCAACCTATCCTAAATCATCTACAGCAAATCTTACATTGCCTGGTGCTGCCAACCTATCCTAAATCATGTACAGCAAATCTTACATTCCCTGGTGCTGCCAACCTATCCTAAATCATCTACAGCAAATCTTACTTCCCTGGTGCTGCCAACCTATCCTAAATCATCTACAGCAAATCTTACATTCCCTGGTGCTGCCAACCTATCCTAAATCATCTACAGCAAATCTTACATTGCCTGGTGCTGCCAACCTATCCTAAATCATGTACAGAAAATCTTACTTCCCTGGTGCTGCCAACCTATCCTAAATCATCTACAGCAAACCTTACTTCCCTGGTGCTGCCAACCTATCCTAAATCATCTACAGCAAATCTTACATTCCCTGGTGCTGCCAACCTATTCTAAATCATCTACAGCAAATCTTACATTCCCTGGTGCTGCCAACCTATCCTAAATCATCTACAGCAAATCTTACATTCCCTGGTGCTGCCAACCTATTCTAAATCATCTACAGCAAATCTTACATTCCCTCGTGCTGCCAACCTATCCTAAATCATCTACAGCAAATCTTACTTCCCTGGTGCTGCCAACCTATCCTAAATCATCTACAGCAAATCTTACATTCCCTGGTGCTGCCAACCTATCCTAAATCATCTACAGCAAATCTTACATTCCCTGGTGCTGCCAACCTATTCTAAATCATCTACAGCAAATCTTACATTCCCTGGTGCTGCCAACCTATCCTAAATCATCTACAGCAAATCTTACATTCCCTGGTGCTGCCAACCTATCCTAAATCATCTACAGCAAATCTTACTTCCCTGGTGCTGCCAACCTATCCTAAATCATCTACAGCAAATCTTACATTCCCTGGTGCTGCCAACCTATTCTAAATAATCTACAGCAAATCTTACATTCCCTGGTGCTGCCAACCTATTCTAAATCATCTACAGCAAATCTTACATTCCCTCATGCTGCCAACCTATCCTAAATCATCTACAGCAAACCTTACTTCCCTGGTGCTGCCAACCTATCCTAAATCATCTACAGCAAACCTTACATTCCCTGGTGCTGCCAACCTAAGTTCAAGCATACTGGCTCTATGAATGATCACTGTGTATATAGACAATGGCGAAATATATGTACTAAACAAACAAAATTGGCTAAGGCCCAATATTTCTGTGAAAATCTGAACAATAACATATCTAACCCTAGAAAGTTTTGGAAACTCATAAATAACTTACAAAATCCACCAATCCACTCCGAACCCTCCACTGTCAATGTGGATAACCAAAACCTGCAACTCCCCTTAGAAGTAGCAAATGCCTTTAACAATTATTTTGTCGGATGCTCCACCACCATGATTGACAAACTAATAAATGGCACGCATCCTGAAGCTACAAATGTGGATCAGGCCCCACTAAAACAGCAAAGACCCAATATAGAGAAGTTCAATTTTAGACCTGTACCCTTCAATGTCATTAAGAAACACCTCAATAATCTAAAAATGAAAAACCAGTCAGGACCTGATCAAATCCCAGCAATGCTGTTGAAGCTCAGTGCGCCGGCAATTGCTAAGCCTGTCACAACCCTAATTAACGAATCCTTGGTGTCTGGATACATACCCAAACTCTGGAAAACTGCAAGAGTAGTGCCTATTCATACAAGTGGGGAGTTAACCTTGGTTTCTAACTATCGCCCTATATCATTGCTCCCAGTATTGTAAAAAATCTTAGAAAAATGCGTCCATACGCAATTATGCGAGTATTATCAACTTTCTAACTATCTGACCCCTGATCAATCAGGTTTTAGACCGAATCACTCCACTACAACTGCCCTCCTAAAAGTTTGCAATGACATCCAAACTGGCATGGAACAAGGAGACCTAACGGGAGCTATTTTCCTTGATTTTGCCAAGGCTTTTGACACAGTGGACCATGACATACTACTTCTCAAACTAAAAAACTCTGGTATTGCTGATCGTCCGTTAACCTGGTTTAAATCATATGTATCGGATCGATCACAATATGTCTCTGTTTCTAACAGTGACTCCCTCTCCCAGTCACGTGTGGTGTTCCCCAAGGTTCCATTCTCGGCCCCTACTATTCACATTATTTATAAATGATTTGCCTAATGTCTGCAAATCCTCAACTGTACACATGTACGCAGACGACACAGTAATCTATGCAAACAAATCTGATCTGCCGCAGCTTGAAGCAGTGCTCCAAGACCAGTTCACAGAGGTAGAAAAGGGGATCTCGAAAAACAAACTCTTCCTAAACACTGACAAAACTGTCACAATGATCTTTGGAACGGGACCTAAATTACAAAAATTACAAAAACAGAATTTATGCTTACCTGATAAATTACTTTCTCCAACGGTGTGTCCAGTCCACGGCGTCATCCATAACTTGTGGGAATATTCTCTTCCCCAACAGGAAATGGCAAAGAGCACAGCAAAAGCTGTCCATATAGTCCCTCCTAGGCTCCGCCCACCCCAGTCATTCGACCGACGGACAGGAGAAAAACAGGAGAAACCATAGGGTGCCGTGGTGACTGTAGTTAAAGAAAGAAATTCATCAAACCTGATTAAAAAAACCAGGGCGGGCCGTGGACCGGACACACCGTTGGAGAAAGTAATTTATCAGGTAAGCATAAATTCTGTTTTCTCCAACATTGGTGTGTCCGGTCCACGGCGTCATCCATAACTTGTGGGAACCAATACCAAAGCTTTAGGACACGGATGAAGGGAGGGAGCCAATCAGGTTACCTAAATGGAAGGCACCACGGCTTGCAAAACCTTTCTCCCAAAAAAAGACCAAGTCGCTGCCTTACATATCTGATCAACAGAAGCCTCGTTCTTGAAGGCCCATGTGGAAGCCACAGCCCTAGTAGAGTGAGCTGTGATGTGTTCGGGAGGCTGCCGTCCGGCAGTCTCATAAGCCAATCGGATGATGCTTTTCAGCCAAAAGGAAAGAGAGGTAGCAGTAGCTTTCTGACCTCTCCTCTTGCCAGAATAAACGACAAACAGAGAAGACGTTTGTCTGAAATCCTTTGTTGCTTCTAAATAGAACTTTAAAGCACGAACTACATCTAAATTGTGTAACAAACGTTCCTTCTTTGAAACTGGATTCGGACACAAAGAAGGCACAACTATTTCCTGGTTAATATTCTTGTTGGAAACAACCTTTGGAAGGAAACCAGGTTTAGTACGCAAAACAACCTTATCTGAATGGAACACCAGATAGGGCGGATTACACTGCAGAGCAGATAACTCAGAAACTCTTCTAGCAGAAGAAATAGCAACCAAAAACAGAACTTTCCAAGATAACATCCTGATATCTATGGAATGTAGAGGTTCAAACGGAACCCCTTGAAGAACTGAAAGAACTAAATTCAGACTCCAGGGAGGAGTCAAAGGTCTGTAAACAGGCTTGATCCTGACCAAAGCCTGAACAAAAGCTTGAACATCTGGCACAGCTGCCAGTCGTTTGTGTAACAAGACAGATAAAGCAGAAATCTGTCCCTTTAGAGAACTCGCTGATAATCCCTTATCCAAACCTTCTTGAAGAAAAGAAAGGATCCTAGGAACTTTGATCTTACTCCATGAGAATCCCTTGGATTCACACCAACAGATATATCTTTTCCATATTTTATGGTAAATTTTTCTAGTTACAGGTTTTCTGGCTTGTACCAGAGTATCTATCACAGAATCCGAAAACCCACGCTTAGATAAAATCAAGCGTTCAATTTCCAAGCCGTCAGCTGGAGGGAAACTAGATTTGGATGTTCGAATGGACCCTGTACTAGAAGATCCTGTCTCAAAGGTAGCTTCCATGGTGGAGCCGATGACATATTCACCAGGTCTGCATACCAAGTCCTGCGTGGCCACGCAGGAGCTATCAAGATCACTGAGGCCCTCTCCTGTTTGATCCTGGCTACCAGCTTAGGAATGAGAGGAAACGGTGGAAACACATAAGCTAGGTTGAAGGCCCAAGGCGCTCCTAATGCATCCACTAGAGTCGCCTTGGGATCCCTGGATCTGGACCCGTAGCAAGGAACCTTGAAGTTCTGACGAGACGCCATCAGATCCATGTCTGGAATGCCCCATAATTGAGTCAACTGGGCAAATATCTCCGGGTGGAGTTCCCACTCCCCCGGATGGAATGTCTGACGACTCAGATAATCCGCCTCCCAGTTTTCCACTCCTGGGATGTGGATCGCAGATAGGTGGCAGGAGTGATCCTCCGCCCATTTTATGATTTTGGTCACTTCTTTCATCGCCAGGGAACTCCTTGTTCCCCCCTGATGGTTGATGTAAGCAACAGTCGTCATGTTGTCTGATTGGAATCTTATGAATCTGGCCTTTGCTAGTTGAGGCCAAGCCCTGAGAGTATTGAATATCGCTCTCAGTTCCAGAATGTTTATCGGGAGAAGAGACTCTTCCCGAGACCATAGACCCTGAGCTTTCAGGGAGTCCCAGACCGCGCCCCAGCCCACTAGACTGGCGTCGGTCGTGACGATGACCCACTCTGGTCTGCGGAAGCTCATTCCCTGGGACAGGTGATCCTGGGTTAGCCACCATCGGAGTGAGTCTCTGGTCTTCTGATCTACTTGAATCACTGGAGACAAGTCTGTATAGTCCCCATTCCACTGTTTCAGCATGCACAGTTGTAATGGTCTTAGATGAATTTGCGCAAAAGGAACTATGTCCATTGCTGCAACCATCAACCCTACTACTTCCATGCACTGAGCTATGGAAGGTCGTGGAACAGAGTGAAGAACTTGACAAGCGTTTAGAAGTTTTGACTTTCTGACATCTGTCAGGAAAATCTTCATTTCTAAAGAATCTATTATTGTCCCCAAGAAAGGAACTCTTGTCGACGGAGACAGGGAACTCTTTTCTATGTTCACCTTCCACCCGTGAGATCTGAGAAAGGCCAGAACGATGTCTGTGTGAGCCTTTGCCTTTGAAAGAGACGACGCTTGTATCAGAATGTCGTCCAAGTAAGGTGCCACTGCAATGCCCCTTGGTCTTAGAACCGCTAGAAGGGACCCGAGTACCTTTGTGAAAATCCTTGGAGCAGTGGCTAGCCCGAATGGGAGAGCCACAAACTGGTAATGTTTGTCCAGAAAGGCGAACCTTAGGAACTGATGATGAGCTTTGTGGATAGGAATATGTAGATACGCATCCTTTAGATCCACGGTAGTCATAAATTGACCCTCCTGGATTGAAGGTAAAATCGTTCGAATAGTTTCCATTTTGAACGATGGCACTCTGAGAAATTTGTTTAGAATCTTTAAATCCAGAATTGGTCTGAAAGTTCCCTCTTTTTTTGGGAACTACAAACAGATTTGAGTAAAACCCCATTCCTTGTTCCACAGTTGGAACTGGGTGTATCACTCCCATTTTTAACAGGTCTTCTACACAATGTAAGAATGCCTGTCTCTTTATTTGGTTTGAAGATAAGTGAGACATGTGGAACCTTCCCCTTGGGGGTAGTTCCTTGAATTCCAGAAGATAACCCTGAGAAACTATTTCTAGTGCCCAGGGATCCTGAACATCTCTTGCCCAAGCCTGAGCGAAGAGAGAGTCTGCCCCCTACAAGATCCGGTCCCGGATCGGGGGCTACTCCTTCATGCTGTTTTGGTAGCAGCAGCAGGCTTCTTGGCCTGCTTACCCTTGTTCCAGCCTTGCATCGGTTTCCAAGCTAGTTTGGTTTGCGAAGCATTACCCTCTTGTCTAGAGGCTGCAGAGTTGGAGGCCGGTCCGTTCCTGAAATTGCGAAAGGAACGAAAATTAGACTTATTCTTGGCCTTGAAAGGCCTATCTTGTGGGAGGGCGTGGCCCTTACCCCCAGTGATGTCTGAGATAATCTCTTTCAATTCTGGCCCAAAAAGGGTTTTACCCTTGAAAGGGATATTAAGCAACTTTGTCTTGGAAGATACATCCGCTGACCAAGACTTTAGCCAGAGCGCTCTGCGCGCCACAATTGCAAACCCTGAATTTTTCGCCGCTAATCTAGCTAACTGCAAAGCGGCATCTAAAATAAAGGAATTAGCTAACTTAAGTGCGTGAATTCTGTCCATAACCTCCTCATACGGAGTCTCTCTACTGAGCGACTTTTCTAGTTCCTCGAACCAGAACCACGCTGCTGTAGTGACAGGAATAATGCACGAAATAGGTTGCAGGAGGTAACCTTGCTGTACAAAAATCTTTTTAAGCAAACCCTCCAATTTTTTATCCATAGGATCTTTGAAAGCACAATTATCCTCGATAGGAATAGTAGTGCGCTTAGCTAGTGTAGAAACTGCCCCCTCGACCTTAGGGACTGTCTGCCATAAGTCCTTTCTGGGGTCGACCATAGGAAATAATTTCTTAAATATAGGAGGGGGGACAAAAGGTATGCCGGGCTTCTCCCACTCCTTATTCACTATGTCCGCCACCCGCTTGGGTATAGGAAAAGCGTCAGGGTGCACCGGAACCTCTAGGAACTTGTCCATCTTGCACAATTTTTCTGGAATGACCAGGTTGTCACAATCATCCAGAGTAGATAGCACCTCCTTAAGCAGTGCGCGGAGATGCTCTAATTTAAATTTAAATGTCACAACATCAGGTTCTGCCTGTTGAGAAATTCTACCTGAATCAGAAATTTCCCCATCTGACAAAACCTCCCTCATGGCCACTTCAGATTGGTGTGAGGGTATGACAGAGCAATTATCATCAGCGCCCTCCTGCTCTACAGTGTTTAAAACAGAGCAATCGCGCATGGATGACGCCGTGGACCGGACACACCAATGTTGGAGAAATTCTCATCTTCGCATCAAAACAAAATCAAATGGCACGCTGACCACAGTCCACTTTTTTAAATACTTGGGTATGTTGTTAGACCCCAATCTATCTTTTGGCCTCCACATAGAAAAACTTGCCTCTAAACTTTATCCAAAACTAGGTGCCCTGTACAGAAACAAATCTTGCCTCAGCCCTACAGTAAAGGAAAAGATTGTACAGCAAATGCTGATGCCAATCTTGGATTATGGGGACATAGTATATGCACCTGCTCCGCAAACTCACCTAAATAAACTAAATACGTTGTATAACTCATTCTGCCGTTTTGTGCTACAATGTAACTACAGGACCCACCATTGTGACATGCTAAAAGAACTAAACTGGCTGTCGCTGGAATCCAGAGGCACCCTCCATCTTTCCTGCCTTGTCTTTAAGAGCCTTTCTGGGAAGCTCCCACCCTACCTGAGCAGAATGCTCTCCCCTGCTATTCCCACCTCCTATAACCTCCGATCCAATAACAGCACATTATTTAGCTTGCCTCAATACAAAAAGAAAGCAGCTCGATCCTCCTTTTCCTACAGAGCGCCACAATTATGGAACGACCTCCCGCACACTTTCAAACCTTCCCCAAGCCTAAAATCCTTTAAGAGATCCCTCTATACATATCTCAAAACAGAATGCACCTGTCATGGTTGATTGTATATTTCCTACCTGTTCTATGTTAAATGTTTGCATATATTGTGTATTATTATTGTTTTTGTATTTTATTGTACCCTATTGTATCAATGCAATGTTTTGTGGTCCCAGGACATACTTGAAAACGAGAGAAATCTCAATGTATCCTTCCTGGTAAAATATTTTTATAAATAAAAAAATAAATAAACCTATCCTAAATCATCTACAGCAAATCTTACATTCCCTGGCGCTGCCAACCTATCCTAAATCAACCACCACAAATCTTATTTCCCCTTGTGCTGCCAACCTATCCTAAATCGTCTACAGCAAATCTTACATTCCCTCGTGCTGCCAACCTATCCTATATAAATATATATGCACACATATATATATATATATATACAGTACATATATACACACACATATATATATATATATATATATATATATATATATATATATATATATACTCCTCCTAATAAATGCACTCACAGGAGTTTTTGAAGTGAACAAAGCTTTTTTTTTATTGGATATTTTTGCACCCAGGCAGATGACCTCAGGAGGGCAACACTGTAATTTGGATTGTGCTATATATATATACTGTATATACACATATACACATATACACGCACACATCATAATGAGACACTTGTGTATATATAAAGAGAAAAGATACAGAGATCTTTATTTATAGATAGTTATAAGGTGTCTTGTGTACACACAGAGATAAGATAAGGAGAATGTGCGGATATATACAGAGATCTTTATTTATAGATAGTTATACGGTGTCTTCTGTACACACAGAGATAAGATAAGGAGAATGTGTGGATATATACAGAGATCTTTATTTATAGATAGTTATAAGGTGTCTTGTGTACACACAGAGATAAGATAAGGAGAATGTGCGGATATATACAGAGATCTTTATTTATAGATAGTTATACGGTGTCTTCTGTACACACAGAGATAAGATAAGGAGAATGTGCGGATATATACAGAGATCTTTCTTTATAGAAAGTTATAAGGTGTCTTGTGTACACACAGAGATAAGATAAGGAGAATGTGTGGATATATACAGAGATCTTTATTTATAGATAGTTATAAGGTGTCTTGTGTACACACAGAGATAAGATAAGGAGAATGTGCGGATATATACAGAGATCTTTATTTATAGATAGTTATACAGTGTCTTCTGTACACACAGAGATAAGATAAGGAGAATGTGCGGATATATACAGAGATCTTTATTTATAGATAGTTATAAGGTGTCTTGTGTACACACAGATAAGATAAGGAGAATGTGCGGATATATACAGAGATCTTTATTTATAGATAGTTATAAGGTGTCTTCTGTACACACAGAGATAAGATAAGGAGAATGTGCGGATATATACATAGATCTTTATTTATAGATAGTTATAAGGTGTCTTGTGTACACACAGAGATAAGATAAGGAGAATGTGTGGATATATACAGAGATCTTTATTTATAGATAGTTATAAGGTGTCTTGTGTACACACAGAGATAAGATAAGGAGAATGTGCGGATATATACAGAGATCTTTATTTATAGATAGTTATAAGGTGTCTTGTGTACACACAGAGATAAGATAAGGAGAATGTGCGGATATATACAGAGATCTTTATTTATAGATAGTTATAAGGTGTCTTGTGTACACACAGAGATAAGATAAGGAGAATGTGCGGATATATACAGAGATCTTTATTTATAGATAGTTATACGGTGTCTTCTGTACACACAGAGATAAGATAAGGAGAATGTGCGGATATATACAGAGATCTTTATTTATAGATAGTTATAAGGTGTCTTGTGTACACACAGAGATAAGATAAGGAGAATGTGTGGATATATACAGAGATCTTTATTTATAGATAGTTATAAGGTGTCTTGTGTACACACAGAGATAAGATAAGGAGAATGTGCGGATATATACAGAGATCTTTATTTATAAATAGTTATACGGTGTCTTGTGTACACACAGAGATAAGATAAGGAGAATGTGCGGATATATACAGAGATCTTTATTTATAAATAGTTATACGGTGTCTTGTGTACACACAGAGATAAGATAAGGAGAATGTGCGGATATATACAGAGATAATGAGTCTTTTGTGTAGAAAAAAAAGGCCTGCTGCTCCTGGGCATGTTCTTGAGAACAATGAACTGAGGTTTCAATAATCAAAAACAGCATTTTCAAATATCAAAGCAATGCACTGTACATTGCAATTCTCAGTGTAGCCCCCAGTTTGCTAAGAATGAAGTTTTTACTTTGTCAGCTCTGGGCACGAGCAAATCTGACTGTTATCTAGTCACAAAGGTGGGTGGGGAAATGAAAGATACTGTTTGGGAATATCTCTAAGGCTGTTTCCCCATACGTGACGTGGGCTCGAAAAGAGCCGGCCGCTGCGTCATTGTGGGTTGGGCATAGCCACCATGTATATTAAAGAAGGGACCTTCTGGAAGAGAAGTTACTGACCATAATAGGTTGCATAAAGGTAGAGATGGTGGCAATAACTGCAATAGAGTAGTGTGTATCTGTGTAGTATGGGCATCTACTGCTAATAAGAAAACGATAGGGGGTGGAGGTGAGCGCCAAAGTAGGCTGAGGAAGGGAAAGGGGGACAACTGTTGCCCACAATGTGGGTCCTCCTACTAGTAGTTATGGAGTGAATGAACAAAATATATATGCTAAAATGGGTATATAAGTTAAAAATGTATATCAATATTTATTCCACACAATCGGTTAAAAATGTCGGTGATCTTCTAAAACATACAGTCAAAAAAATATTACACATTCATAAATAATCATGGATCCATGTTACAATAACGAAATGTAGAAAATGACATAAAATCTGAAAAGATAATAAAAATAAAAGTAAAAGTAAAAATGACCTGGTGCACCTAAAAACGTCTGACAATGAATGACCTGATAGGCCAAGTGTCTTAGTATGGGTGGTACTCTATGGTACAATCCGGATATTGATGAGTGTTCTTATGATTGTATTTATCCAAACAGATAATGGTGTGACAAAAAAGGAAAGTGTCTATATTTTATATCCAATTCAGAGTCAAGTCTTGATAAAGGCCAGGAGGATATGGCCGAAACGCGTCGACTGATTTGAGTAAGCATAATACTGATACATCCACTGAACAGTTTATATATATTATAGTATTGTTTGTTTTCTTTGCAGGTTTTTGCACAGTTTTATTTTGTTTTATTGTATCCAACTGGGAGACAACTTCACTGCACAGAATCCACTATATCATTTTGGATACTTATTGATTAACTTTTAAGACTAATTTCTTTTTGCTTCACCAATTTGAGGATTTCCACATTTTTTTGCGAAGTTACTTATATTTTCTTCACATTTTTTCTAATTTTTTCCACCTTTTTTTGATATCCAGTGATCACATTGTTTTCACACTTTCAAGTTTGTATTTTTCTAATCACAGGATACACACTATTTTGGAATTTTTCTGAATTGGATATAAAATATAGACACTTTCCTTTTTTGTCACACCATTATCTGTTTGGATAAATACAATCATAAGAACACTCATCAATATCCGGATTGTACCATAGAGTACCACCCATACTAAGACACTTGGCCTATCAGGTCATTCATTGTCAGACGTTTTTAGGTGCACCAGGTCATTTTTACTTTTACTTTTATTTTTATTTTTATTATCTTTTCAGATTTTATGTCATTTTCTACATTTCGTTATTGTAACATGGATCCATGATTATTTATGAATGTGTAATATTTTTTTGACTGTATGTTTTAGAAGATCACCGACATTTTTAACCGATTGTGTGGAATAAATATTGATATACATTTTTAACTTATATACCCATTTTAGCATATATATTTTGTACATTCACTCCATAACTACTAGTAGGAGGACCCACATTGTGGGCAACAGTTGTCCCCCTTTCCCTTCCTCAGCCTACTTTGGCGCTCACCTCCACCCCCTATCGTTTTCTGTTTACATCGGGTACACTAGGGTATCCGTTGAGGAGAGCTAGAGGTATTCCCAATCCCCTCCCCCCATCTGTCTTCTGCGCAGGATTTACATTCACTCTCTCATCTACTGCTAATAGCCTAACATGTCCCTCTGATGGACGATTGGTTATACACCTACACATCCTCATAACACGATTATGGTTGCATTATGGGGAGCGGGGGTAGGACACGACCAATGTGTATTCCGTAGATATGATCTCACTTATGCAGGAAAGTAACTTAGTGACATCCTGTGACACCTCAGTGTAACCTAGTGACATCCTGTGACACTTGTGTGACAAACACCTCAGTGTAACCTAGTGACATTTTGTGACACCTCGGTGTAACCTAGTGACATCCTGTGACAGCCATGTGACAAATGCCTCAGTGTAACCTAGTGACATCCTGTGACACCCGTGTAACAAACACCTTAGTGTAACTTAGTGACATTCTGTGACACCTCAGTGTAACCTAGTGACACCCTGTCACACCTCAGTGTAACCTAGTGAAATCCTGTGACACCTCAGTGTTACCTAGTGACATCCTGTAACATCCCAGTGTAACCTAGTGACAGCCATGTGACAAACACCTTAGTGTAACTTAGTGACATCCTGTGACACCTCAGTGTAACCTAGTGACATCTTGTGACACCTCAGTGTAACCTAGTGACATCCCGTGACACCCATGTGACAAACACCTCAGTGTAACCTAGTGACATTTTGTGACACCTCAGTGTCAGTGTAACTTAGTGACATCCTGTGACACCTCAGTGTAACCTAGTGACATCCTGTCACACCTCAGTGTAACCTAGTGACATCCTGTCACACCTCAGTGTAACCTAGTGACATCCTGTCACACCTCAGTGTAACCTAGTGAAATCCTGTGACACCTCAGTGTTACCTAGTGACATCCTGTAACATCCCAGTGTAACCTAGTGACAGCCATGTGACAAATGCCTCAGTGTAACCTAGTGACATGTCACACCTCAGTGTAACCTAGTGACATCCTGTGACACCTGTAGTGACATCCTGTGACACCTCAGTGTAACCTAGTAACATCCTGTCACACCTCAGTGGAACATTGTCACATCCTGTGACAAACACCTCAGTGTAACCTAGTGACATCCTGTGATACCTGTGTGACAAATGCCTCAGTGTAACCTAGTGAACTCCTGTGACACCTCAGTGTAACCTAGTAGCATCCTGTGATACCTCAGTGTAGGCTAGTGGCATCATGTGACACCTCAGTGTAGCCTAGTGGCATCCTGTGACAGCTGTGTGACAAATGCCTCAGTGTAACCTAGTGACATCCTGTGATACCTGTGTGACAAATGCCTCAGTGTAACCTAGTGACATCCTGTGACACCTCAGTGTAACCTAGTAGCATCCTGTGATACCTCAGTGTAGGCTAGTGGCATCATGTGACACCTCAGTGTAGCCTAGTGGCATCCTGTGACAGCTGTGTGACAAATGCCTCAGTGTAACCTAGTGATATCCTGTGACACCCGTGTGACAAATGCCTCAGTGTAAACTAGTGGCATCCTGTGACACCTCAATGTAACCTAGTGACATCCTGTGACACATCAGTGTAGCCTAGTGACATCCTGTGACACCTCAGTGTAGGCTAGTGGCATCCTGTGACAACTCAGTGTAGCCTAGTAGCATCCTGTGACAGCCGTGTGACAAATGCCTCAGTGTAACCTAGTGACATCCTGTGACACCTCAGTGTAAGCTAGTGACATCTTGTGACACCTCAGTTTAACCTAGTAAAATCTTGTGACAAACACCTCAGTGTAACCTAGTGACATCATGTGACACCTCAGTGTAACCTAGTGACATCCTGTGTGACAAAACATAAATTATGCTTTGCAGCTGTGGGAAGAGTCCACAGCTGCATTCCTTACTTGTGGGAAATACTGAACCTGGCCACCAGGAGGAGGCAAAGACACCCTAGCCAAAGGCTTAAATACCTCCCCCACTTCATCATAACCCCAGTCATTCTGCCGAGAGAACAAGGAACAGTAGGAGAAATATCAGGGTGAAAAATGGTGCCAGAAGAGTAGATAAAAAATTTTGGTCTGCCCATCGGAGGAAGGAAAGTAAATGATCTGGTAAGCATAATTTATGTTTTACTTCTTAATATGGGAAGAGTCCACAGCTGCATTCCTTACTTGTGGGAAAATTATACCCAAGCTCCAGAGTACACAGAATGCTAACGGGAGGGAAAAAGAGAGGCAGCCCATATATGAGGGCACCACAGCCTGAAAAACCTTCCTCCCGAAGGCTGCTTCAGCAGAAGCAAAAAACCATCAAACTTGTAAAAACCTGGAGAGAGTATGTAAGGAGGACCAGGTAACCGCCTTACAAATCTGATCCATAGAGTCCTCATTTTTGAAGGACAAAGAGGAAACTACAACTTTCGAAGAATGAGCCATAGTCCTCAAAGGAGGCTCATGTCCCGCTGTCTAAACGGATGACACTCCTCAGCAAAAAAGATAAGGAAATCGAAGAGGCCCTCTCACCCCTTCGCTTCCCAGAATAGATAACAAACCGAGAAGAAGTTTGTCGAAATTCCTTCGTGTCCTGAAGAAAAAACGTCATGGCACAAACCACATCCAGACCATGTAGTAAACGTTCCTTTGAGGAAAGAAGGATTAGGACATAAGGAAGGAACCACAATCTCTGGATTGATGTTGCGATTTGACACAACCTTAGGAAAAAATCTAACTTAGTTCATAGAACAGTCTTAGAATCAAAATAGTGGAAACAGCACACCAAATTTCCTCTTTCAGTGGGGCACGGAGCAACAGACTTGCCAAGTCTCACCAAAGTCCATAAATTTCAAGAAACTCCAGCCACCAATTTCTTTAAAAGACCTTTATTCTTTTGTCTTGGGTCCCATTGATAATACAACGTTTCAAGCCAGCATTAGGCTCTTAGTCATGTACCATGACTAAGAGCCTAATGCTGGCTTGAAACGTTGTATTATCAATGGGACCCAAGACAAAAGAATAAAGGTCTTTTAAAGAAATTGGTGGCTGGAGTTTCTTGAAATTCATAGAACAGTCTTATCAGCATGGAACGCCAGATAAGGAGGGACGCATTGCAAGGCAGGAATCTCAGATACCCTGCGCGCAGAGGCAATAGCCAGTAGAAAAGGAACCTTCCAAGACAACAAATGAATGTCTACTTCATGCATAGGCTCCTTCGAAGCCTGTTGCAAAACCGTAAGAACAAGATTTAAACTCCAAGGAGGAGTAATAGATCTAAACACAGGTCTGATCCTAGCAGAGCCTTAACAAAAGACTGTACATCCGTAAGCTCAGCGAACCTCTTGTGAAGTAAAACCGACAGGGCTGAAATCTGTCCCTTCAGGGGACTTACAGAAAAACCCTCCTCCAGTTCATCCTGGAAAAACAGAATAAGTAGGTCCTCCACACCTTATGAAAGATGCGACGAGCAACCTGCTTACGAGTTTGAATGAGAGCATAAATAACTCTCAACAAAAACCCTCTCTTGGCTAGGACTAAGCGTGCAAAACTCCACGCAGTCAGCCTCAGAGAATCTAGATATTGATAAGCAAAGAGACCTCGGTCAGCAGATCCCTGTGACAAGGTAACTTCCACAGAGGAGATGGTGAAATACCCAATAGATCCGCGAACCATATCCTCGCGGCCAAGGCGGAGCGATCAGTATCAAAGACGCCTGCTCTAGCTTGTTTCGAGCCACTATACGAGGAAATAGTGGTAACGTCCGGAAAAGATAAGAGATTGAACCTCCAAGGTACCGCTAATGCATCTGTTAGCTCCGCATAAGGATCCCTGTACCTCGACCCATATCTGGGTAGCTTGGTAGTGAGACAGGACGTCATAAAATATACTTTTGCAAATCTCCGCAAATACTTCAGGATGGAGAGACCATTCCCCTGGATGAAAGGATTGTCTGCTGAGAAAAAAACGCTTCCCAGTTGTCTACACCCAGGATGTGGATCGCTGACAGCGAACATATGTGGGTCTCCACCGACTCCAGAATCTGAGATACTTCCCTCATAGCTAGGGAGCTTCTCGTTCCCCCCTGATGGATGATGTAAGCCACCAAGGTTATAAAGCCTGATTGGAATCTGATAAACTGGGACGAACCCAGCAGAGGCCAAGCCTTCAAAGCATTGTATATTGCCGTTCCAAAATTAGATCAAAATGGAGCTTTCCTCCTGAGTCCTTAGGTCCTGTGCCATCCTGGCACCCCAAACAGCTCCCCATACTGACAGACTCGCGACCGTAGTCACAATCCCCCAGGATGGTCTAAGACGGACACCCCTCGGGACAAGTGACCCGGACAAAACCACCAAGAGAGCGATTCTCTCGATCGGTTGTCCAGAGAAATCTGCTGAGACAGATTTGAATGTTTGCCGTTCCACTGCCTCAGCATGTGCAGTTGCAACGGTCTGAGGTGAAAACCTGGCAAAGGGAATGATGTCCATGCTGGACACCATGAGACCAATCGCCTCCATACATCGAGCCACAAATTGCCTTAAAGAGGTCTGGAAGGCAAGACGTGTTGAAGCTTGCTTGCAACGTCTCTGGTCTGTTAGAAATATTCTCCATAGAGTTCATAGACTCTAAGAGAACTCTCTCTAGATTTATCTTCCATCCATGGGATCAAAGAAGACATAGGAGAGATTCCGAATGGTCTACTCTTCGCAAAAATAATTGGAGTCATAGCTAGACCAAACGGAAGTGCAATAAACTGGAAGTGCTGGTCAAGGAATGCCAACCTTAGGAACTGGAAGTGGTCCTTGTGGATTGGTACGTGAAAGGATCATCCTTCAAATCTATCGTGGTCATGAACTGCCCATCTCGAATGAGGGGATAAATGGACCTTATTGTCGCCATCTTGAACAAGGGGACATTTAAAAACTTGTTTAAGCACTTTAGGTCCAGAATCGGATGGAAAGTTCCCTCCTTCCTTGGGACCACGAAAAGGTTTAATAGTATTCCAAACCTCTCTCTACGATAGGCACCGGGACAATAACTCCTAAGAGGACAGATCCCGTAAGCACCCCAGAAAGGCTTCCCCCTTTTCTGGTCTGCGAAGACAATTTTGAGAGGAGGAATCTGCCCTTTAGTGGCTGAGACTTGAAACCTATCTTGTAACCCTGAGCTATGACCTCCAGGACCTATGGATCCTGCCCCCTACACGATCCAGAAGAGGACCAGGGACCGCCCATTCATGCCGACTTAGTCTCGGCGGGCTTCTTGCTCTGCTTGGATTTATTCCAGGACTGAGCCGGCTTCCAAGCGCTTTTGGTTTGCTCTGGCTTAGCGGAGGACTGCTAACGATGGGCTTTATCAGAACGAAAGAAAGGAAAATTATAATTTTGTTCTTTAGACTAGTTCTTATTCTCTTGCGGTAGGAAGGCACCCTTGTCCCCTGTGACCGTGGAGATAATGGAGTCCAGGCCTGGACCAAACAAATCCTTCCCTTAAAGGAGAGGGAAAGAAGTCTAGACTTAGAAGTCATATCCGCAGACCATGACTTCAGCCAGAGCCCCATGGGCCTGAACAGAAAAATCTGAAACCGTAGCATTCAGGCGAATAATCTGCTTATTAGCATCACAGATAAAAGAATTAGCAACCCTCAAGGCCTTAATTCCTTCCTGAATAACGTTGAGGGGACCCTCCCCCTCAATCAAATCCCATAAGGAGTCACACCAGTAGGTAGCTGCTCCAGCAACCGCGGCAACAGCCATCGCCGGTTGAAACAATATCCCGCATGTTGAAACATCTTATTTTACAGAGTTTCCATCTTTTATCCTAGCAAGGGTGAAGATAGCGCCATCCCTTTTAAGGACAGAACCCCATAAACTCCACTGAGAGTCCAGGACCAGGAATAATTTCTTAAGGGGAGAAGAGAGGGAAAAGGATTCTAATCATGTCCCATTGATTCTTAATAATGTTCGCCATCTAACAGGAACAGCGAAGGGATAAGGTACTACCCTGTCCTGAAACTCTATCCAATTTAGGAATCAAAAGTTAATCAGACAATTTGGCCTCGGGAACCTCTAAATTTGCCAAAACTTCCTTTAGAAGAAAACGCAATTCCTAAACTAAAGTCTGATTCCTCTGCAGCCGGAGGATTAGAGGCAGCAGATTCCGACCCAGAATATTCATACTCTGAAGTTTCAGAAAAAAACTTCATCCTTGGATAACCTATCAGTTAATTCCAATAAATTATCTGATGTACTCTGGGAAGGAGTGCAATATGTAACCTTTCGATTGCGCTTAGCAGGGCGAGGAAAAGCATGAAAGGCCACAGACACCGCCGTTTGAACTGCGCAGTAACGTCTGGTGGAAAAAAGGCCCCCTCCAGATGGAGGATTAGCAATGCTACGGGAAACTGCATGTGGAGAGAGAGAAGAATGTAGGGTACGCACCTCAATGGACGACAACTCCTCAGATGTGGATGGCTCAGTGGTATCAAACATGTTTGATATTATCACATTATCAAGGCAGATGGAACATAATTGAGAGGGTGGATCTAAGGACTCCTCACAATGTAAACAGGAATAACTCTTAGGAATAGAGGGAGTACCCTCTAAAGTAACAGAATCCTCCATCGCTAGAGCAATAACTGGAGAACTATAGAAAATAAAAAACAATCTTATTTTATGAAAAATAAACGGAACCTTTATACCCCAATGGCTGGGGCACTTACCACCTCCTATGACCCAGACATTACAGAGACTTATGACTCCTCTCTGATAGCCCGGTCAGGAAAGAGGGAATGAAAGCTCACATGGTGCACAATGCAGGACCGTCCCTGCTATGAGAAAAAGCGCACCAAGCATGTAAGCTGCACAGCTCTCAAAGTGAAAGTGAAACCTGTATATTCCATAACAGTCTATGACATAAAAGCAGCCTAAAATCAAACATGTAAGATTATTCCCCACTGTTCAATAATCCCGCTAAAGAGATATTAACCCTTGATTCCATAAAGATAAAGAAGCCACACTGCGACCCTGTCTTCTATCATTAACATAGTTGCCAACATTTGAATTTTTTTTCAAGGGACACTTTCCAGCTATCAATTACCTGCATGAAAATTTTTACCACACCCCCTGCCCTAAAGTTCCCCCCACTTTGCCAAACCCACATAATTAGCATAATTTAGCCCCGCCTATTTATTACAGTGCAGAATATATATATATATATTAAAATATGAAACTAAAAGGTATAGAACAAATGAGGGAATATGCACTATAGCCAGTAGGAGACCTGCGCCAGGTTTCTATATTTTTAGTGCTACTTAGTAGATCACTATTATAGTTGTTGCTGATCAAAAGATTAATTTCTCTATTAACAGAAAGTAGTTTAGATTTTGACCATTAGCTTTACACCTGATTTATTCTTTTGCAAAAGGAATTTTTAAGTTCTAAGATTTCAATAGATCAGTATATATCTTATTTTACTTTAAAATTCCAACGGTGCCTTGCACAGATAAAAGAAAATATCTACTGTTGCTTATTTAAGCTTAAAAAATAACCCATAACAACCTAAAAGTATTAATACAGTGCAAACTTAGTTTAAACTGGACATGCTTTAAGTAGAAGGTAGACAGCGCTGTAGAAAGATTCACACTATATCACATTTATAATGACATTGAAATAAAGGATTTGGCTGATTAAACTGTGAACCAATAAAGGATTTGGCTGATTAAACTGTGAACCAATAAAGGATTTGGCTGATTAAACTGTGAACCAATAAAGGATTTGGCTGATTAAACTGTGAACCAATAAAGGATTTGGCTGAATAAACTGTGAACCAATAAAGGATTTGGCTGATTAAACTGTGAACCAATAAAGGATTTGGCTGAATAAACTGTGAACCTTGTGCAATTTAGATGAATAAAAGGAAACAGGAAGGAAGATCATGAAACTTGAATACAAAACTACTTTACTAACCTAAGCAGATCTGCTTTCCCAGAGCTAACTACTGAAATGTCACACAGTTTGCAGCACAGTGACAAAGGGAGTGGGCAGTAATAGTGCAATACTGATAAACCACCAAAGCTCAGCCCTACATCACTGTTCTCTAAACTAACTGAGTTCAACCATAACAGTTATTCACTCACTTCACTACAGCTGCTAAATACCCTGCACAAACAGATTCTACCAGCAATTTCACATTAGGTTTCCATAGTAATTAATTCATTCTCTATAAGGCTTAGATCATCTGTGTGATGCCTGTGTTAGAGCTGAATCAGAAACAGGAAAGTTATCACCTTAACCCCTACGGCAAACACCTCTGTAAACAAGCAGGCTGCAGCTACCATTCACTTTCCTGCTATGCTTCTTCACATTAGTGACAGTGACACCTGCTGGCGGAACTCGGAATTTCAGCAAAACCGTTTTTTTTAAAATAACATGAGGAAGAGTGCAGGGACAGTCCGGGACATTTAAATGGCAGGGACAGGGTCCCAAATTCCGGGACTGTCCCGGCAAAAACGGGACTGTTGGCAACTATGCATTAACATGAGTGTAAAGTAATGAAACAATCTTACTGGAATCTATGCCGTGGAACAGTGACACAGTCCTTCAAGTTTGACAGATTGTAGCAGCGCTTCTGACATGGACTTGAGAGAAGAAAGCAGGCAGTGAAGCGAAGTTCGACAATGCTGATTGCTTATGGAGCTGTTAATATGAGTCAGGATGGTTTCACAGAAAGACTCTCCCTGCATCTCTGGACTCTTTAATCCATGCTCTCACTGAGAGGCTGACAGGACTACTTAAAACTCCAGTCCCATCTCGAAGAGTACTACCCTCCATAAGAGACTACTCCGTAATCTTCCGACACTTCTCTGCCAACCTGTGACGAAAGGCAAAGAATGACTGGGGTTATGAGGAAGTGGTGGAGGTATTTAAGCCTTTGGCGGTGGTGTCTTTGCCTCCTCCTGGTGGCCAGGTTCAGTATTTCCCTCAAGGAATGCAGCTGTGGACTCTTCCCATATTAAGAAGGAAACACCTCAGTGTAACCTAGTGACATCCTGTGACACCTCAGTTTAACCTAGTGACATCCTGTGACACCTCAGTGTAACCTAGTGACATCCTGTGACACCTCAGTTTAACCTAGTGACATCCTGTGACACCTCAGTGTAACCTAGTGACAGCCTGTGACACCTCAGTGTAACTTAGTGACATCCTGTGACACCTCAATTTAACCTAGTGACATCCTGTGACACCTCAGTTTAACCTAGTGACATCCTGTGACACCTCAGTGTAACCTAGTGACATCCTGTGACACCTCAGTGTAACCTAGTGACATCCTGTGTAACAAACACCTCAGTGTAACCTAGTGACATCCTGTGACACCTCAGTGTAACCTAGTGACATCCTGTGACACCTCAGTGTAACCTAGTGACATCCTGTGACACTTCAATGTAACCTAGTGACATCCTGTGACACCTCAGTGTAACCTAGTGACATCCTGTGACACCTCAGTGTAACCTAGTGACATCCTGTGTAACAAACATCTCAGTGTAACCTAGTGACATCCTGTGACACCTTAGTGTAACCTAGTGACATCCTGCGACACCTCAGTGTAACCTAGTGACATCCTGTGACACCTCAGTGTAACCTAGTGACATCCTGTGACACCTCAGTGTAACCTAGTGACATCCTGTGTAACAAACACCTCAGTGTAAACTAGTGACATCCTGTGACACCTCAGTGTAACCTAGTGACATCCTGTGACACCTCAATGTAACCTAGTGACATCCTGTGACAGCTCAGTGTAACCTAGTGACATCCTGTGACACCTCAGTGTAACCTAGTGACATCCTGTGACAGCCGTGTGACAAACGGCCAACCTAAAATGTTTTTTTTTAGATCATACAAACAGACACATGCACAATAACACTGTGATACAAAAATGGAACTAATACAAAGTGACACAAAGAAAGTCACAGACAAGGTGTAGGTGAGTGCTGTCTGTACGGTACCAGTTTGTCTCGTAGTTTTAGCACCAGGTCCACAATCTCCACCTCTGATTTATTCTTTATCCAGGCTGAGATATTCTGCAAGAAACAAACAAGAAAGTCAACACCTACTCTCACCCTTATGTTATTCAGTTTTACTCACCTTCTCCTACGTTATATCCCTTCTTCCTACTACTGAGCAACTGTGCTGTATCCCTTAATGCTCCTCTTCACTAACTGTTCTCAGCTACCCAACGCTTCCTCACCCACCCTAACGTCTGTAGCTCACCACCAGCCTCAGCCACCCTCACGCCTGTAGCTCACCACTCCTTACCACCAGCCTCAGCCACCTTCACATCTGTAGCTCACCACTTCTTACCACCAGCCTCAGTCACCCTCACGCCTGTAGCTCACCACTCCTTACCACCAGCCTCAGTCACCCTCACATCTGTAGCTCACCACTTCTTATCACCAGCCTCAGTCACCCTCACATCTGTAGCTCACCACTCCTTACCACCAGCCTCAGTCATCCTCACATCTGTAGCTCACCACTTCTTACCACCAGCCTCAGTCACCCTCATGCCTGTAGCTCACCACTCCTCACCACCAGCCTCAGTCACCCTCATGCCTGTAGCTCACCACCAGCCTCAGTCACCCTCACGTCTGTAGATCACCACCAGCCTCAGTCACCCTCACGTCTGTAGCTCACCACCAGCCTCAGCCACCCTCACGTCTGTAGCTCACCACCAGCCTCAGCCACCCTCACGCCTGTAGCTCACTACCAGCCACAGCCACCCTCACGTCTGTAGCTCACCCCCAGCCTCAGCCACCCTCACGTCTGTAGCTCACCACCAGCCACAGCCACCCTCACGTCTGTAGCTCACCACCAGCCTTAGCCACCCTCACGTCTTTAGCTCACCACCAGCCTCAGCCACCCTCACGTCTGTAGCTCACCACCAGCCTCAGCCACCCTCATGTCTGTAGCTTACCACCAGCCTCAGCCACCCTCACGTCTGTAGCTCACCACTCCTCACCACCACCCTGACGTCTGTAGCTCATCACTCCTTTCCACCAGCCTCAGCCACCCTCACGCCTGTAGCTCACCACTCCTTACTACCAGCCTCAGTCACCCTCACGTCTGTAGCTCACCACCAGCCTCAGCCACCCTCACGTCTGTAGCTCACCACTGCTTTCCACCAGCCTCAGCCACCCTCAAGTCTGTAGTACACCACTCCTCACCACCAGCCTCAGTCACCCTCATGCCTGTAGCTCACCACTCCTCACCACCGGAATCAGTCACCCTCACGCCTGTAGCTCACCACTCCTTACCACCAGCCTCAGTCACCCTCACGCCTGTAGCTCACCACTCCTTACCACCAGCCTCAGTCACCCTCACGCCTGTAGCTCACCACTCCTTACCACCAGCCTCAGCCACCCTCACATCTGTAGCTCACCACTCCTTACCACCAGCCTCAGTCACCCTTATGCCTGTAGCTCACCACTCCTTACCACCAGCCTCAGTCACCCTCATGCCTGTAGCTCACCACTCCTTACCACCAGCCTCAACCACCCTCTCATCTGTAGCTCACCACTCCTCACCACCAGCCTCAGTCACCCTCACGCCTGTAGCTCACCACTCCTTACCACCAGCCTCAGCCACCCTCACATCTGTAGCTCACCACTCCTTACCACCAGCCTCAGTCACCCTCATGTCTGTAGCTCACCACTCCTTACCACCAGCCTCAGTCACCCTCATGCCTGTAGCTCACCACTCCTTACCACCAGCCTCAGCCACCCTCTCATCTGTAGCTCACCACTCCTCACTACCAGCCTCAGTCACCCTCACGCCTGTAGCTCACCACTCCTTACCACCAGCCTCAGCCACCCTCACATCTGTAGCTCACCACTCCTCACCACCAGCCTCAGTCACCCTCATGCCTGTAGCTCACCACTCCTTACCACCAGCCTCAGCCACCCTCACATCTGTAGCTCACCACTCCTTACCACCAGCCTCAGTCACCCTCATGTCTGTAGCTCACCACTCCTCACCACCAGCCTCAGTCACCCTCATGCCTGTAGCTCACCACTCCTCACCACCGGAATCAGTCACCCTCACGCCTGTAGCTCACCACTCCTTACCACCAGCCTCAGTCACCCTCACGCCTGTAGCTCACCACTCCTTACCACCAGCCTCAGTCACCCTCACGCCTGTAGCTCACCACTCCTTACCACCAGCCTCAGCCACCCTCACATCTGTAGCTCACCACTCCTTACCACCAGCCTCAGTCACCCTTATGCCTGTAGCTCACCACTCCTTACCACCAGCCTCAGTCACCCTCATGCCTGTAGCTCACCACTCCTTACCACCAGCCTCAACCACCCTCTCATCTGTAGCTCACCACTCCTCACCACCAGCCTCAGTCACCCTCACGCCTGTAGCTCACCACTCCTTACCACCAGCCTCAGCCACCCTCACATCTGTAGCTCACCACTCCTTACCACCAGCCTCAGTCACCCTCATGTCTGTAGCTCACCACTCCTTACCACCAGCCTCAGTCACCCTCATGCCTGTAGCTCACCACTCCTTACCACCAGCCTCAGCCACCCTCTCATCTGTAGCTCACCACTCCTCACTACCAGCCTCAGTCACCCTCACGCCTGTAGCTCACCACTCCTTACCACCAGCCTCAGCCACCCTCACATCTGTAGCTCACCACTCCTCACCACCAGCCTCAGTCACCCTCATGCCTGTAGCTCACCACTCCTTACCACCAGCCTCAGCCACCCTCACATCTGTAGCTCACCACTCCTTACCACCAGCCTCAGTCACCCTCATGTCTGTAGCTCACCACTCCTTACCACCAGCCTCAGTCACCCTCATGCCTGTAGCTCACCACTCCTTACCACCAGCCTCAGCCACCCTCTCATCTGTAGCTCACCACCAGCCTCAGTCACCCTCATGCCTGTAGCTCACCACTCCTTACCACTAGCCTCAGTCACCCTCATGCCTGTAGCTCACCACTCCTTACCACCAGCCTCAGCCACCCTCTCATCTGTAGCTCACCACTCCTCACCACCAGCCTCAGTCACCCTCACGCCTGTAGCTCACCACTCCTTACCACCAGCCTCAGCCACCCTCATATCTGTAGCTCACCACTCCTCACCACCAGCCTCAGTCACCCTCATGTCTGTAGCTCACCGCTCCTCACCAGCCATCTTCAGCCACTCTCACCTCTTACCCACCCTCATGTCTGTAACTCACCACTCCTCACCAGACAGCCTCAGCCACCCTCATGTCTGTAGCTCACCGCTCCTCACCAGCCAGCTTCAGCCACTCTCACCTCTGTAGCTCACTGCTCCTCACCACCAGCCTCAGCCACTGTCACCTCTGTAGCTCACTGCTCCTTACCACCAGCCTCACCCACCCTCACATCTGTAGCTCACTGCTCTTCACCAGCCAACCTTACCCACCCTCATGTCTGTAACTCACCACTCCTCACCAGACAGCCTTACCCACCCTCACATCTGTAGCTCACCGCTCCTCACCAGTCAGCCTCACCCACCTTCACCTCAGTAGCTCATCATTCCTCACCACCAGCCTCACGTCTGTAGCTCACTGCTCCTCACCACCAGCCTCAGCCACCTTCACCTCAGTAGCTCACCACTCCTCACCACCAGCCTCATGTCTGTAGCTCACCGCTCCTCACCACCAGCCCCAGCCACCCTCACCGCTGTAGCCCACCACTCCTCACCACCAGCCTCACCCACCCTCATGTCTGTAGCTCATCACTCCTCACCAGCCAGCTTCATCCACCCTCACATCTGTAGTTCACCACTCCTCACCACCAGTTTCAGCCACCCTCACCTCTGTAGCTCACCACTCTTCACCAACCAGCTTCAGTCACCCTCACGTCTGTAACACACCATTAGTCACCAGCCAGCCTCAATCACCCTTACGTCTGTAGCTCACCAATCCTCACCACCAGCTTTAGCCATCCTCGCTTCTGTAGCTCACCACTCTTCACCAGCCAGCCTCAGTCACCCTTATGGCTGTAGCTCACCAATCCTCACCACCAGCTTTAGCCATCCTCGCTTCTGTAGCTCACCACTCTTCACCAGCCAGCCTCAGTTACCCTCACCTCTGTAGCTCACCACTCCTCACCAGCCAGCCTCAGTCACCCTTACATCTGTAGCTCACCACTCCTCACCACCAGCTTCAGTCACCCTCATGTCTGTAACAAACCACTCTTCACCAACCAGCTTCAGCCAACCTCACGTCTGTAGCTCACTGCTCTTCAGCAGCCAAATTCAGCCAACCTCATGTCTGTAGCTCGCTGCCCTTCACAAACCAGCCTCACCCACCCTCATGTCTGTAGCTCACCACTCCTAACCAGTCAGCTTCTGCCACCCTCACTTCTGTAGCTTACCACTCTTCACCAGCCAGCCTCAGTCACTCTCATGTCTGTAGCTCACCACTCCTTACCAGCCAGCTGATAAATTTATTTCTCTTGTAGTGTATCCAGTCCACGGATCATCCATTACTTGTGGGATATTCTCCTTCCCAACAGGAAGTTGCAAGAGGATCACCCACAGCAGAGCTGCTATATAGCTCCTCCCCTAACTGTCATATCCAGTGATTCGACCGAAAACAAACAGAGAAAGGAGAAACCATAAGCTGCAGTGGTGACTGTAGTTTAATTAAAATTTAGACCTGCCTTAAAAGGACAGGGCGGGCCGTGGACTGGATACACTACAAGAGAAATAAATTTATCAGGTAAGCATAAATTATGTTTTCTCTTGTTAAGTGTATCCAGTCCATGGATCATCCATTACTTGTGGGATACCAATACCAAAGCTAAAGTACACGGATGATGGGAGGGACAAGGCAGGATTAAGTGGAAGGAACCACTGCCCGAAGAACCTTTCTCCCAAAAACAGCCTCCGAAGAAGCAAAAGTATCAAATTTGTAAAATTTTGAAAAAGTGTGAAACAAAGACCAAGTCGCAGCCTTGCAAATCTGTTCAACAGAGGCCTCATTTTTGAAGGCCCATGTGGAAGCCACAGCTCTAGTAGAATGAGCTGTAACCCTTTCAGGGAGCTGCTGTCCAGCAGTCTCATAGGCTAGGCGTATTACGCTCCGAAGCCAAAAGGACAAAGAGGTTGCCGAAGCTTTTTGACCTCTCCTCTGTCCAGAGTAAACGACAAACAGGGAAGATGTTTGACGAAAATCCTTAGTAGCTTGTAAGTAAAACTTCAAGGCACGGACTACGTCCAGATTATGTAAAAGACGTTCCTTCTTTGAAGAAGGATTAGGACACAATGATGGAACAACAATCTCTTGATTGATATTCTTGTTAGAAACCACCTTAGGTAAAAACCCAGGTTTGGTATGCAGAACTACCTTATCTGCATGAAAAATCAGATAAGGAGAATCACATTGTAAGGCAGATAGCTCAGAGACTCTCCGAGCCGAGGAAATAGCCATCAAAAACAGAAGATAAAAGTTTAATATCAATGGAATGAAGGGGTTCAAACGGAACTCCTTGAAGAACTTTAAGAACCAAGTTTAAGCTCCACGGAGGAGCAACAGGTTTAAACACAGGCTTAATTCTAACCAAAGCCTGGCAAAATGCCTGAACGTCTGGAACCTCTGCCAGACGCTTGTGCAAAAGAATAGACAGAGCAGAAATCTGTCCCTTTAAGGAACTAGCTGATAATCCTTTGTCCAAGCCCTCTTGGAGAAAAGACAATATTCTAGGAATCCTAACCTTACTCCATGAGTAATTCTTGGATTCACACCAATAAGGATATTTACTCCATATCTTGTGGTAGATTTTCCTGGTGACAGGCTTTCGTGCCTGTATTAAGGTATCAATGACTGACTCGGAGAAGCCCCGCTTTGATAGAATCAAGCTGTTACAGAAGCATTAGTTATTTTGTTGTGAAGAGCTTATTTCCCAGCAGCAATGCCTGAACCAGCAAGCCAGCGCCTAAGAAGGGCTCCAAGAAAACCGTAACAAGTTTCATTTCATAAAGAGTTAACTCTTTTTTTTTCAGCTTTTAGAAACTATTGTCTAATCACCTCTGGAGCCAGACTGCTAATTGATAAGATGAACTTGTAAACTTGTTATCTTAAGTACTGTAATCCTATTGTGGCCTGTCAAAGGACAGTGCTCTCTATCTAAATGTGTGATGGGGGATTTTGTGCTTCCCCCCCTCTCCCCCTGGGAGTGCCCTGTGTGCATGTAACCTTAATAAAAAGCAGGCTGGGCATCCCAGTCCTGAGTTCTTGTTTTGACCCTCAATCGCAGCGTTGACTCGTTTTTGTGGGCAGAAGGGTATCCTAGCTGTACTGCAGCTAAGGGAGATTATTCTATATTTGCGAGACTCATATAGAATACTATGGAAAGCAGCTTCTCCCCTCTTTAGCAATAGGGATCCAGGCTACTAAGCGGTCCATCTCTCAGCGAGACTAAGGGTAACCGTAACATTTGGCGGCAGCGGCGGGATTTTCCTGGATTTCCTAGGAGAGGTACAGAACGGATGGAGAGCGCTTACGAAAAATTGAAGCGTACCACCCTAAAGGATTTACTTGAAAGCAGAGGGGGGTACGCCAGCAACCGGCCGAGGAGAGAGCTGATCGCAGAATTGACCGAACTGGATCAGAGCTTCACAATGGCGGAAACACCGACCACGATTAGTGACGAAAAAACCAGGATTGTTCGGGAAAGGCTCTCATTATACGGGCCGAACCCCTCCATGGAATTGGTACAGCAGTTGATGGCGGAGGCGGACGAGGATATACGAGAGACTCGAGCCCACGAACTCAACCTAGCGAACGCACACCGCAATGCTGAAGCCCCGCAGGTAATCATCCCTGTCGAAAATGCTGGGAGGCCCAAGATACCCTATGCGGCATTTCGACCCTTCCTAGAGAGCGAGACAGGGATTGATGAATATTTGGCGGACTTCGAAAGGCAATGTGCCCTGCACCAGATTCCCAACAGAGAGTGGCCCACGATATTGTCTGGGAAACTATCCGGGCGAGCCCTGGAAGCCTTTCGTACTCTGGGTGCTGAGGAAGTGACACAGTATGAGCTAGTTAAGGAGACACTGTTGCGACGGTACGCTGTAACTCCGGACACGTATCGCCGACAGTTTCGGGGCACGGAAAAGAAGCCTAACGATACCCATATGGAATGGGCGCACCGAATGCGGAGAGCGGCAAATCACTGGCTGAGCGGAAGTAAAGCGGTGACTGGGGAGGAAATTTTACAATTGTTTCTCTTAGAACATTTTTATAATGGCATGGAACAGCAAGGGAAGGAATGGCTGCGAGACAGGCGGCCTTCTACCTTAGAAGAAGCAGCCAAATTGGCCGATGAACATTATGACTCCCGTCTTCACGAACCCATGAACTACCGAGCTCCAGCACGGGTCGAACCCAGAGAGGTTTACCGTGCACCCCCTCGTGCTGAATTCCGAGCCCCGGTGCCCACAGGGCCCGTCCGACACTCAGGACCACCCAATAACAGCTCTGAGCGTCCCAGACCGACTTGCCACCGATGCAAGCAACCAGGGCATTTCATGGCTAGCTGCCCCCTTAATACGCACCAGACACCCAGGAATTACAATTACCCCTCTGGGTCCTATCGTCCGGCCCGGGCCCTCTGTGTTAACCAAGAGGCCCCTATGGAGGGATATGTGGGGCCGCTTCACGAGGCAGACCCTGTATATGCTGCCTCAGATAACCGCCAGCACCATCGGCAGAGGGTATGGCTCGAGGGGCGATCTACCGAGGGATTGCGAGACACAGGGGCTACTATCACGCTGGTACAGAGTCATTTGGTGCCAGAGCACAAGCGATCTGGACAGACTGTGGCCGTTAGAGTGGCGGGGGGGGATGTGTACAAAATTCCAACAGCTAAAGTGCATCTTGATTGGGGAGCGGGAAAGGGGGCTGTGAACGTGGGCCTAATGGATAATTTACCTGCCGAAGTACTACTGGGCAACGATTTGGGCCCCATGACTTCTGCCTATGCTCCAGTATGCAACAACGAGGCAGACCCAGTGACTACACGGGCCCAAGCCCGGACGGAGCGAGAGCTTTCACCAGTGCGGGAGACACAGGTAAGACCTACCCCGACCTTGCCTGACAGGTTAGGCCCCATACCCTGGGACACCCCAGATGCTTTCGAGGCAGAGTCTAAGACTGACCCGACCTTACAAAAGTACCGGGAACGAGCAGAGACCGGAGGGGGCGGGGCAGATAACGAAACATTCTTATGGGAAAAAGGGAAACTATACCGCTGGACAGAGAAAAGGGGACAGCGTAGGCGACAGCTGGTAGTGCCCCACAAATACCGTCAAGAAATCCTCAAAATAGGCCACGACATCCCCTTAGCAGGCCACCTAGCCGTTACCCGTACCCTACACCGCATTACTCACACGTTCTTTTGGCCAGGGGTGCACGCTGACGTTAGAACTTACTGTAACACCTGCGATGTGTGTCAACGAGTAGGAAGGCGAGGCGATCACCCTAAAGCCCAGCTAGTAAATATGCCCATTGTAGAGGAACCCTTCAGCCGGGTTGCTATTGACCTAGTGGGACCACTGGCTACCCCTAGTCCCTCCGGTAAGCGATACATTCTTACCGTAGTGGACTACGCTACCAGGTACCCAGAGGCTGTCGCCCTATCCAACATACAAGCGGATACGGTAGCGAATGCACTAGTACAGGTGTTCTCCCGGGTAGGATTTCCAAAAGAAATCCTATCCGACCGAGGCACCCAATTTACGGCTGAATTGACCCAACAACTCTGGCAGGTTTGCAAAATTAAGTCCCTCCTAAGCTCCCCATACCACCCCCAGACGAACGGGCTGTGTGAGAGGTTCAATGGGACCCTCAAGCAAATGCTCAAGACGTTCACTCAGGAATACCGAGACTGGGAACGCTTCCTGCCGCACCTCCTATTTGCTTATCGGGAGGTGCCCCAGGAAACGACAGGGTTCTCTCCCTTCGAGTTGCTCTACGGAAGAAAGGTACGGGGACCCCTAAACCTGATCCGGGAGCACTGGGAGGGAGAGATGGAGGCTGGCGGTGTCCCAATTGTGCCATACGTGCTGGAACTCAGGGACCGAATGGAGCAATTAGCCAAATCCGTGCGGGCTAATCTCCAGTTGGCCCAGAGAAGACAGAAAGTATGGTACGATCGGGGGGCCCGAAAGAGAATCTTCACCATAGGACAAAAGGTGTTAGTACTTAAGCCGGTGAAGACAGACAAATTGCAGGCGTCCTGGCAGGGTCCCTACCAGATCGTAGAGAAAAGGGGAGACACCACTTATGTGATAGCTAGCTGCCACGACAACAATCTTAGAAAGACATTCCATGTAAACATGCTCAAGGAATATTTTGAGCGACCAGAGAACGTGACGGCCGTATGTTGTTCCCCTCAGGAAGACCCCGACAGTTTACCTATTCCAGACCTATTAGAAAAGAGCCTCCCCACAGGTATAGTGGCGCAGGTTCAGATAGGGGACCGACTTAGCCCCACTGAAAGGGAGCAGCTCAACCAACTCCTCCAGTCCAAACACCTCACCTTCTCCCCGAAGCCAGGGTACACTACTTTAACCACCCACCAGGTAGATACTCCGGGACAAGCTCCCTTGCGCCAGGCTCCGTACCGAATCCCCGAAGCAGTTAGGACAGGAATGAAGAAGGAGATCGATGAGATGCTCCAGCTCAGGGTAATTGAGCCCTCCGATAGTCCCTGGGCCTCCCCAGTTGTCTTGGTGCCCAAGAAAGATGGGACCACCCGGTTCTGCGTAGACTATCGGAGGCTCAATGAAAATACCGTGACGGACGCTTACCCTATGCCCAGGGTAGACGAGCTACTCGATCGTATAGCCAGGGGAAATTACCTGACCACTATTGACCTCTGCAAAGGTTACTGGCAGATTCCCCTGGCCCCGGAGGCTATCCCCAAGTCGGCATTCGTCACCCCATTCGGCTTATATCAGTTTAGGGTAATGCCGTTTGGGATGAAGAATGCCCCAGCTACATTCCAGCGCTTGGTGGATAGGCTCCTGGATGGCTTCCAGAGTTTTGCTTGCGCCTACCTGGACGACATAGCGATCCACAGTGAGTCATGGGAGGACCACTTAGCTCATGTGGGAATGGTTCTGGATCAGATCCGGGCTGCTGGCCTGACTCTGAAGCCAGAAAAATGCCACTTTGGGATGGCCGAGGTACAGTACCTGGGTCACCGGGTGGGGTGTGGAAAGCAGCGACCAGAGCCGGCCAAAATAGAAGCTGTCGCCAATTGGCCCACCCCCATCACTAAGACTCAGGTCCTAGCCTTCCTGGGCACAGCAGGGTACTATAGACGGTTCGTACCAGACTACAGCACACTTGCCAAACCCCTGACTGACTTGACCAAGAAGAACTTACCTCGACAGGTCCTGTGGTCTCCCCACTGTGAAACGGCTTTCCAGGCTCTCAAAAATGCTCTAATTAACGCTCCTGTCTTGGCGGCCCCAGCCCTTAACAAACGTTTTATCGTCCATACAGATGCTTCCATGTTCGGGCTGGGAGCCGTCCTCAGCCAAGTAGGCGAAGATGGAGGGGAGCATCCAGTTGCCTACATCAGCCGGAAGCTCCTGCCCCGCGAAGTCAGCTATGCAGCGGTCGAAAAGGAGTGTTTGGCTTTGGTGTGGGCATTAAAGAAATTGACTCCCTATTTATATGGTCAGGAGTTCACTCTGGTCACCGACCATAACCCGTTGGTGTGGCTGAACCGGGTCTCTGGAGATAACGGCAGGCTATTACGTTGGAGCTTATCGTTGCAAACCTTCAATTTCACCATTACTTACAGACCTGGGAAACAGAATGGCAACGCCGACGGGTTGTCCAGACAAACCGACCTCAGCCCCGCATAACCAGCGGTCTGGACAGCCTTAGTCTGCCCCGAAAAGGGGTCAGACCGTGTCTGCCAGAGTGTTCCACAGAAAGGGAGCAATGTTACAGAAGCATTAGTTATTTTGTTGTGAAGAGCTTATTTCCCAGCAGCAATGCCTGAACCAGCAAGCCAGCGCCTAAGAAGGGCTCCAAGAAAACCGTAACAAGTTTCATTTCATAAAGAGTTAACTCTTTTTTTTTCAGCTTTTAGAAACTATTGTCTAATCACCTCTGGAGCCAGACTGCTAATTGATAAGATGAACTTGTAAACTTGTTATCTTAAGTACTGTAATCCTATTGTGGCCTGTCAAAGGACAGTGCTCTCTATCTAAATGTGTGATGGGGGATTTTGTGCTTCCCCCCCTCTCCCCCTGGGAGTGCCCTGTGTGCATGTAACCTTAATAAAAAGCAGGCTGGGCATCCCAGTCCTGAGTTCTTGTTTTGACCCTCAATCGCAGCGTTGACTCGTTTTTGTGGGCAGAAGGGTATCCTAGCTGTACAGCAGCTAAGGGAGATTATTCTATATTTGCGAGACTCATATAGAATACTATGGAAAGCAGCTTCTCCCCTCTTTAGCAATAGGGATCCAGGCTACTAAGCGGTCCATCTCTCAGCGAGACTAAGGGTAACCGTAACACAAGCGTTCAATCTTCATGCAGTCAGTCTCAGAGAAATTAGATTTGGATGATTGAAAGGACCTTGTATCAGAAGGTCCTGTCTTAGAGGCAGAGTCCATGGTGGAAAGGATGACATGTCCACTAGGTCTGCATACAAAGTCCTGCGTGGCCACGCAGGTGCTTTCAGAATCACCGATGCTCTCTCCTGTTTGATTTTGGCAATCAGTCGAGGGAGCAGAGGAAACGGTGGAAACACATAAGCCAGGTTGAAGAACCAAGGCGCTGCTAGAGCATCTATCAGCGTCGCTTCTGGGTCCCTGGACCTGGATCCGTAACAAGGGAGCTTGTCGTTCTGGCGAGACGCCATGAGATCCAACTCTGGTTTGCCCCAACGATGAATCAATTGAGCAAACACCTCCGGATGGAGTTCCCACTCCCCCGGATGGAAAGTCTGACAACTTAGAAAATCCGCCTCCCAGTTCTCCACGCCTGGGATATGGATTGCTGACAGGTGGCAAGAGTGGTACTCTGCCCAGCAAATTATTTTTGAGACTTCTAACATCGCTAGGGAACTCCTGGTTCCCCCTTGATGGTTGATGTAAGCCACAGTCGTGATGTTGTCCGACTGAAATCTGATGAACCTCAGTGTTGCTAACTGAGGCCAAGCCAGAAGAGCATTGAATATCGCTCTTAACTCCAGAATATTTATTGGAAGGAGTTTCTCCTCCTGAGTCCACGATCCCTGTGCCTTCAGGGAGTTCCAGACTGCACCCCAACCTAGAAGGCTGGCATCTGTTGTTACAATTGTCCAATCTGGCCTGCGAAAGGTCATACCCTTGGACAGGTGGACCCGAGACAACCACCAGAGAAGAGAATATCTGGTCTCTTGATCCAGATTTAGCAGAGGGGACAAATCTGTGTAATCCCCATTCCACTGACTCAGCATGCATAATTGCAGCGGTCTGAGATGTAGGCGCGCAAATGGCACTATGTCCATTGCCGCTACCATTAAGCCGATTACCTCCATACACTGAGCCACCGAAGGGCGCGAAATGGAGTGAAGAACACGGCAAGCATTTAGAAGTTTTGATAACCTGGACTCCGTCAGGTAAATTTTCATTTCTACAGAATCTATAAGAGTCCCTAAGAAGGAGACTCTTGTGAGTGGGGATAGAGAACTCTTTTCCTCGTTCACTTTCCACCCGTGCGACCTCAGAAATGCCAGAACTATCTCTGTATGAGACTTGGCAACTTGAAAGCTTGACGCCTGTATCAGGATGTCGTCTAGATACGGAGCTACCGCTATGCCTCGCGGTCTTAGAACCACCAGAAGTGAGCCCAGAACCTTTGTAAAGATTCTCGGGGCTGTAGCCAACCCGAAGGGAAGAGCTACAAATTGGTAATGCCTGTCTAGAAAGGCAAACCTTAGAAACTGATGATGGTCTTTGTGAATCGGTATGTGAAGGTAGGCATCCTTTAGGTCCACTGTGGTCATGTACTGACCCTCTTGGATCATGGGTAGGATGGTCCGAATAGTTTCCATTTTGAAAGATGGAACTCTGAGGAATTTGTTTAAGATCTTTAGATCCAAAATTGGTCTGAATGTTCCCTCTTTTTTGGGAACCACAAACAGATTTGAATAAAAACCCTGTCCTTGTTCCGTCCGCGGAACTGGATGGATCACTCCCATAATTAGGAGGTCTTGCACACAGCGTAGGAATGCCTCTTTCTTTATCTGATTTGCAGATAGCCTTGAAAGATGAAATCTCCCTTGTGGAGGGGAAGCTTTGAAGTCCAGAAGATATCCCTGAGATATTATCTTGAACATCTCTTGCCCATGCCTGGGCGAAGAGAGAAAGTCTGCCCCCTACTAGATCCGTTGCCGGATAGGGGGCCGTTCCTTCATGCTGTCTTAGAGGCAGCAGCAGGCTTTCTGGCCTGCTTGCCTTTGTTCCAGGACTGGTTAGGTTTCCAGGCCTGCTTAGATTGAGCAAAAGTTCCCTCTTGCTTTGAAGCGGAGGAAGTTGATGCTGCACCTGCCTTGAAATTTCGAAAGGCACGAAAATTAGACTGTTTGGCCTTTGCTTTGGCCCTGTCCTGAGGAAGGGTATGACCCTTACCTCCAGTAATGTCAGCAATAATTTCCTTCAAACCAGGCCCGAATAAGGTCTGCCCCTTGAAAGGAATGTTGAGTAATTTAGACTTCGAAGTCACGTCAGCTGACCAGGATTTAAGCCATAGCGCCCTACGCGCCTGGATGGCGAATCCGGAATTCTTAGCCGTTAGTTTAGTCAAATGAACAATGGCATCAGAAACAAATGAGTTAGCTAGCTTAAGTGTTCTAAGCTTGTCAATAATTTCAGTCAATGGAGCTGTATGGATGGCCTCTTCCAGGGCCTCAAACCAGAATGCTGCCGCGGCCGTGACAGGCGCTATGCATGCAAGGGGCTGTAAAATAAAACCTTGTTGAATAAACATTTTCTTAAGGTAACCCTCCAATTTTTTATCCATTGGATCTGAAAAAGCACAACTGTCCTCAACCGGGATAGTGGTACGCTTTGCTAAAGTAGAGACTGCTCCCTCCACCTTAGGGACCGTCTGCCATAAGTCCCGTGTAGTGGCGTCTACTGGAAACATTTTTCTAAATATAGGAGGTGGGGAAAAAGGCACACCCGGTGTTACGGTTACCCTTAGTCTCGCTGAGAGATGGACCGCTTAGTAGCCTGGATCCCTATTGCTAAAGAGGGGAGAAGCTGCTTTCCATAGTATTCTATATGAGTCTCGCAAATATAGAATAATCTCCCTTAGCTGTAGTACAGCTAGGATACCCTTCTGCCCACAAAAACGAGTCAACGCTGCGATTGAGGGTCAAACAAGAACTCAGCACTGGGATGCCCAGCCTGCTTTTTATTAAGGTTACATGCACACAGGGCACTCCCAGGGGGAGAGGGGGGGGGAAGCACAAAATCCCCCATCACACATTTAGATAGAGAGCACTGTCCTTTGACAGGCCACAATAGGATTACAGTACTTAAGATAACAAGTTTACAAGTTCATCTTATCAATTAGCAGTCTGGCTCCAGAGGTGATTAGACAATGGGATTGGTTATCCCTAAACTTAGAGCTGAGGCCAGCAAAAATGTGTATTTAGGCAATAGTTTCTAAAAGCTGAAAAAAAAGAGTTAACTCTTTATGAAATGATACTTGTTACGGTTTTTCTTGGAGCCCTTCTTAGGCGCTGGCTTGCTGGTTCAGGCATTGCTGCTGGGAAATAAGCTCTTCACAACAAAATAACTAATGCTTCTGTAACAGTGCTCCCTTTCTGTGGAACACTCTGGCAGACACGGTCTGACCCCTTTTCGGGGCAGACTAAGGCTGTCCAGACCGCTGGTTATGCGGGGCTGAGGTCTGTTTGTCTGGACAACCCGTCGGCGTTGCCATTCTGTTTCCCAGGTCTGTAAGTAATGGTGAAATTGAAGGGTTGCAACGATAAGCTCCAACGTAATAGCCTGCCGTTATCTCCAGAGACCCGGTTCAGCCACACCAACGGGTTATGGTCGGTGACCAGAGTGAACTCCTGACCATATAAATAGGGAGTCAATTTCTTTAATGCCCACACCAAAGCCAAACACTCCTTTTCGACCGTTGCATAGCTGACTTCGCGGGGCAGGAGCTTCCGGCTGATCTTCGCCTACTTGGCTGAGGACAGCTCCCAGCCCGAACATGGAAGCGTCTGTATGGACGATAAAACGTTTGTTAAGGGCTGGGGCCGCCAAGACAGGAGCGTTAATTAGAGCATTTTTGAGAGAGTGGGGAGATCACAGGACCTGTCGAGGTAAGTTCTTCTTGGTCAAGTCAGTCAGGGGTTTGGCAAGTGTGCTGTAGTCTGGTACGAACCGTCTATAGTACCCTGCCGTGCCCAGGAAGGCTAGGACCTGAGTCTTAGTGATGGGGGTGGGCCAATTGGCGACAGCTTCTATTTTGGCCGGCTCTGGTCGCTGCTTTCCACACCCCACCCGGTGACCCAGGTACTGTACCTCGGCCATCCCAAAGTGGCCTTTTTCTGGCTTCAGAGTCAGGCCAGCAGCCCGGATCTGATCCAGAACCATTCCCACATGAGCTAAGTGGTCCTCCCAGGACTCACTGTGGATCGCTATGTCGTCCAGGTAGGCGCAAGCAAAACTCTGGAAGCCATCCAGGAGCCTATCCACCAAGCGCTGGAATGTAGCTGGGGCATTCTTCATCCCAAACGGCATTACCCTAAACTGATATAAGCCGAATGGGGTGACGAATGCCGACTTGGGGATAGCCTCCGGGGCCAGGGGAATCTGCCAGTAACCTTTGCAGAGGTCAATAGTGGTCAGGTAATTTCCCCTGGCTATACGATCGAGTAGCTCGTCTACCCTGGGCATAGGGTAAGCGTCCGTCACGGTATTTTCATTGAGCCTCCGATAGTCTACACAGAACCGGGTGGTCCCATCTTTCTTGGGCACCAAGACAACTGGGGAGGCCCATGGACTATCGGAGGGCTCAATTACCCTGAGCTTGAGCATCTCATCGATCTCCTTCTTCATTCCTGTCCTAACTGCTTCGGGGATTCGGTACGGAGCCTGGCGCAAGGGAGCTTGTCCCGGAGTATCTACCTGGTGGGTGGTTAAAGTAGTGTACCCTGGCTTCGGGGAGAAGGTGAGGTGTTTGGACTGGAGGAGTTGGTTGAGCTGCTCCCTTTCAGTGGGGCTAAGTCGGTCCCCTATCTGAACCTGCGCCACTATACCTGTGGGGAGGCTCTTTTCTAATAGGTCTGGAATGGGTAAACTGTCGGGGTCTTCCTGAGGGGAACAACATACGGCCGTCACGTTCTCTGGTCGCTCAAAATATTCCTTGAGCATGTTTACATGGAATGTCTTTCTAAGATTGTTGTCGTGGCAGCTAGCTATCACATAAGTGGTGTCTCCCCTTTTCTCTACGATCTGGTAGGGACCCTGCCAGGACGCCTGCAATTTGTCTGTCTTCACCGGCTTAAGTACTAACACCTTTTGTCCTATGGTGAAGATTCTCTTTCGGGCCCCCCGATCGTACCATACTTTCTGTCTTCTCTGGGCCAACTGGAGATTAGCCCGCACGGATTTGGCTAATTGCTCCATTCGGTCCCTGAGTTCCAGCACGTATGGCACAATGGGGACACCGTCAGCCTCCATCTCTCCCTCCCAGTGCTCCCGGATCAGGTTTAGGGGTCCCCGTACCTTTCTTCCGTAGAGCAACTCGAAGGGAGAGAACCCTGTCGTTTCCTGGGGCACCTCCCGATAAGCAAATAGGAGGTGCGGCAGGAAGCGTTCCCAGTCTCGGTATTCCTGAGTGAACGTCTTGAGAATTTGCTTGAGGGTCCCATTGAACCTCTCACACAGCCCGTTCGTCTGGGGGTGGTATGGGGAGCTCAGGAGGGACTTAATTTTGCAAACCTGCCAGAGTTGTTGGGTTAATTCAGCCGTAAATTGGGTGCCTCGGTCGGATAGGATTTCTTTTGGAAATCCTACCCGGGAGAACACCTGTACTAGTGCATTCGCTACCGTATCCGCTTGTATGTTGGATAGGGCGACAGCCTCTGGGTACCTGGTAGCGTAGTCCACTACGGTAAGAATGTAGCGCTTACCGGAGGGACTAGGGGTAGCCAGTGGTCCCACTAGGTCAATAGCAACCCGGCTGAAGGGTTCCTCTACAATGGGCATATTTACTAGCTGGGCTTTAGGGTGATCGCCTCGCCTTCCTACTCGTTGACACACATCGCAGGTGTTACAGTAAGTTCTAACGTCAGCGTGCACCCCTGGCCAAAAGAACATGTGAGTAATGCGGTGTAGGGTACGGGTAACGGCTAGGTGGCCTGCTAAGGGGATGTCGTGGCCTATTTTGAGGATTTCTTGACGGTATTTGTGGGGCACTACCAGCTGTCGCCTACGCTGTCCCCTTTTCTCTGTCCAGCGGTATAGTTTCCCTTTTTCCCATAAGAATGTTTCGTTATCTGCCCCGCCCCCTCCGGTCTCTGCTCGTTCCCGGTACTTTTGTAAGGTCGGGTCAGTCTTAGACTCTGCCTCGAAAGCATCTGGGGTGTCCCAGGGTATGGGGCCTAACCTGTCAGGCAAGGTCGGGGTAGGTCTTACCTGTGTCTCCCGCACTGGTGAGAGCTCTCGCTCCGTCCGGGCTTGGGCCCGTGTAGTCACTGGGTCCGCCTCGTTGTTGCATACTGGAGCATAGGCAGAAGTCATGGGGCCCAAATCGTTGCCCAGTAGTACTTCGGCAGGTAAATTATCCATTAGGCCCACGTTCACAGCCCCCTTTCCCGCTCCCCAATCAAGATGCACTTTAGCTGTTGGAATTTTGTACACATCCCCCCCCGCCACTCTAACGGCCACAGTCTGTCCGGATCGCTTGTGCTCTGGCACCAAATGACTCTGTACCAGCGTGATAGTAGCCCCTGTGTCTCGCAATCCCTCGGTAGATCGCCCCTCGAGCCATACCCTCTGCCGATGGTGCTGAGGGTTATCTGAGGCAGCATATACAGGGTCTGCCTCGTGAAGCGGCCTCACATATCCCTCCATAGGGGCCTCTTGGTTAACACAGAGGGCCCGGGCCGGACGATAGGACCCAGAGGGGTAATTGTAATTCCTGGGTGTCTGGTGCGTATTAAGGGGGCAGCTAGCCATGAAATGCCCTGGTTGCTTGCATCGGTGGCAAGTCGGTCTGTGACGCTCAGAGCTGTTATTGGGTGGTCCTGAGTGTCGGACGGGCCCTGTGGGCACCGGGGCTCGGAATTCAGCACGAGGGGGTGCACGGTAAACCTCTCTGGGTTCGACCCGTGCTGGAGCTCGGTAGTTCATGGGTTCGTGAAGACGGGAGTCATAATGTTCATCGGCCAATTTGGCTGCTTCTTCTAAGGTAGAAGGCCGCCTGTCTTGCAGCCATTCCTTCCCTTGCTGTTCCATGCCATTATAAAAATGTTCTAAGAGAAACAATTGTAAAATTTCCTCCCCAGTCACCGCTTTACTTCCGCTCAGCCAGTGATTTGCCGCTCTCCGCATTCGGTGCGCCCATTCCATATGGGTATCGTTAGGCTTCTTTTCCGTGCCCCGAAACTGTCGGCGATACGTGTCCGGAGTTACAGCGTACCGTCGCAACAGTGTCTCCTTAACTAGCTCATACTGTGTCACTTCCTTAGCACCCAGAGTACGAAAGGCTTCCAGGGCTCGCCCGGATAGTTTCCCAGACAATATCGTGGGCCACTCTCTGTTGGGAATCTGGTGCAGGGCACATTGCCTTTCGAAGTCCGCCAAATATTCATCAATCCCTGTCTCGCTCTCTAGAAAGGGTCGAAATGCCGTATAGGGTATCTTGGGCCTCCCAGCATTTTCGACAGGGATGATTACCTGCGGGGCTACAGCATTGCGGTGTGTGTTCGCTAGGTTGAGTTCGTGGGCTCGAGTCTCTCGTATATCCTCGTCCGCCTCCGCCATCAACTGCTGTACCAATTCCATGGAGGGGTTCGGCCCGTATAATGAGAGCCTTTCCCGAACAATCCTGGTTTTTTCGTCACTAATCGTGGTCGGTGTTTCCGCCATTGTGAAGCTCTGATCCAGTTCGTTCAATTCTGCGATCAGTTCTCTCCTCGGCCGGTTGCTGGCGTACCCCCCTCTGCTTTCAAGTAAATCCTTTAGGGTTGTACGCTTCAATTTTTCGTAAGCGCTCTCCATCCGTTCTGTACCTCTCCTAGGAAATCCAGGAAAATCCCGCCGCTGCCGCCAAATGTTACGGTTACCCTTAGTCTCGCTGAGAGATGGACCGCTTAGTAGCCTGGATCCCTATTGCTAAAGAGGGGAGAAGCTGCTTTCCATAGTATTCTATATGAGTCTCGCAAATATAGAATAATCTCCCTTAGCTGTAGTACAGCTAGGATACCCTTCTGCCCACAAAAACGAGTCAACGCTGCGATTGAGGGTCAAACAAGAACTCAGCACTGGGATGCCCAGCCTGCTTTTTATTAAGGTTACATGCACACAGGGCACTCCCAGGGGGAGAGGGGGGGGAAGCACAAAATCCCCCATCACACATTTAGATAGAGAGCACTGTCCTTTGACAGGCCACAATAGGATTACAGTACTTAAGATAACAAGTTTACAAGTTCATCTTATCAATTAGCAGTCTGGCTCCAGAGGTGATTAGACAATGGGATTGGTTATCCCTAAACTTAGAGCTGAGGCCAGCAAAAATGTGTATTTAGGCAATAGTTTCTAAAAGCTGAAAAAAAAGAGTTAACTCTTTATGAAATGATACTTGTTACGGTTTTTCTTGGAGCCCTTCTTAGGCGCTGGCTTGCTGGTTCAGGCATTGCTGCTGGGAAATAAGCTCTTCACAACAAAATAACTAATGCTTCTGTAACACCCGGTCTATCCCACTCCTTGCTAATAATTTCTGTAAGCCCTTTAGGTATAGGAAAAACATCAGTACACACCGGCACCGCATAGTATTTATCCAGCCTACACAATTTCTCTGGTACTGCAACTGTGTTACAGTCATTCAGAGCAGCTAATACCTCCCCAAGTAATACACGGAGGTTCTCAAGCTTAAATTTAAAATTAGAAATCTCTGAATCAGGTTTCCCCGAATCAGAGACGTCACCCACAGACTGAAGCTCTCCATCCTCATGATCTGCATATTGTGACGCAGTATCAGACATGGCCCTTACAGCATCTGCGCGCTCTGTATTTCTCCTAACCCCAGAGCAATCGCGCTTGCCTCTTAATTCAGGCAACCTGGATAATACCTCTGACAGGGTATTATTCATGATTGCAGCCATGTCCTGCAAGGTAATCGCTATGGGCGTCCCTGATGCAATTGGCGCCATATTATCGTGCATCCCCTGAGCGGGAGGCGAAGGGTCTGATACGTGGGGAGAGTTAGTCGGCATAACTTCCCCCTCGTCAGAATCTTCTAGTGATATTTCTTTTATAGTTAAAGACTGATCTTTACTGTTTAAGGTGAAATCAATACATTTAGTACACATTCTCCTATGGGGCTCCACCATGGCTTTCAAACATAATGAACAAGTTGTTTCCTCTGTGTCAGACATGTTTAAACAGACTAGCAATGAGACTAGCAAGCTTGGAAAACACTTTAAACAAGTTTACAAGCAATATAAAAAACGTTACTGCACCTTTAAGAAACACAAATTTTTGCCAAAATTTGAAATAACAGTGAAAAAAGGCAGTTACACTAACAAAATTTTTACAGTGTATGTAACAAGTTAGCAGAGCATTGCACCCACTTGCAAATGGATGATTAACCCCTTAATACCAAACACAGAATAATAACTGACAAAAACGTTTTTTTTTTTGTTTTTTTTTAAATAGTCACAACAACTGCCACAGCTCTACTGTCAGGGTCGGCTCCAGAACAAATAAAATAGGGGGGCATTTTTTTTTCACGAGGGGGCATGTATTTACAAAGCATGTATGATAGTCAAAATAAGAGCAAACCTACATATTCTGCAGGAAAGTGTAGCCATCTTGATATTTCACTTATAGCCAATGCCAGTATTAAAGAAATATATTGTAGAGGAGATAGGAATAACTGAGACTGGATAACTTTTTCCTTTTGGTACACAAACTATATATGTGCTAAATCACTAGGTAAAAGAATGAAGTCTAAATCCTATGCAGTGCACTAAAACAGAGCCATTAAACTTAAGACCCCCAGTGCAACAGCTCCTTAAAAACAATTCACCCCTTAATCACCATGATCCAAAACCCTTAAACAAATTCTCAACCGTGTCCCCTAAATAGTCATGCACCCCAACCCCCCCCCCCAATGCAATTAACCCCTTTGTTTGCAATAGCAGTGAGGATACTAGGTTTTCAGGTACTGATAATTTTGTAGATTAGATTTAGCTATATCTGTTTTGCAATAACTAACGGATATCAGGCTACTCAATACAACCCTATGTACTGTGAACCTATAAGAATATGATTGTATCATACAAATATATGTCTATAAATGGCTACCAGCTTCTATCGATGCCTCAAAAGTGCACTGTGATCTTAGACTGGGCCTAAGATCACAGTGCACTTTTGAGGCGTCTATAGAAGCCTGTAGCCATTTATAGACTTATATATATGATACAATCGTATTCTTATCAAGGTCTATTGTTTAAGAAAATGAGTAACTCACGATAGTTAGGTGAAATTAATAGAGTTAAAGACAAGTCCAAAAAGTCTCTAATTAACTTCCAATTCCAAATAAGAGGTTAAGACACGGATGGAGCTCCTTGCAGATGTGTGATGCGACCTCACAGTTCGGCAGCTAACTCCGCCCCCAGCATGCACCATTACATAACAATTCATTATTGTATTTATTATTTTTAAAGCGTATGATCATATCAGCATTTTTTTAAGGGGGCACAGCATTCCATTTGGGTGGGCATTGCCCCCAATGCCCCCCCTTGGAGCCGACCCTGTCTACTGTGGCTTGTTACCTCCCTCAAAAACGACTTTGAAGCCTTTTGAGCCCTCCAGAGATATCCTGGATCATGCAGGAAGAAGCTGGATGTCTGTGTCTGTAATTTTTGCTGCACAAAAAAACCCCTCCCACTCATATTACAACAGTGGAAAGTCAGGAAACTGTTACTAGGCAGAATTCAAGCCAGCCATGTGGAAAAAAACTAGGCCCCAATAAGTTTTATCACCAAACATATATAAAAATGATTAAACATGCCAGCAAACGTTATATATTACATTTTTATAAGAGTATGTATCTCTATTAATAAGCCTGATACCAGTAGCTCTCACTGCATTTAAGGCTTTACTTACATTAGTTCAGTATCAGCAGCATTTTCTAGCAAATTACATCCCTAGAAATATATTAACTGCACATACCTTATTGCAGGATAACCTGCACGCCATTCCCTCTCTGAAGTTACCTCACTCCTCAGAAAATGTGAGAACAGCCATGGATCTTAGTTACTTCTGCTAAGATCATAGAAAACGCAGGCAGATTCTTCTTCTAAATACTGCCTGAGATAAACAGTACACTCCGGTACCATTTAAAAATAACAAACTTTTGATTGAAGAATAAACTAAGTATAAAACACCACACTCCTCTTACGACCTCCATCTTGGTTGAGGCTTGCAAGAGAATGACTGGATATGACAGTTAGGGGAGGTGCTATATAGCAGCTCTGCTGTGGGTGATCCTCTTGCAACTTCCTGTTGGGAAGGAGAATATCCCACAAGTAATGGATGATCCGTGGACTGGATTTCATGATTCAGATAGGGCATGCAATTTTCAAAAAACTTTCCAATTTACTTTTATCATCAAATTTGCTTTGTTCCCTTGGTGGTATTTCTTAAAAGCTAAACCTAGGTAGGCTCAAACTGATTTCTAAACCGTTGAAAACCGCATCTTAGCTCAGAGCATTTTGAAAGTTTTTCACAGTTAGACAGTGTTAGTTCACGTGTGTTTTATAGATAACATTATGCTCACTCCCGTGGAGTTATTTAGGAGTCTGCACTGATTGGCTAAACTGCATGTCTGTCAAAAGCACTGAGATAAGGGGGCAGTCTGCAGAGGCTTAGATGCAAGGTAGTAACAGAGGTAAAACATATATTAATATAACTGTGTTGGTTATGCAAAACTGGGGAATGGGTAATAAAGGGATTATCTATCTTTTTAAACAATACAAATTCTGGTGTAGACTGTCCCTTTAACTAAACACATAAATTATGTGTACCTGATAAATTAATTTCTTTCATGGTGGTGAGGGTCCATGATCTATTACTCCTGGCAATTACTCTTCCTTACCACTAGGAGGAGGCAAAGATTCCCAAACCCCATGAGCGCTATAAAACCCCTCCCACCTCACATTTACCTCAGTCTAACAGATAGCTAAGCAAAATGGGGTAGGAAAAAGCAATAAGAGTAATAAAAGGAGCAGGGGAAAAAGATGTGCTCAAGAAAAAAACAACACCAACAAAACACAGGGTGAGGTCTCATGGACTCTCACCATCATGAAAGAAATTAATTTATCAGGAAAGCATATATTACGTTTTCTTTCATACAGGTGGTGGAAGTCGATGATCCATTACTCCTGGGAACTGTGTAGTCGAAAAGTAATAACATAAAGGGTTTTATTTAAAACCTATTTTTTCACTGAGAAAACAACATCCACAACCTTAGAGAAACCCAAAAAGAGCATAAATCTTATTCAATCAGGCAAAAACAAATGAAGCTGAGACAACTGCCTGAAGGACCTTCCTACCAAAGGCTGCCTCAGAACAAGCAAAAACATAAAAATGGTAGAATATAGTAAAAGTATGCAAAGAAGACCAAGTAGCTGCCTTGCAAATTGGATAAACCAAAGCCTCATTCTTGAAAGCCCAAGAAGTGGCCACTGACCTTCTAGAATGAGCCATAATCAGTTGCAGTGGAGGCTGACCTGCCTCCAATTAAGCGTTTTTAATAAAAAGTTTCAACCAAGAAGCAAAAGAAACTTTAGAGACTTTCTGACCTTTTCTAGTACCAGAAAAATGAACAAACAAACTAGAAGTCTGTCTGAAATCCTTAGTAGCATCAATATAATATTTCAATATTAGGACACAAAAGGCTAGATTACAAGAGGAGCGCTAAATTTGCCCATTTGTGGGAGTGCAATAATTAACCAGCATTACAAGTGGCTGGCAATTGCTACCGCAGGCTCTCGGTAGCAATTAGCGCTTATAAAATTAACCAGAGATCTGATCTCTGGTTAAAGTGAATGTAAACTTTTCATGAATTAGTGCCCATTTTTATTTTTATTTTATTAAAAACAGGGGAACTTTCATTCATGAAAGTTTACATTGCATCGTACTTTCTCTTCAGCAAAGCTGGATCGGCGGTCCTCACGCCCGCAGCTCCTCTGTACTTACGTCACCAACGACGAAACCAGCTTCCTCCAATCATGGCTTTCTCCTAAGAGCGTCCATCTCGTGAGGCCACACCGTGATTGGAGGAAGCAGTCAGGGGATCGACAATGTGGATTTGCTGTGGAGAAAGGTAAGTATTTGTAAAAATACACTGCAATGCAAACCTTTATGAATGAAAGTGCCCCTGTTTTTAATAGTATTTTTTAAAAAACGGGCACTAATTCATGAAAGTTTACATTCACTTGAATTTTATAAATCTGCCCCAAATGCCCCCCAAATACTGTCTACTGTAGTTTATTCAAAAAATAAAGATGGCAGCATCTTTATTTTTTAATAAAGTTACAGCACTAGGCAGTATTTTGGGGTTAAAGTGTGGGTGTTAGAAAAATAAAAACGGCACTGAAAAGTGCATTTACATTGCTGTCAATGGGAACTGTGTGTTCCCAGTAAATATATATGTATATACTTATATGCGTTCGCATTGCGGCTAACTTGTAATACCAGCACACATTATCGTAAAATATAAATAAAGGCCTTCCAACCCTAATGATAAATCTTCCTAGTTGCAGGTTTACAAGCCTGAAAGGGATAGGAAAGTCAGAATTAAACCTGCATGATTCAGATAGAGCTGGTCATTTTAAGACACTTTTAATTTCACTTCTATTTTCAAATGTGCTTCGCTCTCTTAGTATCCCTTGTTAAAAAATGAATATGCACATATCATACACTAGTGGGAGCTGCTGCTGATTGGTGCCTGCACACCTTTGTCTCTTGTGATTGGCTAAATAGATATTTTCAGCTTCCTGTCAGTAGTGCAATGCTGTCCCTTCAGCAATGGATAACAAGAGAATGAAGAAAATATGATAATATAATTAAATTGGAAAGTTGTTTAAAATGGTATGTTCTATCTGAATCATAAAAGAAAATTTTGGGGTTTACTATCCCTTTAATTAAGGTTTCAATCACAGAATCAGAGAAACCTTTGTCTAAGGACTATGCATTTAATCTCCATGCCATCAAGTTCAGAAACTTGAGATCCAGATGTAAAAGCGGACCTTGGGAAAGAAGGTCCGACTATAAAGGAAGTGGCCAAGTAGGTTAACTGGACATCTGAACCAGATCTGCATACCAATCCTGTGAAGCCAAAATGGGACAATCAGGATTACAGAAGATTTCTCTAGGCTTATCTTGGAGATCACTCTGGGAAGAAGTACCAGAGGAGGAAATAGATAAGCAAGCTAAAATGACCAAGCAGCTACTAGAACATCCACAAACTGCCTGAGGATCCCTAGACCTTGCATAGTACCTGGGAAGTTTATTGTTCAAATAAGAAGCCATCAGATCTATCTCTGGGACACCCTTAAAGATCCACAATCTGATTGAACACATCCTGGTGAAAAGAACATTTCCCTAGATGTAGAGATTGGTGACTAAGTCCAGGTAGGAAGAGCAAAAGAAGCCTCCTTAATAATGAACCGATAATCAAGCCAGAGACTGACTTGTACTGGGATCCATAAAAATATTTTGAGATTGCTGAGTATAACCCCTGCACCACTGACAAAGCATACAAAGCTGAAGAGGTCTCCTGTGAAATTAAGTAAATGGAATTGCATCGGACACTGCACTCATGGGCTTTCAAAATGAAATTATCAGTAGAAAGGTAGATTTAGGGACAGAATCAGAATCCATCATAGCATTGAGCAGAGCAAAAATAATTATATCCCCCTTGAGGAAATGGAAAATGTACCCCCTCCTAAAGTAACTTAAAATAACTTAATCCAAAGCGCAAAAAAATTAACAATACAGATCGTGTGCTACCCCAAAATGCGTTAATCTAATGTGCAATATCCCGACGCGCGTAATGCAAAAATTAAAATAAGCACAGCAAAAACAGAATTTATGCTTACCGATAAATTTCTTTGTCTTTTGGAATGAGGCGAGTCCATAGGTGTCCATAACATGTAGGATATACTTCCCGCCACCATGTGGAGGTCAAGAACCCTCACAAGAGTTTTTAATCCCTCCCACCTCCACTCCCTCTCCAGTTAAAGTATAGCTGAGCAGAGGAGAGAGGTAGAAAAAAAAAGGTAAGAAAGACAGAAAGCAGGGTTAACAGGTGCAAATAAGAACAGTCGATCAGGTTCAACAAAAATATGGCAGTTCCTATGAACTCTCTTCATCCCAAAAGAAAGAAATATATTGGCAAGTATACATTGTTTTCTTTCGTAAGATGAGGAGAGTCCATAGGTGTCCATAACATGTGGCATACAATACTTAAGCTGAGTCCAAGTTAAGGATGGGTGGGACAAAAAAAGGGGCAGTTCCTATTTGCCTGACACTGCGGCCTGAAGGACTTTCCTGCCAAAAGCACCTTCTGAAGAAGCATAAACATCAAAATAGAAAAAGTTTGAAAAGGTATAAAGAGAAGACCAAGTTGCAGCCTTGAAAATCTATTCCATGGAGGCCTCATTCTTGAAGGTCTATGAGGTAGATACAAATCTAGTAGAATGTGAAGTAACTCTTTTGGGCGGGGGTTTTCCCACAACCATATAAACCTTACGTATTGTCTGCTTCAGCCATGATGCTAAAGTCACTGCCATCGCCTTTTGACCTTTCCTGATGCCTGAAAAGCTAGAGGTCTGTCTAAAATCTTTAGTAGCCTAAAGATAATTTTTTAATGGTTCTAACAACATCCAAATTGTGTAGAAGATGTTTTTCAGAATTAAAAGGATTTGGGCACAAAGTAGGAACAACAATTTCCTGGTTAATGTTCTCAGAAGATAGAACTAAATATGATTTTCTTCCTAAGGTTGTAAGAACCACTTTATCCTGATGTAAAAACAAAATGGGGGGGGGGAACATAAGAAAGAGCTGAGAGTTCAGAAACTCTTCTAGCTGAAGAATTAGCTAGAAGAAAAAGAACCTTCCAATACAACAATTTTATGGAAAATGGATACAACTAGATTTAGATTCCAAGGTGGAGAAATAGGCCTAATAACAGGGCATTTTCTCATCAAGGCTTGGACAAAAGTTTGAATATCAGGCAACTTAGCCAACTTTTTATGGAATAAAATAGACAGGGATGAATTCTGACCCTTTAAAGAACTAGCCGATAAACCTTTCTCCAGACCATCCCAGAGAAATGGAAGAATTCTTGGAATTCTAAAAGATTTCCAAGAACAAACCTCTAGAAGAACACCAAAGAAAATTAGATTTATAAACTTTATGGTAAATCTTCTGAGTGATTGGTTTCCTTGGTTGCAAAAATGTGGAAATTACAGAATCTGAGAAACCTCTACTCTAGAGGACTAGGCGTTGAACCTCCATGCCGTCAAATTCAGAGATTTGAGATCTACCTTGAGACAACAGATCTTCCCTCAGAGCAAGAGTCCAAGGAGGGGAGGATGGCATTTGGATGCGACCCGCATACCAAGTTCTGTGGAGCCATGCTGGAGCTATGAGAATAACTGAAACCAATTCCTGTTTGATTCTTGCAATTCTTGAAAGAAGAACAAACAGAGGAAAGAGATAGGCCAGTTGAAAGTTCCAAGGACAGACTTGAGCTCTTGGATCTCTTGACCTTGCAATAAACTGGAAGTCTGCAGCTCAGCTTGGATGCCATAAGGTCTATTTCTGGAAGACCCCATCTCAGCACTTATTGATCGAACATGTCCTGATGAAGGGACCATTCTCCTGGTTGTACTGACTGACGACTTAAGAAGTCTGTTCCAAGTTGTTCACGTCAGGAATGTGAATAGCCGATAGAGTGCAGTGTTTTTTCTCTGCTCAAGACAAAATGTGAGACTTCTTGCATAGCTAGGGGATTCAGAGTCCCTCCCTGATGATTGATGTATGCTACAGTCGTGACATTGTTCGACTGAAAATAAATAAATTTTTCCTGTCTGAGAAGGGGTCAAGAATGGAGAGCCTGAAAGATTTCATGAAGTTGCAGAATGTTGATAGGTAACCTTGCCTCCCGAGACCACACTCCCTGTGCCCTCCGGAACACCCAAATAGGGCCCTTAACCCATCAGGCTTGCATGTATAGTGATAACGGTCCCGGTAGGACCCGAAGAAATGAGGCTCCAAGAGTCAAACAAAGGCTGTCCCTCCACCATGAGAGAGACCATTTGACTTATGAACTGAACTCTATTTGCTGCTCAAGATGAAAGCAATCCTTTTACCACTGTTAAAGCATGGATAATTGAAGGGGACGCGGGTGAAAATGAGCAAAAGGTACTGCGTCTGACTCCGCTACCATAAGACCGACTACTTCCATGCACTAAGCTAAAAATAGGGAAAGAGCAATCTGTAGAGAATGACAGGCTTTCTTTAGTTTGTCTTTGCGAGACTTTGTGAGAAACAAGCACATTTGAACAGTCTATTATCACTCCCACAAAGAGTGCCCTTGTAGCTGGGGATCCTGAATGATGGAAATTACCTTCTGGGTATGAGAGGATGCTAAAGAAAAGGATGGGGCTTGTATCAAAATATCATCCAAATAAGGAGCAATGGCGATTCCCTGTGTTCTGATTACTCTCAAAAGAGCAGCTAAAACCTTTGCGAAAAAGGGGCAGTGGCTAAACCAAAAGGTAGAGCCACAAACTGGTAATGCTTGTTGAGAAACACAAATCTTAGAAATTGGAAATCTATAGTTGTCAAATATTGATTTTTTTTTAACCAGGGATAAAATTATGCTAATTGTCTCCATCTTGAATGAGGGGCAAATTTGTTCAAGGTCTATAGGTCTAGAATGGGTAGGAAGGAGTCCTCCTTCTTTGGGACAATAAAGAGGTAGGAATAGAATCCTTTTCCCTGTTAAGAGACTGGGACAGGTTGTATTACTTCCAAATTCTCCTAAACATATTAAATAAAGGAGACTGCCTTTAGAGGATCCTTTGGAACATGAGACAGGGGCGAAATTCTATGTGGTAACCCTGGGAAATAATGTTGAGGACCCAGGGATCCTGAACTGATCTGCGCCAGGCCCTCTGAAATCGAATCAGCCTGCCCCCTACCAGAGAATCCTCTGGACGGTGCCGTCCCTTCATGCAGATTTCTGATTGGAGTTGAGCTTCTTGGTCTGTTTATTCTTAGACCATGAAGATCCTGGCTTCTAGGAAGGTTTGGAGGAGTCAGACATCTGATTGTAAGAGGACTTCTTGTCTCTGGCTGAACGAAAGGAACACAACCAATTAGTTTGCTTATATTTTCCCTTAGATTTATTGTCATGAGGAAGAAAAGCTCCTTTACCACCAGTAACTGTTTTAATGATAGAGTCTAACTATGATCCAAAAAGTCTATTTTTATAAACTATATAAGCTGACCAGGATTTAAGCCATAAATCTCTCCTTAGCAGAACAGCAATGGACATATTTTTTTTTTCCAAACAGCTTTATTGATTGAAAATCAAGTTACAACTTGTACTTGGCGGTAAAAAGTTCCATTACATAGTATATTCCAAGTGTATATACAAGATTTTGCTGTCATATTTTACATTCATAAACATCGTAACATGAATTAAACCATAACAAATAACATTATATCTAACATTGTCAGAATGATTTGGCTGCGTCTTCTCTTCGTTTATAAGCTTAGAGAGGTGTCAATGAGTGTCACCAGCTGCTCGGACGTCTATTGGAGTGTAGGGACTAGTCTAATCTATAGGGTGAAGTGATTGTTAGATTTTAGTGCTTATGTATGGCTTGAAAAAGGCTCTGTGGAGTTGAAACGTGTTGCTGCTACGGATTGTACAATTGGTGACGTCATCCCGCATTGGTGGGTGTGCTGAAAGGATTGCACGGTTGTGAGGACGCATCACATCGACGAACATACACACCACTGATCTACGGATCCATCTTCCGGTTTGTTGAACCGGACAAAGTAAAGTCATATATCTTCATATGAAAGATTTGTGGTAAGACCTATCATTAAGGAGAGCTGATTACCTAAGGTAAATCTGGACGGTTAATCTTACAGAAACATTTATTTGGATACAAAGGAACTTTGAACACTGTGGATATATGCCATATATAGGAAACACTAAATGACACTAGTTTTTTTCTCAATTTAGTGTGCACTAAATCCCTTTTTTCCACATACATCTCCATAAGGGAGATTTTAGGTTTTTAATATTTTTTAATAATAGTACTTACATTCCTGCATGAATTGAATTTATTTTATCTAAGAGTTCTATTTTTATTTTAACCATCATAATAAAATATTATATTCTTTGAGCAATGGCTGTCTGAGGTTTAATTCATTTATCCACCTATAATAAAATACGCATTGGTTGGTTAATTGTTACATACACTGTATGGTGTATTACAGAAAGTCTCTATATGGTATCAGTATATATATAATAAAATTATTTTTACATATACATATATATTTGGGACTACTTGCTTGTATATATTTAGATTTTAAGCCAGAAATAGTATTATATTAGGCGCTTCACTTTTTCTCCCCCTTTTCTGTAAAAAGTTCCATTACATAGTATATTCCAAGTGTATATACAAGATTTTGCTGTCATATTTTACATTCATAAACATCGTAACATGAATTAAACCATAACAAATAACATTATATCTAACATTGTCAGAATGATTTGGCTGCGTCTTCTCTTCGTTTATAAGCTTAGAAAGGTGTCAATGAGTGTCACCAGCTGCTCGGACGTCTATTGGAGTCTAGGGACTAGTCTAATCTATAGGGTGAAGTGATTGTTAGATTTTAGTGCTTATGTATAATTCCCATATTGCCTTCAGCTTATGTAAGCGTATTCCTCTAGATTCAGTAATTGACAAAATTTATGATGCCATTGTGCTACAGTAGGAATTTCACTATTCTTCCAATTTTTTGCTATCAGGGTTTTGAAACTATTGCTTGCTATGAATATTAAGTTCCTTTTATATATAGGTAATTTACCAGGGGTGATATTAAATAGCCAAATAATTGGGTCTAATGGAAGTATCACTTCCAGCATGTTCGACGTCTCTTTTGCTATCGTCTCCCACATTTTTACAAGTGGAGGACAAGTCCACCATACATGTGTCATATTTCCTGGAGACGCTCCACATCTCCAGCATCTCTTGTTGCTGGATGGAAATATTTTGTGGATTTTAGAGAGGGTAAGGTACCACCTCTGAATAATTTTAAGCTTCAATTCAATGACACCTAGAGTTTTGCGGCCAAAGGGGTGCGTTAGCTACGCGTGTTTTTCCCCCCGCACCTTTTAAATAACGCTGGTATTGAGAGTTCTCTGAAGGGCTGCGTTAGGCTCCAAAAAGGGAGCGTACAGGCATATTTACCGCCACTTCAACTCTCAATACCAGCGTTCCTTACGGTAGCGGCCAGCTTGAAAAACGTGCTCATGCACTAAACAATGGGGCAGTTTGAGCTGCAAAAAAACCTAACACCTGCAAAAAAGCAGCGTTCAGCTCCTAACTCCCCCGCTATCGCTGACCCCTGCATATTATTATTTTTTTTTTTTTTTTTTTTTATTATTTATTTTAGTCCAGCCCAGTGTACAATCAACTAACATAAACCTTTTGTGCCTCGCAGGGCAAGGTGAAGCATGATACAGAACATATGCGTAACATAATAACAAACCTTATGTACTTTTCTAACAATTGGTTAATCATCTCAGTGAGAACAATATTTGTACACCGAACTGGGTTTTTTCTGTTTTCATTACATCAACAGGACAAACATGAACACTCACATCTCAATTGTTCCTTACCAAAATTGAAAGTAAGTTATTGAACACTCGTTTACTCCTGTCCCTTTTCTTCTGTATCTAAGGTATGATGGACATTCTAACTTATAATAACCACTGAGCTTATGACAAAGTCTAGATACAACATCTAGTTCTATTAGGATAGCTAGAAGAGAAAAATTCTAAACCTAAATGTATAGCCAATTCCAGTTTATATGAAACCTGAGATCGGCTTATAAGGAAGGGGGAAAGAAAAAAAAAAAAAAAAAAAAAAAAAAAAAAAAAGGGGGAAGGGAAAAATAGAAGGTATAGAGGGGGGAGGGGAAAAGCTCCCTCTGAAAGCAAGTAGTACCCTTCTCTCTCGCTAGTTGGTTATTTCTGATAGCCATAACCTTGGGAATGTTCCAGTGTCAATCTGTTGTATAAACCACTCAGATTTCCTAAAAGCGGCTATTAATTGTAATTGGGAGTCTATGGGTAGCGCCAGAATCAGAGGATTCCATTTGGCAAAAAATCGATATAGTTGTTTATTGCTAAGACTTTTCATGTTATATTGTTCCATTATTATTTGATGCTGTACTTTACTCAAGAATTCCGAGAATCTTAAACTTCCCTTGCTTTTCCAATTCGAAAATATTACATTTCTAGCTGTCAATATTACTGTATTTAAGAATCTATAATTGATTGTTGGTGAATCAGAATTAAAGAGGAAGAGTATCTCCTTTTGTGTAATCTGCATCTGGATATCTAAGAGTTTGTTGCACCAAAAGTTCACTTTGTTCCAAAATTGAACTACCTTAGGGCAATTGCAGATACAGTGTATTAAGTCTGCCATTACCTGTCTACATTTACAGCATTCTCCTCGTTCTGTAGAACCAGACCACTTTGATATTCTCGCAGGTGACAAATATGCCATATTCATCAGCTTGAAATGTGATTCTTGCCAATTAACTGTAACTGTGGCCTTGGATATTAACCTCAGACTAGTCGTGACCCACTCCCTTTCCACCCGAGGAAATACTTTCTTCCATTTCACTGTTATTCTATCAATATGTTGAACCCCTTGTGCGCTAATCAGCGTTTTGTATAAGTGGGTGGTTCTATTATTCCCTTCCTGGTATAACTTTATTATTCTCCCTAATTCTCCAGCCTCCAGGTCTGGTCCTGTTTCCATTCTCAAATTCCCTATCCAGTGATTTATCTGTAGATAGGCAAAAAAGGATGAGTTTGTCAAATTGTATTTAGTTTTCAGCTCCTCAAAGGACCTTATTACCAACTTATTATCTAGACATAATTGACCAAGTGACTTCAGACCTTTTGAGGCCCATTCTAGAAATACAGATGGCTTCAGACCTGGTAAGAAGGTAGGGTTACCCATTATAGGGAGGAATTGTGATTTGCAAAAATTGCTCTGAAGTAATTTGCTAATCTTCTGCCAAGCGGTCACAACGTCTTTCAGAATAAAGAATTGGGAAATGTTAGATGGGAGTTTTGGCGTTGGAATGTGAAGTATCGCTTTTAAGTCAAAAGGAGCTATTAGGCATGACTCCAAGTCGTACCAAGTAACTTGTTCTCTTTGGGTAATCCAATCAAGTGCAAACTTACCCACAGATACATAGTTATATAGTCTAATATTTGGGCACGCCAGGCCCCCATGCTCTTTAGGAAGAGTTAATGTCGAGAAAGCTATGCGTGGTTTCTTCCCGCGCCAGATAAAATTGTTAAAAATCCTCTGAATTCGAGCGATATCTTTATTGTATAGTAAGAGCGGGAAATTCTGAAGAAAATAAAAAAGCTTGGGAAACATAATAGTTTTGATAAGCATGATTCTGGCCGAAATACTTAATAGTAAATTGGACCAATTTTGTAGTTTATCCTGTATGTCAATAATACATTTAGAAATATTCATTTCATACCACGACCTAGGGTTATTACTCAGGAATACTCCTAGGTAACGTATACATGTAGTTTCCTGGAAGGGATGAGTCACTTCTACACTTGGTTTGTATATCCATAAAAGTTCTGATTTTTCGTTATTGATCCTGTAGCCAGAAAAGGACCCAAACAAGCTAAATATCTTAAGAACTTGAGGTATAGCCGTCATAGTATTACTAAGAAACAAGAGCAGATCGTCTGCAAATAGCGAGAGTACGATTTTTTGGGTACCTATTCTAATTCCTTTTACTTCCTGTCGCAAATATATTGCCAGGGGCTCTAAGGATAGATTAAATAGTAGAGGGGATAACGGGCAACCCTGCCGCGTCCCTCTCCCCAATGGAAATCTATTCGATGTTTCTCCATTGATAATAATTGCTGACAACGGGTTACTATAGAGCCTCTGTATAAACTTGTGGAAACAGCCCGACAGACCGAACCCTTCCAGTGACCTGAAAAGGTGGTCCCACCCGATTGAGTCGAATGCCTTTTCGGCATCGACTGTTAAGATTGCTAAATCAGGTCTAGTATGGGATTTCTGAAATGTTTTATTTGCAAAAAAGTCTAATACCAATTGTGCTTTCCGAATATTTTTAACAGGATTACGACCTCGCATAAACCCCATTTGATCAGAATGTATTATATAATCTAGACAACTTTTAAGCCTATTCGCGATAATAGCTGTCAGCAGTTTGTAATCCTGATTAAGGAGTGAGATAGGTCTGTAGGATGCTGGTGCTTCAGGGTCTTTTCCTTTTTTCAGGATCAGAACCACATGTGAAGCAGAAAATAGAGGGGACTGGACTTTGTTGTTAATAAAATACTCATTAAATAGAGACTGGAGAAGAGGAAGAATTTGCTCGCGTAGGAGTTTATAATATTCGGCCGGGAGATCATCCGGGCCAGGCGCTTTGCCTGATTTTGAGTTATTTATCGCATCTGAAATCTCTTGGATCGTAATAGGTTCATTAAGTATTTGAATATCCTGAGATGAAGCCTGTGGTAGCTTAATCTGACCCCAAAAATAATCTTTGTTGGCTACATCTATTGATGTGGGGGAGTATACTTTTTGAAAGTAGTCTAGGAAGGCTTCTCTTATCTCTGAGCTCTTGATCAGTCTTTTACCTTGGTATTTAATAGCTGGAATATAGTTTTTTTGTTGTCTGGCCTTTACCATTCTAGCTAGTGTTTTAGCCGATATCCCTTGGCTACCTGCAAAAAAAGCTTTTTGCTTCAAGTCATCTACAGTCATTAATTGTTTAAAGAAGAGGTCTCGTTCCAATTTAGCCTTTTTGTATTTGTTCCAATTTCCTGCAGAGGGGTTCCGAATATATTGAGCGTATTTATTCCTGAGCGTATTAGCTAGCTGTTCCTCTCGCTGTTTTCTTTTGGCCTTCTCCCTGATCAAATATGCTTTTATTTCGCCCCTCATAACAGCCTTTGCCGTTTCCCAAAGAATTTCAGGCTTACTCACATAGTTCTTATTGAAATCAAAGAACTCTTTCCACCTCTGTTGCAGCCACGTGGCAAATTTAATATTATGAGAAAGATATTGAGGGAAGAACAAACGCATGTTACTAGCCCGAAGTGATATTCTATTCTGGATTTCTAGTGAGATTATTGCGTGGTCAGATAATTTAATTTCTTTAATGTCCGATTTGATATCTGACCGCAACATTTGACTAGAGATTAGAAAGAAATCTATTCTCGAGAAGGATCTGAAGGATTTAGATTCGCATGTATATTCCCTCTGATCTGGGTGTTGGATTCGCCAAATATCCTTTAGGGACAGCTTCTGGCAGAGTTTAGCAAGTAGCTTTGCTTCCCTGACCTTTTTGTCAGTGGATTTACTATTAAATCTATCTAAAGTGTGTGAGAATGTCATATTATAGTCACCAACCATAACTATATTCTCCCCAATAAAATTATGTAGCTTATTACCTAAAAGTTCCCAAAATCCTCTCTCTGTTTTATTGGGACCATATAAGTTGCAGAATACATATGGGTTTTGATTAATCTGAATTTTAACGATTTGATATCTTCCTTCTAGGTCATTTTCTGCTGAAACTACCTGGTACTCTAGCTGTTTATTTAACAAGATGGCCAACCCTCTTTTCTTTTGGGTATAAGGTGTAAATAACACCTCACCAACCCATTTGCTTTTAAGTTTCAATACTTCTGCCGGGGGGAGATGAGTCTCTTGAATAAAAGCTATATCGGGTTTATAGACCCCGAGGTGTTTTATCATTAATTTCCGTTTGATTGGTGAGGAGATTCCCCCGATATTCCAGGATAACAACTTTAATTTATGCATCTTTATTATTTAGCTGGTAATGAAGTGAGAGGAAGGGGAAGATACGGGAAAAAAGGGTGAAGGGGAAAAGGGAGGAAAGGGAAAAAAAAAAAAAAAAAAAAAAAAAAAAAGGAGAGGGGACACCCCCTGGCTGCGGCGGAGTAACCTTCCCTCCAGCCGCAGACCTTTGCCATAACAAAAACCGTATGACTTTATAGGATCCCACTGTCTGAGCAAAAAGCTTGAATTTCCTCTGGTTTGTTAAACGCGAGTGTGGCACCATCCTTCTCCAGCAAGATCTTGGCTGGGTACACAAGCCTCGCCTTAATATTGGCTTTAATAAGTCTGGAGCAGTATGGTGCCATCACCTTCCGCTTAGCCTGTGTTTCCATTGAAAAGTCTTGAAACAAAAGAAGCCTTGTTTGGCCTAACATGATTCCATTGTTTTTACGATAAAGCCTGAGCAAATGAAACTTATCCTGAAAGTTTAAAAACTTTATAATTACAGGTCTGGGTTTTAAGGACCCATCTAGTTGTTTACGTAGTGCACCTATTCTATGGGCCCTTTCCACTGGAATTACCAGATTCTCTATACAGCTACCAACTAACTGAGGGAGTGTCGAGGAGGCGAATTTCAAGAGGTCTGAAAATTCTACAGTTTCAGGTAGCCCAATAACTCTTAGGTTATTGCGGCGTGATCTATCTTCTAGATCTTCTAATCTTGCCTGTAGTATATGCAAGGTTTTTTCTTGCGCGGTAGTAGTCTGTTCTATCGTGTGTATTTTGTCTTCAGCATCTGAAACTCTGGTTTCTAATTCTAAAAGTCTAGGTGCAATCTGTTTAACCTCTGTTGATAAATTAGAAATTTCTTGTTTCAGCCCTTCAAACTGCGGTGTAAAAAGTAGAGATATTTGATGTAGGAGTGCTGCTGTGTCAATGTTACTTATGTTGGAGTCATTATGGCCCTCCTGTTCCGTGGATTTAGCCTTTTTATCTTTCTGCCTAGGTGGCATCGCTGGAGAATTGGGTTTAGATTGTGACATATATTTGTCCATGAGAAAGTAGGGCAGATAGATCTCTGTCCCAATAGTGAGGTGCACGTGATTGGTGGGAAAAAAAAGGGAAAGAAGAGGACAAATACTAACGCCCTGATGGGCCAAAAAAGTGAGAGGTAGTGGGTGTGTGAAGTGAGGGGTTAATAGTGTTAGAGAGAATAAAAAAAATAAACCAGTCAGAAATAAGCTGACTGGACAGTGGTCTGTTAGTGTATGTGAGAATTTAAGGGGGTGTTGTACACAATATCACCTAGGAGTTATTATATCTATATTCTAGGCTAATAAACTCAACAAGCAATTACTTTGCACAACTGGTTAAATTGAGAGGTGGAGAAATTTGTTTTTCCTAGAATTGTACCCCTAGACAGTTATTGCTTTAAGGTATACCAATTACCCAGCTTAATTCACAAATTCAGCAACTGCATACTCTTGCACACAACAGATCCAGAAATCTAATAACCAGCTTTCTATAACTTAGGTAAACCTGGATAAGAGACTTGAGATACAGCCAATAGCTACCCTGCCCCTTTTCCTCCCTGCTCCTAGCTAAGGAGGTTACGCAAGCTATACACCTTCGGTTGAGAGAGCAATCAAACAGGTAAACCTCGAAACTTGAAAAGCAATACAGGTCAATATACTTCTATGCAATACATAAAAACAAAAGAAGAAAGAAGAGAGAAAAAAAAAAACAAAGGGAAAAAAAAAAAGAAATAAAAAAAGAATTTTTTTTTTTTCCCAGCACAGAAGTTTACCCTATTGTAATCAGAACCTCACAGGGACTATTCCCTAGTTTGATAGAGGTTGCAGATACGGAAGATATTTTGGATTTTTAAGAATAGGAACAAGAGTGGGGGAGAGCAAGCAAATGGCACAGGCCAAGCAGAAGAAGCAAGAAAAAAAAAGAAGGGGAAAAGACAATTGAAACCAACAGAGTTAGGGTGTCCCAATCACATTTTTAGTTTCATTGCTGTAATGTTAGCTAACAGAAAAAGATAACGAAAAAAAGAGGAAGAAAGAAGAATGCAAAGGGAGAGAGCAAGAGAGAAAAAAACAAAAAATAAGGGAACAAGAGACACAGATTAAATAATCAGCCAAGTCCCCCCGTGACCCTTAGGGCCAAAAAACTGTCTCAGACAATTGTAGGGTTTCCTTTGTATGTCAGAGTCTGTGTTCCTTATATGGATTAGAGTCCAACAGAAGCCAACGATATATCACAGTTCTTTAATAGTGGCTTTCACATTCTCATTATCTCTTGTGGACCTCCAAAACCAAAATGCCCGACTGACACTTCCAAGTATGAGATAGTCTTTACAGCTAGATTTTTCTAGCTGGTGCCTTGGCGCTACTATAGAAACAGAGTGGGTTGTGTAGGGCTTATGATAAGGCTGCCTGACTGGAAAAGGATCCTTCTTGTCCTGAACGGGCTAATTGCCCACTTGTAGTATGTCCAGAGGCCCTTTGGCTTCCGCCAGTCTTTTAAGGGGTGCTTTGCACACTGTATAGCCCAGTAAACAGCAGGAGGGTTTTTAAATGTAATTATACACAGTAGTAAGGTGATGAAGAGAGCTTGTAGCCTAGCAGGTCTCAGTTCTATCTTTATAGTTAGGCTCTCAATGGGGAGGTCAGAGAGCTCTTTAGTGCGTTAGAATACAGCCCAGTCTGTCGCATTATTGTGTTAGTAGTAAGGCCACATGCAAAGCTTGTTAAATGCAGGCCGGCAGCGTGTTAAATGCGATTGCTGACACAGTCCCCACACTTCCATTAACCCTCTTGCAGCCTGTCAGCCCACTTATATCAGCAGAAAATAGCGCTTAAGCACATACAGTGATAATGATAAAGTTACTCACATATCTGCAGGAGTCTCTCACCTATACCTTAGGATTGAAGCAAGGGCCGGCCCTGATAGTTGTGGGGATTGGCGCTGTTTACCGATTCTCCTCTTGTGCTGCCGCCTTCCCCAACCACTCCAGCTTTCTGGCCGCCGGGAGACAACGTCTGGCCTCCTCCCCTCTCTTCCGTTATTGTGTAGCTCTGTGTTAGGAGGACCCGGCTATATTCCGTAAGCAGCTGCCTTTATGCTCCTGTGTATATTGCAGCGGTTACTTCTTCCTCTGGTGTACCACCCGTTCGTATGCACAGCAGCTTGGTCCGCAGGTTGCCTTGACTTTCTGTGGGGCCGGTAACAGAGAGTTGCCAGTACTACCCTCTTGCAGCTTACCGCGTCTACCACTTCAGCGCCTGCTTGAAAGAACAGTGAGAATTTTTGGGCACTTTCGCTGAGCCCTAGCCGACAGGGCCGGCGGCGTCTGTATGGGGCTTCCTAGCGCTGTCTAGGCCTTCCAGGCCCCTAGTCGAATAGGGCCAAGGAAGCTGTGCGCTGTGGGATATGTGGAAGTTAGCTCTTTCCCTCAGAGCATCGTGCTAGCGTGCCTCTGCTAGCTCCGCCCCCCACCGGAAGCCGTTTTTCTGCATATTATTATTAACACCTAATCTGCCGCTCCGTACACCGCCGACACCTACATTATACCTATGTACCCCTAATCTGCTGCCCCTAACACCGCCGACCCCTATATTATATTTATTAACCCCTAATCTGCCCCCCCCCCAAAGTCACCGCTACCTTACCTACACTTATTAACCCCTAATCTGCCGACCGGACCTCGCCGCCACTATAATAAATGTATTAACCCCTAAACCGCCTCACTCCCGCCTCGCAAACCCTATAATAAATAGTATTAACCCCTAATCTGACCCCCCAACGTCGCCGCTACCTTACCTACAGTTAATAACCCCTAATCTGACGACCGGACCTCGCCGCCAATATAATAAATGTATTAACCCCTAAACCGCCGCACTCCCGCCTCAAAAACCCTATAATAAATAGTATTAACCTCTAATCTGCCCTCCCTAACATCGCCGACACCTAACTTCAAGTATTAACCCCTAATCTGCCGACTGGACCTCGCCGCTACTCTAATAAATGTATTAACCCCTAAAGCTAAGTCTAACCCTAACACCCCCCTAAATTAAATATAATTTTAATCTAACAAACTAAATTATTTCTTATTAAATAAATTAATCCTATTTAAAGCTAAATACTTACCTGTAAAATAAACCCTAATATAGCTACAATATAAATAATAATTATATTGTAGCTATTTTAGGATTTATATTTATTTTACAGGCAACTTTGTATTTATTTTAACTAGGTACAATAGCTATTAAATAGTTATTAACTATTTAATAGCTACCTAGTTAAAATAATTACAAAATTACCTGTAAAATAAATCCTAACCTAAGTTACAATTAAACCTAACACTACACTAGCAATAAATAAATTAAATCAATTAACTACAATTACCGACAATTAAATCAACTAAAATAAATTACAAAAAAAACCAAACACTAAATTACAAAAAAAAAAAAAGATTACAAGAATTTTAAACTAATTACACCTACTCTAAGCCCCCTAAAAAAATAACAAAGCCCCCCAAAATAAAAAAATGCCCTACCCTATTCTAAAATAAAAAGTTAACAGCTCTATTACCTTACCAGCCCTTAAAAGGGCCTTTTGCGGGGCATGCCCCAAAGAAATCAGCTCTTTTGCCTGAAAAAAAATACAATACCCCCCCAACATTACAACCCACCACCCACATACCCCTAATCTAACCCAAACCCCCCTTAAAAAAACTAACACTAAGCCCCTGAAGATTTCCCTACCTTGTCGTCACCCAGCCGGGTATCACCGATCCGTCCAAAAGAGGGTCCAAAGTCTTCATCCTATCCGTCCAGAAGAGGTCCTCCAGAGGGTCCGAAGTCTTCATCCTATCCGGCCAGAAGAGGTCCTCCAGAGGGTCGGAAGTCTTCTATCAGCCAATCGGAATTAAGGTAGGAAAAATCTGATTGGCTGATTGAATCAGCCAATCAGATTCAAGTTCAATCCGATTGGCTGATTGGATCAGCCAATCAGATTGAGCTTGCATTCTATTGGCTGTTCCGATCAGCCAATAGAATGCGAGCTCAATCTGATTGGCTGATTGGATCAGCCAATCCGATTGAACTTGAATCTAATTGGCAGATTCAATCAGCCAATCAGATTTTTCCTACCTTAATTCCGATTGGCTGATAGAATCCTATCAGCCAATCGGAATTCGAGGGACGCCATCTTGGATGACGTCATTTAAAGGAACCTTCATTCGGACTTAGGACGTCGTTAGAAGAGGATGGATCCGCGCAGGCTGCTTCAAGATGGACCCGCTCCGCTCCGGATGAAAGAAGATAGAAGATGCCGCCAGGATGAAGACTTCCAAGCCTCTGGAGGACCTCTTCTGGCCGGATAGGATGAAGACTTCGGACCCTCAGGAGGACCTCTTCTGGATGGATCGTGATACCCGGCTGGGTGAATACAAGGTAGGGAGATCTTCAGGGGCTTAGTGTTAGGTTTTTTTAAGGGGGGTTTGGGTTAGATTAGGGGTATGTGGGTGGTGGGTTGTAATGTTGGTGGGGGGGTATTGTATGTTTTTTTTTTACAGGCAAAAGAGCCGATTTCTTTGGGGCATGCCCCGCAAAAAGCCCTTTTAAGGGCTGGTAAGGTAATAGAGCTGTTAACTTTTTATTTTAGAATAGGGTAGGGCATTTTTTTATTTTGGGGGGCTTTGTTATATTTTTAGGGGGCTTAGAGTAGGTGTAATTACTTTAAAATTCTTGTAATCTTTTTTTATTTTTTGTAATTTAGTGTTGTTTTTTTTGTAATTTAGTTTAGTTGATTTAATTGTAGGTAATTGTAGGTAGTTTAGTTAATTTATTTATTGATAGTGTAGTGTTAGGTTTAATTGTAACTTAGGTTAGGATTTATTTTACAGGTAATTGTGTTATTATTTTAACTAGGTAGCTATTAAATAGTTAATAACTATTTAATAGCTATTGTACCTAGTTAATATAACAATATAATTATTCGTTATATTGTAGCTATATTAGGATTTATTTTACAGGTAAGTATTTAGCTTTAAATAGGATTAATTTATTTAATAAGATTTATTTTATTTCGTTAGATTTAAATTATATTTAACTTAGGGGGGTGTTAGGGTTAGACTTAGCTTTAGGGGGTAATACATTTATTAGAGTAGTGGCGAGGTCCGGTCGGCAGATTAGGGGTTAATACTTGAAGTTAGGTGTCAAAGATGTTAGGGAGGGCAGATTAGGGGTTAATACTATTTATTATAGGGTTTTTGAGGCGGGAGTGCGGCGGTTTAGGGGTTAATACATTTATTATATTGGCGGCGAGGTCCGGTCGTCAGATTAGGGGTTATCAACTGTAGGTAAGGTAGCGGCGACGTTGGGGGGTCAGATTAGGGGTTAATAAATATTATGTAGGTGTCGGCGATGTTAGGGGCAGCATATTAGGGGTACATAGGGATAATGTATGTGGCGGCGGTGTGCGGTCGGCAGATTAGGGGTTACATTTTTTTTATTAGAGTGGCTGCGATGTGGGGAGGCCTCGGTTTAGGGGTACATAGGTAGTTTTTGGGTGTTAGTGTACTTTAGAGCACAGTAGTTAAGAGCTTTATAAACCGGCGTTAGCCCATGAAGTTCTTAACTCCTGACTTTTTTCTGCGGCTGGAGTTTTGTCGTTAGAGTTCTAACGCTCACTTCAGCCAAGACTCTAGATACCGGCGTTAGGAAGATCCCATTGAAAAGATAGTATACGCAATTGGCGTAAGGGGATCTGCGGTATGGAAAAGTCGCAGCTGGAAAGTGAGCGTTAGACCCTTTCCTGACTGACTCTAAATACCAGCGGGCGGCCAAAAGCAGCACTAGGAGCCCTTAACGCTGGTTTTGACGGCTAACGCAGAACTCTAAATCTAGGCGTGAGTCTGCTAGAGGCCGAGATCTTAGTTATAGAGGAGAACATGCATGTCCTATCATTGTGTGTCAGTTCTAAGTTGAGTTCTCTTTCCCAACTATCTATATAGTGTGGTATGTTTGGTGTCGCCTGCAGAATAGACTAGGTGAGAGTGAGGGTTCTCCTAACAGGAGTGGAAAATTTGCACCTCGAATGGAGATAATGGACGTAAAATATTTCTTCTGTCGCTGTGTTTATGAATGTACGAGTGACATTGTCTTAATATAAACCAGTCATCTATTAGTTCTTTGGAGGAATATAGTTTTTGTTCATTTCCCAGATGTACCATCATCAATGCTTGTTGGTGTTTTATGGATTGGGGATCCCCCAAGAATCTAGTCCCTGGGGCAAAGTCTACATTATCAGAAAAGGGGGTCAGGGGGGAGAACCTGGACGATACATGGGGGTACTCTATGAGAATTTTGTCCCATGTCTTAATTGTCTCTGAAATAATTGCACTTTGAGTAATGTTCATTGATAACACAGTACGCCTCTGCCAGCACAATACCCCTAAATGTCTCTGTTCAGATATATCATGCTCCAGGTTTACCCATGCTTTGTGTTCATAACTAGTAAACCAATCTACCACCCTCTGCATAAAGATTGCTTGTCTTAATTTTTTAAAATTAGGAACCCCAAGCCCTCCAGTTTTGATATGCAAGCACATAAGATTTTTATTCATTTTAGCTTTGTGCTTGTCTCATATATAATCAAAAATATTATTTTGTAGATTAGTTAGAAAGTTCAGAGGGAGGGGGATGGGTAGGGTTTGAAGTAAATATAGTATACGTGGAAGTATGTTCATCTTTATTGTGTTTATTCTACCTAACCATGTGATGTGTTGGGACCGCCATGAGGACATGTCTGTTACTATGGATTTCTGCAAGGTTTTATAATTAAGTGAGAACATTTCCGGGATGGAGGGAGCAAGCATGATCCCCAAGTACTTTAAGCTAGACTTTTGTAATCAAAAAGAGCAGATGTCTTGTATGTGTGCTGTAAGTTGTTCATTACCTTGCAAAATTAGCATTTCGGACTTATTTTTAATTGACTAGGAAATTGGAAGCAACACAAAACTGGTCTAGCTCTTTTAGTAACTGAGGGACTGAAACTAATGGGAGTGTGAGGAAGAAAAGAATATCATCCGCGTATAGTAATATCTTGTGTTCTGTGTCTTTGATTTGGATACCTGTAATGTCTATGTTTGATCTTATCCTTGACGCCAGCGCCTCTACCACACAGGCAAACAGCAGGGGTGACAATGGGCACCCCTGCCTGGTCCCGTTAGATATGTGGAAGGTGTTTGAAAAGATACCATTCACTCTGACTTTAGCCGTTGGAGATGTATAAAGAGCCATAATCTTGGATACAAAAGTATCACCTACCCCAAATTTTTGAAGTGTCTTGCGTAAGAATAACCAACTGACGCGGCCGAACACTTTCTCCACGTCAGTTGAAATCACCACCGCAGGTATCTTGTGTGTTTGTATATGGTTTATAAGGTGGGTAGCCCTAACCGTGTTGTCTTTAGCTTCTCGCGCATGAATGACGCCCACTTGGTCATTAGATATTATAGAAGGTAGGACTAGACTAAATCTATTCGCTAACACTTTCGCATAAATTAAGGCTGAATTCAGAAGGGAGATAGGACGGAAATTTTCAGTTTTATTGGGGGGTTTGCCCGGTTTTGGAAGAACTGTTATATAAGCTTCCAAGCCCACTTCCGTAAAGGGAGAGTCTTCCGATATGTCGTTGAAAAGGGTTAACATGTGGGGTATTAGTATATCTTTATATTTTTTAAAATAATGGTTAGTGAATCCGTCCAGTCCAGGGGCTTTATTTGCCGGAAGCTGATTTATTACATTTTTTATTTCATTATACGTTATTGGTTCGTTAAGGGTATGATTTTGATCCAGGGACAGCTGAGGGAGGGATATATCATTTAAATAATCTTGGATGTATTTATGTTTGTCTGCATGTTTGACTGACTCACTATTTAAGTTGTAAAGTTGTTCATAATATAGCCTAAAGGCTTCTGCTATCTGTTCCGAGGTGTTTATCTCTTTGTTTTGTTTATTATAGAGTGCTAGGATATAATTCCTCTACAATCTGCTATTTTCTGGTGTATATCTGGCTGTAGTGAGTGTGCTCCAAGTCGGCTTTCGAGGAATGCTAGTGAGTTAAGTGTATCGTTAAGAAGTTTGTTAGCTTGTTTAGCTTGGTGTGATTGTATGCTGATAAGTTCTCCTCTAATAACTGTCTTATGGGCATCCCATATCATTCTAATGTCTACTGTAGGGTGTGTCTTCATATTGATATTAAAATACTCTATAATGTTTTTTTCTATGCGTTAGTAATGAACTGGGTCTTCAATAATGTTATCTTCCATTCTCCAAACATTCTGTTGTATAGGAATATGTGGCCAATTAAATTCACATCTGACCATGGAATGGTCAGACCTTGAGTTGGGGAGAATCCTTAAACTGGTGACCTTAGCTAAATTAGTAACGTCACCATGAAATAATCAATGCGGGAGTGCCTATTATGTGGATTAGAGTAGAAAGTATATTTTTCTTTGTCAGGATATGTTACTCTCCATGCGTCATGCAGGGCAAGATCCTTCATGTATGTTTTAACTAAGTTGATCACTCTATGTGGAACAGAGGAGGTTTAGTTGGAGTTATCTAATATAGGGTTCATTGTGAGGTTAAAATTCCCCCCCATTATTACTACACCTCTAGCACCAGGTTGGTCAAATGTTTAAATAAATTATCCTGTTTTAAATTAGGAGCATATACATTTATTAAAGTGACTATAGAGTTATAAAGTTTCCCTATCAAGACAAGGTATCGCCCGTTTTTATCAGCATATTTCTTAATTAGATTAAATGGGATCCTTCTATTAATGAGAATGCCCACGCCATTTGTCTTGCTAGTGTTTGAGGCATAGTATGTGGTTCCAAATTTACAGGCAAAGGTTTTAGGTTCCCTTACCCTAATAAATTGAGTTTCCTGCACAAAAATCACATCTCCTTTTTTCTGTTTAAAATCTCTTAGAGCTATATTTCGTTTGTATTGATTGTTAAGTCCCGTAGTATTGGCTGTAAGAAAGTTTAAATTACTTGTCTTTTGTGCTGACATTTTTGTTTTCTGTTATGCATGAGAAAAACAATTATGAAAATGTTGACAGTGTTTATAATAAGTAAGAGTACAGCTTAGATAAGGGATTGTAGGGCCTTGATTTGGAGTTTGGCGTTAGCCGTGAAAACCAGCGTTAGAGGCTCCTAACGCTGGTTTTAGGCTACCTCCGGTATTTGGAGTCACTCAAAAAAGGGTCTAACGCTCACTTTTCAGCCGCGACTTTTCCATACCGCAGATCCCCTTACGTAAATTGCGTATCCTATCTTTTCAATGGGATTTTTCTATTTTTCTAACTCCGGTATTTAGAGTCGTGTCTGAAGTGAGCGTTAGACATCTAACGACAAAACTCCAGCCGCAGGAAAAAAGTCAGTAGTTAAGAGCTTTCTGGGCTAACGCCGGTTTATAAAGCTCTTAACTACTGTAATCTAAAGTACACTAACACCCATAAACTACCTATGTACCCCTAAACCGAGGCCCCCCCACATCGCCGCCACTCGATTAAATTTTTTTAACCCCTAATCTGCCGACCGCCACCTACGTTATACTTATGTACCCCTAATCTGCTGCCCTAACATCGCCGACCCCTGTATTATATTTATTAACCCCTAACCTGCCCCCCACAACGTCACCGCCAGCTACCTACACCTATTAATCCCTAATCTGCCGACCGCAAAGCGCCGCCACCTACGTTATACTTATGTACCCTAATCTGCTGCCCCTAACACCGCCGACCCCTGTATTATATTTATTAACCCCTAATCTGCCCCCCACAACGTCGCCTCCACCTGCCTACACCTATTAACCCCTAATCTGCCGACCGGACCGCACCGCTATTATTATAAAGTTATTAACCCCTAATCCGCCTCACTAACCCTATAATAAATAGTATTAACCCCTAATCTGCCCTCCCTAACATCGCCGACACCTAACTTCAAACATTAACCCCTAATCTGCCGACTGGAGCTCACCGCTATTCTAATAAATGTATTAACCCCTAAAGCTAAGTCTAACTCTAACACTAAAACCCCCCTAAGTTAAATATAATTTAAATCTAACGAAATTAATGAACTCTTATTAAATAAATTATTCCTATTTAAAGCTAAATACTTACCTGTAAAATAAATCCTAATATAGCTACAATATAAATTATAATTATATTATAGCTATTTTAGGATTTATATTTATTTTACAGGTAACTTTGTATTTATTTTAACCAGGTACAATAGCTATTAAATAGTTAAGAACTATTTAATAGCTAAAATAGTTAAAATAATTACAAAATTACCTGTAAAATAAATCCTAACCTAAGTTACAATTAAACCTAACACTACACTATCAATAAATTAATTAAATAAACTACCTACAATTACCTACAATTAACCTAACACTACACTATCAATAAATTAATTAAATACAATTCCTACAAATAAATACAATTAAATAAAATAGCTAAAGTACAAAAAATAAAAAAGAACTAAGTTACAAAAACTAAAAAAATATTTACAAACATAAGAAAAATATTACAACAATTTTAAACGAATTACACCTACTCTAAGCCCCCTAATAAAATAACAAAGCCCCCCAAAATAAAAAAATGCCCTACCCTATTCTAAATTACTAAAGTTCAAAGCTCTTTTACCTTACCAGCCCTGAACAGGGCCCTTTGCGGGGCATGCCCCAAGAAGTTCAGCTCTTTTGCCTGTAAAAAAAAAACATACAATACCCAAGCCCCCCAACATTACAACCCACCACCCACATACCCCTAATCTAACCCAAACCCCCCTTAAATAAACCTAACACTAAGCCCCTGAAGATCTTCCTACCTTGTCTTCACCTCACCGGGTTCACCGATCTGTCCAGAAGAGCTCCTCCGATGTCCTGATCCAAGCCCAAGCGGGGGGCTGAAGAGGTCCATGATCCGGCTGAAGTCTTCATCCAAGCGGGGCAGAAGAGGTCTTCCATCCAATTGAAGTCTTCATCCAAGCGGCATCCATCCGGAGCGGAGCGGCAGCATCCTGAAGACCTCCGACGCGGAACATCCATCCTGGCCGACGACTGAACGACGAATGACGGTTCCTTTAAATGACGTCATCCAAGATGGCGTCCCTCGAATTCCGATTGGCTGATAGGATTCTATCAGCCAATCGGAATTAAGGTAGGAATATTCTGATTGGCTGATGGAGTCAGCCAATCAGAATCAAGTTCAATCCGATTGGCTGATCCGATCAGCCAATCAGATTGAGCATGCATTCTATTGGCTGATCGGAACAGGTGTAATTAGTTTAAAATTGTTGTAATATTTTTCTTATGTTTGTAAATATTTTTTTATTTTTTGTAACTTAGTTCTTTTTTATTTTTTGTACTTTAGCTAGTTTATTTAATTGTATTTATTTGTAGGAATTGTATTTAATTAATTTATTGATAGTGTAGTGTTAGGTTAATTGTAGGTGATTGTAGGTAGTTTATTTAATTAATTTATTGATAGTGTAGTGTTAGGTTTAATTGTAACTTAGGTTAGGATTTATTTTACAGGTAATTTTGTAATTATTTTAACTATTTTAGCTATTAAATAGTTCTTAACTATTTAATAGCTATTGTACCTGGTTAAAATAAATACAAAGTTACCTGTAAAATAAATATAAATCCTAAAATAGCTATAATATAATTATCATTTATATTGTAGCTATATTAGGATTTATTTTACAGGTAAGTATTTAGCTTTAAATAGGATTAATTTATTTAATAAGAGTTAATTAATTTCGTTAGATTTAAATTATATTTAACTTAGGGGGGTGTTAGTGTTAGGGTTAGACTTAGCTTTAGGGGTTAATTCATTTATTAGAATAGCGGTGAGCTCCAGTCGGCAGATTAGGGGTTAATGTTTGAAGTTAGGTGTCGGCGATGTTAGGGAGGGCAGATTAGGGGTTAATACTATTTATTATAGGTATAGGGTTAGTGAGGCGGATTAGGGGTTAATAACATTATAATAATAGCGGTGCGGTCCGGTCGGCAGGTTAGGGGTTAATAAGTGTAGGCAGGTGGAGGCGATGTTGTGGGGGGCAGATTAGGGGTTAATAAATATAATATAGGGGTCGGCGATGTTAGGGCAGCAGATTAGGGGTACATAGGAATAATGTAAGTAGCGGCGGTTTACGGAGCGGCAGATTAGGGGTTAATAATAATATGCAGGGGTCAGCGATAGCGGGGGCGGCAGAATAGGGGTTAATAAGTGTAAGGTTAGGGGTGTTTAGACTCGGGGTACATGTTAGAGTGTTAGGTGCAGACATAGGAAGTGTTTCCGCATAGCAAACAATGGGGCTGCGTTAGGAGCTGAACGCGGCTTTTTTGCAGGTGTTAGGTTTTTTTTCAGCTCAAACAGCTCCATTGTTTCCTATGGGGGAATCGTGCACGAGCACGTTTTTGAGGCTGGCCACTTGCGTAAGCAACTCTGGTATCGAGAGTTGAAGCTGCGTTAAATATGCTCTACGCTCCTTTTTTGGAGCCTAACGCAGCCTTTATGTGGACTCTCAATACCAGAGTTATTTTTATGATGCGGCCAGAAAAAAGCCGGCGTTAGCTACGCGGGTCGTTACCGACAAAACTCCAAATCTAGGCCTAGGTAAGCAGTAAAACAAATTCGGAATCCAGAAAGGGATCCAAACAATTGGGGTGCGCTAAAAAAGATGTGAATCAGTCACTGCACAAACCGTCAATAAGATGATTGAATCGATATTGCCTAATGGCTCCTGTGAGACGAAAAGAGTGGAATGAATGCAGTTCCGTAGTGGCTGCTATTCCGTGATGGCAGCTCCTCTGATCCTCGGTGTGTGGATTCTGTAGGATTAAAGATGAAAAAGAGGGCGCCACATAGCGTAATAAAGTTTGAACAGAATGCAAGTTGAAATGAATCAAAAATGCTTACCAAATAGATATGCACCGTACTTTGACCGGTGCTGACAAGCCGGCTAACACTCACAGTGGTTAGTACACTGGTGTCTGTGGTCTGCAGCGTCTTGATGAAGGTCGAGTGATTCTGTCTGACTCCGTGTTTGGTCAATCACTTTCTTTACCAACGTAATATTGCTGTGTTAGATACACACTGCAAACAATGTGTCGGGCCTTGACCCTTGTAAATTGAAGATAAAAGCAAAGTACAACTTCCGTAAAAGTAAAAAAATATTTATTCCATACAAGTACCGCTACGCGTTTCTCGACCGCAACTGGTCGTTTCCTCAGGCATGAAATAGTGGATACAATTGATACAAAGTAAAAGGCTTATATGCAGTTGTATTTTAAAAACGGAAGTTGTCAAAGAACCTAAAAACCAATGATAGCTTAGTTGATACGGTGAGTATAATTGTCCCTGATTGCAGATTCAACTGTGAATTAACCCGTGAAACTGATAAAAAAGTCTGATTCGGCTATTTAGTCTGACCTCAAAAAAAAACATGATATTTTATTATCCATATTGATCGTGTCTGTGTTATGATATAAATGTGACAGTTTGATCTAACATCAAAACAAAAACATAGTATTTTGTTATCCATATAGATCGTATATGTTAGAATAAAAACTGCTGGAAAACATTAAAATTAAAAAGACAATGACACTGGTTAAAAAGGAGATAAAATGTTGATGGTTTTGTTTTGAATCTGTAAAGGTTTTTTGAGAAGAACCATAGGATATATTGTTGCAATGAATGTATTGAGTATCTATATGTTAAAAGTGTGTAAAATTACAAGAGCGGTGGGATTACTCGGCCCTAGCAGAAAAAACAAGGGGCGCCACATAGCGTAATGCCGATTTTTGAAGGAATGTATGATGTATTAATTTTATGAACTTGTATAGTGTATAAATATTGCTCTAGTCCAAACATTTGCTGAATGTGTGAGGAATGTATAATATATAGGAATTCTTCTTTGTAATAAAAGTATGTTAGTGACTTAATTTAAATAGATCACTATGGAGTTCCTATAATACTTGGGCATAATCGATCAAATAAAATTATGGTGCCTGCAGACTTTTATTTGGTATGATGGATACCCTGTATGTGTTGGGACATGTTTGATTGAATCTTGATGTAGTCCTATGTGACCACTGTTTAAACTTATTATGATAAAACTCTGTGTTGACCTATATTATAAAGTCCCTATATATTCAGTTAATGGTATATGCAATCCCAGTACTATGTGCACCTTTGGGTGCTTGTGTGAAATAGTGTATAAACGTTGTGAAAATTGGTGCATAGATCTGTGATGTCAGAATATAATTGCTAATAAAGGATTCTGGCTAATGTGAAAATGGGATGCAATATGTATGTATGGAAAAGGTTTATTTAAAGAATAAATAAAAAAATATTATATATTGTACTATAATGACCGTGTTGGAAAAACGCTGGCCCATATCGATCATATGATGCCGATAGAAAGAAACATAAAATGAAAGAATCATTATTATGTAAAAACAATGTGCAGGGGGATTTGGGACCTGTGTGTCTAAAAGTGATGTGTATGTGGAAATGTTCAAGGGATAGGGAGTCCTGCTCATGTGATGAATATCGTGACCTTGTCGGTCCTAGGGAAAATGATTAGAACCAGATTTTGTTAGTTTGGGACTGCCCTACCAGAAATTTTACTGAAGATCTAATGGTGTTTGCCCACCACGTCAAATTGTTGGTGGTCCGTTTCGGGAAATAGAAGCAGTGTATGTTAAACTAATAATGCTTCTAAATCATGTTAAGCGGACATTAGCATCTATCTATTCTAGATTGAACTAATTGAGGGAATTTGGAACCCAATGCATGTTATTGGTGTTTTCCACTGGAGTGTGTCTAGTATAAGGAAAGAGTGCAAAATAATAAAATAATCGGATGAGCCATAAAAATATATATATATATATATACATATATATATATATACATATGTATATTATATTACTAGCAATCTGACAATGTCATTAATGTGTGAGTATTAATGTTTGAAGATATGCCAAAATGTAAATGATTCTATACTTTGCTGTAAAAGCATGCGATTCTGTCAATAAAGTTTTAGTCTAATGAAATGGGAATGTGGAATAGTGGTGAATGAAGATGGCTTATATTCAGATGGGTTGAGCTACCAGATTTAGAGAAACCTTAATTGAAGGCAGCCAAGTCCAAGTTGGCATTTAAACCTTCCGGAAACAAAGTTTTCAATTTAAAAATCCAAAAGGTTTCTCGTTGTCTAAGTTTATTGACTCTATTATAATCTGAGGACTTGGGGATAAAATCTATAGGTAAATATTTAAAAATGTAAGGATTGCCTTGATGTTTTGTTATACAATGATTAGGGACACTATGTTTAATTTTTGATTTCTTGCAATTTTTACAATTACGAAAATGTTCACCCCACCTTGTTTTTGCCTTTCTGGAGGTGCGGCCAACGTATTGTAGGCCGCATACACATTCCAATAGATATATGACAAAAATGGAATCGCAATTGAAAAAGCCCTGGATAGGAAAAATTTCCCCAGTGATATGAGACTTAAATAGTTTAGCACCAGATTTGATATATTGACAGGAAATACATCCAGTTTTGTCACATTTGTAGATTCCCTGTAGGCCAAAAATACCCTTCTTGATTTTGTTGTCTTTAAATTTCTGTTGTATGTGTTTAACTATTTTACTCGGTGCTAGTCTACTTCTCAAAGTAGGAGCTCTCCTATAGACTATTCGTGGTTTGTCCTGTACGATACTTTTCAGTATGGGGTCCCTTTGGATGACATGCCAGTGTTTACAAATTATCTGTTGTATTTTGTAAAAGCTATTATTGTATTGCGTGATAAACATAGTGCTACTTTGCTCAGTTGTTTTATCCATTGTTTGATTGATGTTTTTGTTCTTCGATAATATTGCATTTCTATCTAATAATTTTGTTCTCGTTAATGCTTGATCTAGAATGTGGGCTGGATAACTTTTTTCCATGAATCTGTTGTATAAAATTTGGCTCTGGTCAAGAAAAGTTTGATATTCTGAACAGTTTTTCCTAATGCGTCTGAACTGGCTATATGGGACATTGTTAATCCAACTTCTATGATGGTTACTGTGGTATTCTAGATAGCTGTTGCTATCTACGTCCTTAAAGAACGTTTTAGATGTTATCGTTAGATTGGGTCCCCAACTGAGTACTAAATCTAAATATTCTATTGAATCAGTTTGTATGTTAGCTGTGAATGAGATTCCCATATCATTGTTATTAAGATGTGAAACAAAAGATTCTGCTGATTCAAGATTGCCATTCCATATAAATAGCAGGTCGTCTATGTAACGGCCATAGAATACCAGGCTCGCCCCAAGGTCCGCTTGGTGAATGTACACCTCCTCGAAGAGTCCCATAAAGAGATTAGCGAAACTTGGGGCGAACCTGGTACCCATGGCCGTTCCCCTGGTCTGTAAATAAAAACGATCTAAATATAAAAAATAATTATGTTGTAATATGTACTTGATGCATTCTAAAATAAAAGCTTTTTGTTCTTTAGGCAAATACAGGTCTTGTTCTAGAAAATGAGATACTGACAACAGTCCCAAATCATGGGTGATGTTTGAATAAAGAGAACTGACGTCGCATGTAATCCAAAGTTTAGTAGTGTTTGTAAGAGTGAGGTCTTGTAACAGTTGTAAGAGATGAGTGCTGTCTCTAATGTAGGAAGGAAGTGTTATTACAAATTTCTGTAAAAAATGATCTATATAAGATGATAAATTATATGTTAAATTGCCAATTCCTGCTATGATGGGACGCCCAGGAGGGTTATTTTTGTCCTTATGGATTTTGGGACACATACAGGGTATCCATCATACCAAATAAAAGTCTGCAGGCACCATAATTTTATTTGATCGATTATGCCCAAGTATTATAGGAACTCCATAGTGATCTATTTAAATTAAGTCACTAACATACTTTTATTACAAAGAAGAATTCCTATATATTATACATTCCTCACACATTCAGCAAATGTTTGGACTAGAGCAATATTTATACACTATACAAGTTCATAAAATTAATACATCATACATTCCTTCAAAAATCGGCATTACGCTATGTGGCGCCCCTTGTTTTTTCTGCTAGGGCCGAGTAATCCCACCGCTCTTGTAATTTTACACACTTTTAACATATAGATACTCAATACATTCATTGCAACAATATATCCTATGGTTCTTCTCAAAAAACCTTTACAGATTCAAAACAAAACCATCAACATTTTATCTCCTTTTTAACCAGTGTCATTGTCTTTTTAATTTTAATGTTTTCCAGCAGTTTTTATTCTAACATATACGATCTATATGGATAACAAAATACTATGTTTTTGTTTTGATGTTAGATCAAACTGTCACATTTATATCATAACACAGACACGATCAATATGGATAATAAAATATCATGTTTTTTTTTGAGGTCAGACTAAATAGCCGAATCAGACTTTTTTTATCAGTTTCACGGGTTAATTCACAGTTGAATCTGCAATCAGGGACAATTATACTCACCGTATCAACTAAGCTATCATTGGTTTTTAGGTTCTTTGACAACTTCCGTTTTTAAAATACAACTGCATATAAGCCTTTTACTTTGTATCAATTGTATCCACTATTTCATGCCTGAGGAAACGACCAGTTGCGGTCGAGAAACGCGTAGCGGTACTTGTATGGAATAAATATTTTTTTACTTTTACGGAAGTTGTACTTTGCTTTTATCTTCAATTTACAAGGGTCAAGGCCCGACACATTGTTTGCAGTGTGTATCTAACACAGCAATATTACGTTGGTAAAGAAAGTGATTGACCAAACACGGAGTCAGACAGAATCACTCGACCTTCATCAAGACGCTGCAGACCACAGACACCAGTGTACTAACCACTGTGAGTGTTAGCCGGCTTGTCAGCACCGGTCAAAGTACGGTGCATATCTATTTGGTAAGCATTTTTGATTCATTTCAACTTGCATTCTGTTCAAACTTTATTACGCTATGTGGCGCCCTCTTTTTCATCTTTAATCCTAGGTAAGCAGTGCTGGGACTTTTGTAGGAAGAGCCGTAATTGAGCCCATATGCCCCTGAGTGTACGCATGCATTCTGACTTTAACCTGAAACTAAAACATGAAAAATAAAAAAACATAATAATACACATTACCTCTTGAAAACAACCAAATGAGATGTACATAGTATTGAGGAGTTTGCTCAATACCACTTCCTTTGTCATATTTATAATGAGAAGAACTGAAACAGAAATATAACAGTCTTAAACATTTGTATACACCCTGACAGCATATATTCCAAAGTGGACAAAACAAAACACTTTTCTTCTACAAGATACGACGAGTCCACGGATGTCATTCTTATTTGTGGGATATTAACCTCCTGCTAACAGGAAGTGGCAAAGAGCACCACAGCAGAGCTGTATATATAGCTCCTCCCTTCCCTCCACCCCCAGTCATTCTCTTTGCCTGTGTTAGCAATAGGAAGAGGTAAAGTGAGGTGTTAGTTTTAGATTCTTCAATCAAGAAGTTTTTTATTTTAAATGGTACCGGTGTGTACTATTTTCCTCAGGGAGATATGGAAGAATATTTCTGCCCTGAGGTTTATGATCTTAGCAGATGTAACTAAGATCCATTTTGGTTCCCACAGAGCTTCTGAAGGTAGTGCAAGAGAAATTTTCAGTGTGGAGAACGGTGTCATGCTACAAGCAGCATTGAGGTATGTTCAGGCTTTTATTTCTGAGGAGACTTGTTATATCAGAATTGGATGACAATTTTCCCTGAAAGGGAAGGGGTAAGCAGTAGACCTGTATCACTGAGAGTGTTACTGAAAATCCTTATATTTCATACATATTACTTATATCTGTATGGGGCTGGACACTGGGAGAGGCAGCTTGACATTATATATTTTATTATTTAACAAAGTCAATAGGGCTGCAGGTTTTTATCATAAAAGATTCAGGGGACCATATGGCTTATTTTACAAACCGCTTCCCATGCGGTTAGACAAACTATCAGTCGATGTCCACGATGGGCGGGGCCTATTTCACGCGCCCAGACGCGCAGTTTACTCTGACTGAGAAGGCAGCAGGCATTAGCTCCAGTGGGGCCTAGAGTTGAGTTCTGTTCACCGGATCGTTGTCGAGTCGTTTTTGCAGTACCATGGGGCAGGTAGGCGCCATAGCAGAGCTGTGGCGAGGTGCAGGGGTCATTTTTTTCCCTTAAAATATTTTTTGTGATTAAAATGCTTCTTAGAGGGTAAATTCATCATTTGCCTATAGGGTGCAATAATTTTGGGCCAATTAAATTATTATATTTGATTGTTTTAGAGTTTTTAATCGCTTTAAGCAGTTTGAGAAAAATTGTTGCGCTTTTTTTTTCTTAAAGGCGCAGTACTCTTTTTTTTCTAAAAGTTGTTTTGAATCAATATATGAGGTGATTTACGACTAGTGTGGCTAGTACTAGTCTGTTCAACATGTCTGACATTGTGGAAACTAATTGTTCTATGTGTTTAGAAGCCATTGTGGAACCCCCGCTTACTTTGTGTACCTCTTGTACTGAAAGGGCCTTACAATGTAAAAAATATAATTTATGCTTACCTGATAAATTTATTTCTCCTGTAGTGTAGTCAGTCCACGGGTCATCCATTACTTATGGGATTATATCTCCTCCCTAACAGGAAGTGCAAGAGGATCACCCAAGCAGAGCTGCTATATAGCTCCTCCCCTCTACGTCATACCCAGTCATTCGACCGAAACCAAACGAGAAAGGAGAAAACTATAGGGTGCAGTGGTGACTGGAGTTTAATTTAAAATTTAGACCTGCCGTAAAAAACAGGGCGGGCCGTGGACTGACTACACTACAGGAGAAATTAATTTATCAGGTAAGCATAAATTATATTTTCTCCTGTTAAGTGTAGTCAGTCCACGGGTCATCCATTACTTATGGGATACCAATACCAAAGCTAAAAGTACACGGATGACGGGAGGGACAGGCAGGATCTTTACACGGAAGGAACCACTGCCTGTAGAACCTTTCTCCCAAAAACAGCCTCCGAAGAAGCAAAAGTGTCAAATTTGTAAAATTTTGAAAAAGTGTGAAGTGAAGACCAAGTTGCAGCCTTGCAAATCTGTTCAACAGAGGCCTCATTCTTAAAGGCCCAAGTGGAAGCCACAGCTCTAGTAGAATGAGCCGTAATCCTTTCAGGAGGCTGCTGTCCAGCAGTCTCATAGGCTAAACGTATTATGCTACGCAGCCAAAAAGAGAGAGAGGTAGCCGAAGCTTTTTGACCTCTCCTCTGTCCAGAATAAACGACAAATAGGGAAGAAGTTTGACGAAAATCTTTAGTTGCCTGCAAATAAAATTTCAAGGCACGGACGACGTCCAGATTGTGCAGAAGTTGTTCCTTCTTTGAAGAAGGGTTAGGGCACAATGATGGAACAACAATCTCTTGATTGATATTCTTGTTAGTGACTACCTTAGGTAAGAACCCAGGTTTAGTACGCAGAACTACCTTGTCTGAATGAAAAATCAGATAAGGAGAATCACAATGTAAGGCCGATAACTCAGAGACTCTTCGAGCCGAGGAAATAGCCATTAAAAACAGAACTTTCCAAGATAACAGCTTGATATCAATGGAATGAAGGGGTTCAAACGGAACACCTTGCAGAACGTTAAGAACTAAGTTTAAGCTCCACGGCGGAGCAACAGTCTTAAACACAGGCTTAATCCTAGCCAAAGCCTGACAAAAAGCCTGAACGTCTGGAACTTCTGCCAGACGTTTGTGTAAAAGGATAGACAGAGCTGAAATCTGTCCCTTTAACGAACTAGCAGATAAACCCTTTTCTAAACCTTCTTGTAGAAAAGACAATATCCTAGGAATCCTAACCTTACTCCATGAGTAACTCTTGGATTCGCACCAATATAAGTATTTACGCCATATTTTATGGTAAATTTTCCTGGTGACAGGTTTCCTAGCCTGTATTAAGGTATCAATCACTGACTCCGAGAATCCCCGCTTTGATAGAATCAAGCGTTCAATCTCCATGCAGTCAGCCTCAGAGAAATTAGATTTGGATGTTTGAAAGGACCCTGAATCAGAAGGTCCTGTCTCAGAGGCAGAGACCATGGTGGACACGACGACATGTCCACTAGATCTGCATACCAGGTCCTGCGTGGCCACGCAGGCGCTATTAGAATCATCGATGCTCTCTCCTGTTTGATCCTGGCAATCAATCGAGGAAGCATCGGGAAGGGTGGAAACACATAAGCCATGTTGAAGACCCAAGGTGCTGTCAGAGCATCTATCAGTACCGCTCCCGGGTCCCTGGACCTGGATCCGTAACAAGGAAGCTTGGCGTTCTGGCGAGACGCCATGAGATCCAGATCTGGTTTGCCCCAATGATGAAGCAGTTGGGCAAACACCTCCGGATGAAGTTCCCACTCCCCCGAATGAAAGGTCTGGCGACTTAGAAAATCCGCCTCCCAGTTCTCCACACCTGGGATGTGGATCGCTGACAGGTGGCAAGAGTGAGACTCTGCCCAGCGAATTATCTTTGAGACTTCCATCATCGCTAGGGAACTCCTTGTTCCTCCTTGATGGTTGATGTAAGCCACAGTCGTGATGTTGTCCGACTGAAACCTGATGAACCTCAGAGTTGCTAACTGAGGCCAAGCCAGAAGAGCATTGAAAATTGCTCTTAATTCCAGAATGTTTATTGGAAGGAGTCTCTCCTCCTGAGTCCATGATCCCTGAGCCTTCAGGGAATTCCAGACTGCGCCCCAACCTAGAAGGCTGGCGTCTGTTGTTACAATCGTCCAATCTGGCCTGCGGAAGGGCATCCCCTTGGACAGATGTGGCCGAGAAAGCCACCATAGAAGAGAATCTCTGGTCTCTTGATCCAGATTTAGCAGAGGGGACAAATCTGAGTAATCCCCATTCCACTGACTTAGCATGCACAATTGCAGCGGTCTGAGATGCAGGCGCGCAAAAGGTACTATGTCCATTGCCGCTACCATTAAGCCGATTACCTCCATGCACTGAGCCACTGACGGGTGTTGAATGGAATGAAGGACACGGCAAGCATTTAGAAGTTTTGATAACCTGTCCTCCGTCAGGTAAATTTTCATTTCTACAGAATCTATAAGAGTCCCTAAGAAGGGAACTCTTGTGAGTGGCAATAGAGAACTCTTTTCTACGTTCACCTTCCACCCATGCGACCTTAGAAATGCCAGAACTAACTCTGTATGAGACTTGGCAGTTTGGAAACTTGACGCTTGTATCAGAATGTCGTCTAGCTACGGAGCTACCGCTATGCCTCGCGGTCTTAGTACCGCCAGAAGAGAGCCCAGAACCTTTGTAAAGATTCTTGGAGCCGTAGCTAACCCGAAGGGAAGAGCTACAAACTGGTAATGCCTGTTTAGGAAGGCAAATCTTAGATACCGGTAATGATCCTTGTGAATCGGTATGTGAAGGTAGGCATCCTTTAAATCCACTGTGGTCATGTACTGACCCTCTTGGATCATGGGTAAGATGGTTCGAATAGTTTCCATTTTGAACGATGGAACTCTTAGGAATTTGTTTAGGATCTTTAAGTCCAAGATTGGTCTGAAGGTTCCCTCTTTTTTGGGAACCACAAACAGATTTGAATAGAATCCTTGTCCGTGTTCCGACCGCGGAACTGGGTGGATCACTCCCATTAGTAAGAGGTCTTGTACACAGCGTAGAAACGCCTCTTTCTTTATCTGGTTTGCTGATAACCTTGAAAGATGAAATCTCCCTTGTGGAGGAGAAGCTTTGAAGTCCAGAAGATATCCCTGAGATACGCCCAGGGATCCTCGACATCTCTTGCCCAAGCCTGGGCGAAGAGAGAAAGTCTGCCCCCCACTAGATCCGTTTCCGGATCGGGGGCCCTCACTTCATGCTGTCTTAGGGGCAGCAGCAGGTTTTCTGGCCTGCTTGCCCTTGTTCCAGGACTGGTTAGGTTTCCAGCCCTGTCTGTAGCGAGCAACAGTTCCTTCCTGTCTTGGAGCGGAGGAAGTTGATGCTGCTCCTGCCTTGAAGTTACGAAAGGCACGAAAATTAGACTGTTTAGCCCTTGGTTTGGCCCTGTCTTGAGGCAGGGCATGGCCCTTACCTCCAGTAATGTCAGCGATAATTTCTTTCAAACCGGGCCCGAATAATGTCTGCCCTTTGAAAGGAATATTAAGCAATTTAGATTTAGAAGTCACATCAGCTGACCAGGATTTAAGCCACAGCGCTCTACGCGCTTGAATGGCGAATCCGGAGTTCTTAGCCGTAAGTTTGGTTAAGTGTACTACGGCATCAGAAATAAATGAATTAGCTAGCTTAAGGGCTTTAAGCTTGTTCATAATCTCATCCAATGGAGCTGTGCTAAGGGTCTCTTCCAGAGACTCAAACCAGAATGCCGCCGCAGCAGTGACAGGCGCAATGCATGCAAGGGGTTGTAATATAAAACCTTGTTGAACAAACATTTTCTTAAGGTAACCCTCTAACTTTTTATCCATTGGATCTGAAAAAGCACAGCTATCCTCCACCGGGATAGTGGTGCGCTTAGCCAGAGTAGAAACTGCTCCCTCCACCTTAGGGACCGTCTGCCATAAGTCCCGTGTGGTGGCGTCTATTGGAAACATTTTTCTAAATATAGGAGGGGGTGAAAAAGGCACACCGGGTCTATCCCACTCCTTGTTAACAATTTCTGTAAGCCTTTTAGGTATAGGAAAAACGTCAGTACACGCCGGTACCGCAAAATATTTATCCAGCCTACATACTTTCTCTGGAATTGCAACCGTGTTACAATCATTCAGAGCCGCTAAAACCTCCCCTAGTAATACACGGAGGTTCTCAAGCTTAAATTTAAAATTTGAAATGTCTGAATCCAGTTTACTTGGATCAGATCCGTCACCCACAGAATGAAGCTCTCCGTCCTCATGTTCTGCAAATTGTGACGCAGTATCAGACATGGCTCTATTATTATCAGCGCACTCTGTTCTTATTCCAGAGTGATCTCGTTTACCTCTAAATTCTGGCAATTTAGATAGTACTTCAGTCATAACATTAGCCATGTCTTGCAAAGTGATTTGTATGGGCCGCCCTGATGTACTTGGCGCCACAATATCACGCACCTCCTGAGCGGGAGGCGAAGGTACTGACACGTGAGGAGAGTTAGTCGGCATAACTTCCCCCTCGTTGTCTGGTGATATATTTTTCACATATAAAGTTTGACCTTTATTCAAAGTAACATCTATACATTGAGTGCACAAATTTCTATTGGGCTCCACATTGGCCTTTAAACATATTGAACAAACAGCTTCATCTGTGTCAGACATGTTTAAACAGACTAGCAATAACACTAGCAAGCTTGGAAAAAAACTTTTAAATAAATTTACAAGCTATATAAAAAACGCTACTGCGCCTTTAAGAAACATAAAAATGTGACACAGTTGAATTAACGATGAACCAAATATGTTAAAACAACCAAATTTTAACAGAAAATGTATAAAGATAGCAGAGAATTGCACCCACAAGCAAAAGGATGATTAACCCCTTAATACCCAAAACGGATAACAGTTGAAATAATAAACGTTTTTTATCACAGTCAAACACACTGTCACAGATCTGCTGTGACTGATTACCTCCCTCAAAACTAGTTTTGGAGACCCCTGGGCTCTGTAGAGACGTCCTGGATCATGGAGGAAGAAATAGGAAGACTGTGACTAAATTTTTACTGCGCAATAAAGCGCTAAAATAGGCCCCTCCCACTCATATTACAACAGTGGGGAAGCTCAGTAAACTGTTTTTATTCAGAAACAAATGACAGCCATGTGGTAAAAATCATGCCCATAAAGTTTTATCACCAAGTACCTCAGAAAAAACGATTAACATGCCAGTAAACGTTTTAAAAATGAAAATTATGAAGTGTTATTAATAAGCCTGCTGCTAGTCGCTTTCACTGCAGTGCAGGCTCAAATATTACTTTAATATAGACAGTATTTTCTTAGTGAAATTCCATTCCCCAGAAATACCTCAGAGTATACATACATACATATCAGCCTGATACCAGTCGCTACTACTGCATTTAAGGCTGCACTTACATTACATCGGTATTAGCAGTATTTTCTCAGTCAATTCCATTCCTTAGAAAATAATTCACTGCACATACCTCCTTGCAGGTGGGCCCTGCATGCTATCCCCTGTTCTGAAGTTACCTCACTCCTCAGAATGGCCGAGAACAGCAAGTGGATCTTAGTTACGACCGCTAAGATCATAGACAAAAACTCAGGTAGATTCTTCTTCTAATGCTGCCTGAGAAGAAACAACACACTCCGGTGCCGTTTAAAATAACAAACTTTTGATTGAAGAAATAAAAACTAAGTTTAACACACCACAGTCCTCTCACACGTCCTATCTGTTAGTTAGGTGCAAGAGAATGACTGGGTATGACGTAGAGGGGAGGAGCTATATAGCAGCTCTGCTTGGGTGATCCTCTTGCACTTCCTGTTAGGGAGGAGATATAATCCCATAAGTAATGGATGACCCGTGGACTGACTACACTTAACAGGAGAAAGCATATTTTAGGTAAAGAAAGTGTGCCTAAGGATGATTCTCAGTCTGAAGAGAATCAGGATATGCCATCTAATTCTCCCCAAGTGTCACAACCTTTAATGCCCACACAAGCGACGCCAAGTACCTCAAGTGCGTCTAATTCTTTTACTCTGCAGGAGATGGCTGCAGTTATGTCAACTACCCATAGAGAGGTATTATCCAAGTTACCAGTGTTACAGGGTAAACGTAGTAGGACAGGAATTAATGTGAATACTGAATCCTCTGATGCTTTATTGGCTATTTCCGATGTACCCTCACAGGGTTCTGAGTTGGGGGTCAGGGAATTGTTGTCTGAGGGAGAACTTTCAGACTCAGGAAATATGTTACCTCAGACAGATTCGGACGTCATGTCCTTTAAATTTAAGCTTGACCACCTCCGCCTGTTACTTAGGGGAGGTTTTAGCGACTCTGGATGATTGTGACCCTATTGTGATACCACCAGAGAAATTGTGTAAAATGGACAAATATCTAGAGGTACCTACTTACACTGATGTTTTTCCAGTTCCTAAAAGAATTTCGGAAATTATAAAAAAGGAATGGGACAGACCGGGTATACCGTTCTCTCCTCCTCCTAATTTCAAGAAGATGTATCCCATATCAGACACCATTCGGGACTCTTGGCAGTCGGTCCCAATATATGGCACACATAAGGTCATCAGAAAGATCTCACCCAAGGCAGTAGTCTGGAAGGAGGGTGCAAGTAGCTGCCTCTGCACCAAGTAAGTCAGGATTAGTTGGGTCTTTAGTTTTTTCCTTTTTGGGGATACTTTTGTCCATTTCTGTGAAGAGTCTTTAAGATGATGACGCTGTTTGGTGGACACTAGTTCCTCTGTCCTAACATCTGAGGGATGTGGTTGTTGGAAAGAGAGGTTCAATGCCTCGGACAATGACGGAAAGTCCTGTTCATTCTTAAAGGTGACAGTGCGTCCTTCATGGGTCACATTCAGGCTAAAAGGGAAGCCCCATCTATATCTGATGTGATTTTCCTGTAGGACCTTTGTGATGAAGTGGACTTCCTTTTTTTTTTGTACTGTGGAAGGACTTAAGTCTAAGTAAACCTGAAGGTTGTGGTCCAAGTATTGGATGTTAGTTGTCGAGCGTGCAGCCTGCCATATTTTGTCCTTATCTGTATAGTGTAGAAATCGCAGGATTGTGTCCCTGGGTGGTGCATTTGAAGGGGGGGGGTCTTAACACCCTATGTGCTCTATCCAGTTCTATATCTGGAGCCTGCTGGTCTTTCGTCATAAACTTGAAGAGGCCTTGGAGGTAATTAAGAATTTCTGTGTGTGAAACAGATTTGGGGACACCTCTGATCCTCAAACTGTTGCGACGCCCCCTGTTATCTAACTCTTCAATTTTTTCTTGTAGGGATTCTATCTGGGTATACTGCACATTTGATTGTGTGGTAATGTTGTCGAATAAGGTGTTTAATGTTTCCTGTGACTCTTCTACATATTCAATCCTCTGCCCTATTTCATTTATGTCCTTTTTCATATTTGCCAGATCCGTGGTAATAAGGTCTTTGAGTGCATCAAAGTCTGCCTTGGTGGGCAGGTTAGCTATATCTGCTTTGATCTGTGAAGCACAGTCCATTGGGATGGCCGTTATAGGTGAAGGTAAACTCACTGGGTTGGTAGACCGCTGGGTGAGAGTTTCTGCGTGAGTATGGCCATTAGAAGGGCTCTGGTAAAAATTACTAACTGATGTTGGTAAGTGAGCTTGATTTTTTGTTGCTCTATCTCCTTTAGATTTGGACTTCAATGCCATTTTGTTTTTTGTAACTGTGTCTCTATGACACGTGAGTGAAGAGGAAGAAAACAAACCAGGAGCCGCTAGTGAGAAACATTTTTTCCTTTATCAGTATCCCTAAGGGTTCCCCAGTAAATAAGGTTATTGCTATTATTAGGGTATTTGATTGTTAGCCCCTATATATAGGCTCAGTGCACCTCTGAATAATTGTCCCCAGGCACCCTCACAATGCCCACTATGTGTTAACAATGGCCCTCTATATTGTGTATAAGTTGCGTAGGAGCATGTTATTACAATATTCAGGCATTCACTACTGTTAGCCGAGACTGTACCTCAGGTTCTGTGTCATGCGTGTATTAGCTCCCTTCTCGTCGTGACATGTGGGCTGTAATGGCGCTGTTATGTTCCGCAGGGCCGGAAGAAGTATTTGAAGTATTTGATGCGGCTCGCTAGGCTCGTCTCCTCATGTCCATAACATCTGTATCATAACTTAAAACGACAGGGATCTGTAAGAATTTAGGCGCTCCACATACGGGTCTGTTACCGTATGGTCTTATATTGCTTACGAGCAGGCCGAGTCGTCTCCTCCGGAGGGTAGCAACCCACTATCAATATCTGTCAGGTCCCAATAAAAATCTGTCACCCAGACAAGCATGACACAGTCACATATATACGGATCTACCCGTTATTAGGGTTTTAGGCTTATGGGTCCCATGCTCTGATCTCTGGTTAATTTTATAAGTGCTAATTACTACCGCAAGTTCGCTTTAGCAATAACCAGCCACTTGTAATGGCTGATTAATTATCACGCACCTGCAAATAGGCAAATTTGCCAGTTTGCGGGCACGCAATTATCTTGTAATCTAGCCCTTAACGTTTAGTCCTTAGACATAGGGTTTTCTCTGATTCTGTGATTGAAACCTTAATTCAGGCTCGTAAGCTGGTAACTAGGAGAATCTATCATGAGGTCTAGAAGGCCTTTATTTCTTGGTGTGTAGGTCATGGTTTTTCCTGGCATTCTTTCAGAATTCTGCATTTCTTACAGGATGGTCTGGAGAAGGGCCTATTTGCATACTTTAGACGTTGTTAGGGCATTGAACTATTATAGTGATGCTACTAAGGACTTTAAATAAACTTCTCATTTGTTCATTCTTTTTTCAAGTCCTAGGAAAGGTCAGAAAGTGTCTGCTCTTTCTTTGGCCTCTTGGTTGGAACTTTTGATTCACAAAGCTTATTTGGAGGCAGGTCAGCCTCCACGTCAGCAGATTACTGCTCATTCTAGTAGGTCAGTTGCCACTTCTTTGGTCTTCAAGAACGAGGCTTCAGTTGATCACATTTGCAACACAGCTACTTGGTCTTCTTCGCATACTTTTACAAAATTCTACCATTTAAATGTGTTTGCTTCTTCTGAAGATGCTTTTGGTAGGAAGGTTCTTAAGGCAGTTGTCTGATTCACCCCCACCTTTGATTTATTTTAAGTGCATTAAAAAAATGGGGGTTGTGGATTTAGTTTCTCATTGAAAAGATATGTTTTTAAATCCCTCCCTTTATGTTATTACTCATGGACTCAACGGCTTGGGCATTAGTTCCCAGTAGTAATGGATCATGGACTCTCACCACCTGTATGAAAGAAAAACAAAATGTATTTTGTTTTCTTTCCAATGGCATGGAGAGTCCATGAGTCCATTAAATTACTTTAGGGAAACCAATACACAAGCAAGAGAGAACACAGAATGGATATGGAGGGATATTAAAAGTCTGGCGGACCTAAACTGAAGGCACCACCGCTTGAAGAACCTTTCTCCCAAAGGAAGCCTCAGCTGAGGCAAACACGTCAAATTTGTAAAATTTAGTAAAGGTATGTAAAGAGGACCAAGTAGCCGCCTTACAGATTTGTTCCATGGAAGCTTCATTCTTAAAAGCCCAGGATGAAGAAACAGCACAAGTAGAATGAGCCGTAATTCTCTCAGTAGGCTGCTGCTCCTCAGCCAAAAAGAGGGAGCATTTGTAGTAGCTTTTTGACCCTTACGCTTAACAGCGTAAACCACGAACAAGGCAGAAGATTGTCTAAAATCCTTTGTAACCTGAAGATAGTACTTTACTATTCAAGTCGTGTAGAAGACATTCCTTTTGAAAAGATTAGGATTAGGACGAAAGGAAGGAACTATAATCTCCTAATTGATATTATGATCAGAAAGCACCTTAAGAAGAAAACCCATCTTAGTACACAGCTAAGTAGAACAGCCTTATCTGCGGGGAAAATAAGATAAGGCAGGTCACACTGTAAGGCAGATAACTCTGAGACTCTACGCGCAGAAGAGAAAGCCAACAAGAACAAAACTTTCCAAGATAAAAAACTGAATTTATGATTACCTGATAAATTTCTTTCTCTTGCGATGTATCGAGTCCACGGATTCATCCATACTTGTGGGATATTCTCCTTCCTAACAGGAAGTGGCAAAGAGAGCACCCACAGCAGAGCTGTCTATATAGCTCCTCCCTTAGCTCCACCCCCCCCAAGTCATTCGACCGAAGGCTAGGAAGAAAAAGGAGAAACTATAGGGTGCAGAGGTGACTGAAGTTTTTTAAATAAAAATATTCTACCTGTCTTAAAGAGACAGGGCGGGCTGAGGACTTGATACATCGCAAGAGAAAGAAATTTATCAGGTAAGCATAAATTCTGTTTATGGGACAAGGGACAAGACAGGTACCTTAAACGGAAGGCACCACTGCTTGCAGAACCTTTCTCCCAAAAATAGCCTCCGAAGAAGCAAAAGTATTGAATTTGTAAAATTTTGAAAAAGTATGAAGCGAAGACCAAGTCGCCGCCTTACAAATCTGTTCAACAGAAGCCTCATTTTTAAAAGCCCATGTGGAAGCCACTGCTCTAGTAGAATGAGCAGTAATCCTTTCAGGAGGCTGCTGGCCATCAGTTTCATAAGCCAAACGGATGATGCTTTTCAGCCAAAAAGAAAGAGAGGTAGCCGTAGCCTTTTGACCTCTCCGCTTACCAGAATAAACAACAAACAATGAAGATGTTTGACGGAAATCTTTAGTTGCTTGTAAGTAGAACTTTAAAGCACGAACCACATCAAGATTGTGCAACAGACGTTCCTTCTTTGAAGAAGGATTAGGACACAGCGAAGGAACAACAATTTCCTGATTGATATTCTTATTAGAAACAACCTTAGGAAGGAATTCAGGTTTGGTACGCAAAACCACCTTATCTGCATGGAAAACAAGATAAGGTGAGTCACACTGTAAAGCAGATAACTCAGAAACTCTTCGAGCCGAAGAGATAGCTACTAAAAACAGAACTTTCCAAGATAGAAGCTTAATATCTATGGAATGCATAGGTGCAAACGGAACCCTCTTGAAGAACTTTAAGAAGTAAGTTTAGGCTCCATGGCGGAGCAACGGGTTTAAATACAGGCTTGATTCTGACTAAAGCCTGACTAAACGCCTCAATGTCTGGGACATCTGCAGACGCTTGTGTAACAGAATAGACAAAGCAGATATCTGTCCTTTTAAGGAGCTAGCTGATAATCCCTTCTCCAATCCTTCTTGGAGAAAAGACAATATCCTAGGAATCCTAATCTTACTCCATGAGTAACCCTTGGATTCACACCAACAAAGATATTTTCGCCATATCTTATGAGAAATTTTCCTGGTGAAATCAGGGTATCAATGACCGACTCAGAGAAACCACGCTTTGATAAAATCAGGCGTTCAATCTCCAAGCAGTTAGACGCAGAGAAATTAGATTTGGATGCTTGAATGGACCTTGAATTAGAAGGTCCTGCCTCATCGGCAGAGTCCACGGTGGAACAGATGACATGTCCACTAGGTCTGCATACCAAGACCTGCGTGGCCACGCAGGTGCTATCAGAATCACCGAAGCTCTCTCCTGCTTGATTCTGGCAACCAGACGTGGGAGGAGAGGAAAAGGTGGAAATACATAGGCCAGATTGAAGGACCAGGGCACTGCTAGAGCATCTATCAGTACTGCCTGGGGATCCCGGGACCTGGACCCATAACAAGGAAGCTTGGCGTTCTGACGGGATGCCATCAGATCCAATTCTAGTGTGCCCCATAGCTGAGTCAGCTGGGCAAATACTTCCGGATGGAGCTCCCACTCCCCCGGATGAAAAGTCTGACGATTTAGAAAATCCGCCTCCCAGTTCTCTACCCCTGGGATATGGATTGCTGAAAGAGGGCAAGAGTGAATCTCCACCCATCGGATTATTTTGAATACACCCATCGGATTATTTTGAATACCTCCATCATCACTAGAGAACTCTGTGTTCCTCCTTGATGATTGATATAAGCTACAGTCGTGATGTTGTCCGACTGAAATCTGATCAATTTGGCCGCAGCTAGCTGAGGCCACGCCTGAAGCGCATTGAATATCGCTCTCAGTTCTAGAATGTTTATCGGGAGGAGAGTTTCCTCCCGAGACCATAAGCCCTGTGCTTTCAGGGAGTTCCAGACTGCACGCCAGCCCAGCAGGCTGGCATCTGTCGTTACTATGAGCCACTCTGGCCTGTGGAAACACATTCCCTGAGACAGGTGGTCCTGAGACAACCACCAGAAAAGAGAATCTCTGGTCTCCTGATCCAGATGTATTTGAGGAGATAAATCTGCATAATCCCGATTCCACTGTTTGAGCATGCATAGTTGCAGTGGTCTGAGGTGTAGGCGGGCAAAAGGAACTATGTCCATTGCCGCTACCATGAGTCAGATTACCTCCATACACTGAGCCACTGATGGCCGAGGAATGGAATGAAGAGCTCGGCAAGTGGTTAGGAGTTTAGATTTTCTGACCTCCGTCAGAAATATTTTCATTTCTACTGAGTCTATCAGAGTCCCTAGGAAGGAAACTCTTGTGAGAGGAAAGAGAGAACTCTTTTTTATGTTCACCTTCCACCTGTGAGATCTTAGAAAAGCCAACACGATGTCCATGTGAGACGCCTGAATTAAGATGTTGTCTAGATAAGGCGCCACAGCTATGCCCCGCGGTCTTAGAACCGCCAAAAGGGACCCTAGCACCTTTGTGAAAATTCTGGGAGCTGAGGCCAACCCGAAGGGAAGGGCCACAAACTGGTAATGCCTGTCCAGAAAGGTGAATCTGAGGAATTGATGATGATCTCTGTGAAAAGGGATGTGTAGATACGCATCTTTTAAGTCCACGGTAGTCATATATTGACCCTCCTGGATCAGAGGTAGAATAGTCCGAATAGTCTCCATCTTGAATGATGGTACTCTGAGGAACTTGTTTAGAATTTTGAGATCCAAGATTGGTCTGAAAGTTCCCTCTTTTTTGGGAACCACAAACAGGTTTGAGTAAAACCCTAGCCCTTGTTCTGCTTTTGGAACTGGGCGGATCACTCCAATGGTATGTAGGTCTTCTACACAGCGTAAGAACGCCTCTCTCTTTGTCTGGTTTGCAGACAATTGAGAAATGTGAAATCTCCCCCTTGGGGGGAGTCTTTGAAGTCCAGAAGATATCCCTTGGACACAATTTCTAAAGCCCAGGAATCGTGAACATCTCTTGCCCAAGCCTGAGCGAAGAGAGAGAGTCTGCCCCCTACTATATCCGGTCCCGGATCGGGGGCTACCCCTTCATGCTGTCTTGGAGGCAGCTGCAGGCTTCTTGGCCTGTTTACCCTTGTTCCAAGCCTGGTTAGGTCTCCAGACTGACTTGAATTGGGCAAAATTCCCCTCTTGCTTTGCAGCAGGGGAAGTTGAAGCGGGACCACCCTTGATGTTCCGAAAGGAACGAAAATTATTTTGTTTGGTCCTCATTTTATTTGTTTTATCCTGAGGGATGGCATGGCCTTTCCCTCCAATGATGTCTGAAATAATCTCTTTCAGTTCAGGCCCGAATAGGGTCTTTCCTTTGAAAGGGATGTTCAAAAGTTTAGATTTAGATGACACATCAGCAGACCAGGACTTAAGCCATAACGTCCTGCGTGCTAAAATGGCAAAACCTGAATTTTTTGCCGCTAATTTAGACAGTTGAAAAGCGGCATCTGTAATGAAAGAATTAGCCAACTTAAGAGCCTTAATTCTATCCATAATATCCTCTAATGGAGTTTCCATCTGAAGAGCCTCTTCTAGAGCCTCAAACCAGAAAGCAGCTGCAGTAGTTACAGGAACAATGCACGCAATAGGTTGGAGAAGAAAACCTTGATGAACAAAAATTTTCTTTCCTGAATCAGAAATCTCTCCCTCAGATAGCAAATCCCTTACCCCTACTTCAGAACATTGTGAGGGTATATCGTATACGGCTACTAAAGCGTCAGAAGGCTCAGCATTTGTTCTTAACCCAGAGCAGTCACACTTTCCTTGTAACCCAGGCAGTTTAGATAAAACCTCTGTGAGGGTTGTATTCATAACTGTGGCCATGTCTTGTAAAGTAAATGAAGTTGACGCACTAGAGGTACTTGGCGTCACTTGTGCGGGCGTTACTGGTTGTGACACTTGGGGAGAGCTATATGGCATACCCTCATTTTCTGTCTGAGAATCATCTATTGCTATATTTTTAAGTGCTATAATATGCTCTTTATAGTTTATAGACATATCAGTGCAAGTGGGACACATTCTAAGAGATCGTTCCACAATGGCTTCTAAACACATTGAACAAGGATTTTCCTTGAAGTCAGACATGTTAAACAGGCTAGTAATGAAACAAGCAAGCTTGGAAAACACTTTATTCAAAGTAAATAATACTTAGAAAAAAACGGTACTGTGCCTTTAAGAGAGAAAAAAAGATGCACAAACTCTGCAAAACAGTGTAAAAAAGCAGTAAAATCTTCAAATTTTTTACAGTAGAATCATAAAGCCTTAGTAAGTTTGCACAGCCAGACTAATAAATGATTAACCCTTAATGTAAAAACCGGATTGACAAAACGTCAAAAACCGGTATAAAAACGTTCAGCACCTTGCCACAGCTCTGCTGTGGCGTCTACCTGCCCTTAAGGATAGATATGTGGGGAAAAAACTTCTTTTAGGCCCTCAAACACAGCAGGACCCTCTGGAGAAGCAGTTGGATGTCTTCTGTGTAAAAGAAACTGCGCAACTGAGGCGTGAAAATAGGCCCCTCCCACCTCACTTGATGTTAGTGGGGCCTAAAAGAAACACAGCAAAGTGTTTCTAAACTAGCCATGTGGGTTAATAACCCTTAAATAACCCACAATGACCCCTGAAAGTCCCTCAAAAAACGTTAAGTTTTCAATAAAAAAGCGTTTTTCCTTTAAGTGTCACCAGTAACAACTGAGCCCTTTATGCAAGCTGGGATTCCCTACTAAGTGTCAGAATACAGCTTCCCCTTCCCTCATGGGGATACTGCCAGCCTTTTCTAGAATTATCACAGTCTGTCTAGAAAAAAATTGACTGAACATACCTCAATGCAGCCTAGCATGCAAACCGTTCCCCCAACTGAAGTTTTCCTGTACTCCTCAGCCTCTGTGGAAACAGCAGTGGATCTTAGTTACAAAGTGCTAAGATCATCATCCTCCTTGCAGAAATCTTCATCCCTTTTCTGCCAGAGAGTGAATAGTACACACCAGTACCATTTAAAATAAACTTTTGCTTGAGAAAATATAAACAAACATTTTTGTCACCACACTCACTTTACCCTTCCTAGTACTTAGAGTAGGCAAAGAGAATGACTGGGGGGGTGGAGCTAAGGGAGGAGCTATATAGACAGCTCTGCTGTGGCTGCTCTCTTTGCCCCTTCCTGTTAGGAAGGAGAATATCCCACAAGTATGGATGAATCTGTGGACTTGATACATCTTGCAAGAGAAAAATTAATATCTACAGAATACATAGGCTCAAACGGAGCCTTTTGAAGAACATGAAGAACCAGATTAAGGCTCCAAGGAAGAGCAACACATTTAAACATGGGCCTGATTCTGACCAGGGCCTGAACAAAAGACTGACATCAGGAAGATTGGCTAACTTCTTGTTTAATAAAACCGAAAGGGCAGAGATCTGGCCCTTTAGAGAAGTAAGCAGATAAACCTTTCTCTAAACCTTCTTGGAGAAACAACAGAATTTGAGGAACTCTCACCTTGTGCCAAGGGAAAACTCAAGACTTGCACCATAAGAGATAGGTGTGCCAGACCTTATGATACAGCCTAAGAGTGATGGGTTTACGAGCCTGGATCAGGGTGTCAATAACCCTATCCGAGAAACCCCTTTTAGAAAAAACTAAGCGTTTAATCTACATGCAGTCAGCTTCAGAGAATCTAGATTTTGGTGATGAAACGGACCTTGAAGAAGGTCCTTCAATGGTAACCTCTACGGAGGGGAGGACGACATCTTCACAAGATCCGCAAACCAAGTCCTGCGAGGCCAGGCTGGAGAAATTAGGATCACTGAGGCCCGCTCCTGTTTGATGTGGGCTATGACTCTGGGCAAACGGGGTGGAACACATACATCCGATTGAACTCCCACGGCACTGCTATTGCAACCACTGCCTGAGGGTCCCTTGATCTGGACCAGTAACTGGACAACTTGTTATTGAGACGAGAGGCCATGAGGTCTATTTCCAGAACACCCCATCTAAGGGGAAATTTCCGAGAATACCTCTGAATGAAGAGCCCACTCCTCTGGATGGAATGTCTGTCAGATAGTCCGCTTCCAAGTTGTCTACTCCCGGAATGTGAATGGCCAAAATGTGACAACTGTGGGACTCTGCCCATTGAAGAATACGAGAGACCTCCTTCATAGCCAAGGGACTCCTAGTTTCACCCTGATGATTGATAAAAGTCACCGATGTTATGTTGTCCGATTGAAATCTGATAAACAGGATAGAACTCAGTTGAGGCCACACTACCAGAGCATTGAAGATTGCTCTCAACTCCAGAATGTTTATTGGGATAACAGATTCCTCTAGCAACCAAGATACCTGAGCTCTTAAGGAACCCCAAACTGCTCTCCAGCCTGAGAGGCTGGCATCTGTAGTCCCAATTTCCCAAGATGGTCTCAAGAAGCACATGCCTTGAGACAGGTGATCCTGACAGAGCCACAAAGAGAGATTCTCTTGTGTGGTTGTCTATGATAAATCAATGAGATAGATCTGAGTGATCGCCGTTCTACTGTCTGAGCATACATAGTTGAAGAGGTCTCAGATGGAAGCGAGCAAAAGGAATGTCCATGGTAGCCACCGTGAGACCAATTACTTCCATACACTGTGCCACTAAAGGACGTGCCGAGGATAGAAGGGAGAGACAGGCCAAGAGAAGTTTGGATTTTCTCAAATATGTCAGAAAGATCTTCATGGCGACCGAATCTATGATTGTCCCCAGAAAGCAAACCCTGGTATTTAGAATTAGAGAAGATACAACAGAGAGTCCGTGTGAGATCTTGCCAAATGAAAAGATGGAGCCTGAACTAAGATATTGTCCATGTGCAGAGCCATAGCGATTCGTTGAGTCCTTGCAACCGGTAAAAGAGCCCCCAAAACCTTCATAAAGATTCTGGGAGCTGTGGCCAGGCCAAATAGAAGGGCTACAAATTGAAAATGTTTGTCTAGAAAGGCAAACTGCAGAAATATAAAGTGTTCCTTGTGGATAGGAACATGAAGGTATGCTTCCTTCAGGTCTATAGTGGTCATAAACTGACCCTCTAGGACTAATGAAAGAAGGATCTGACGGTTTGCATTTTGAAGGATGGAACCTTGAGAAACTTGTTGAGACACTTTAGATCCAGAATAGGGCCAAAAGATCCCTTTTAGGAACAACAAAAAAGGTTTGAATAAATCCTAGGCCCTGTTCTGCAGGGAGGAACCGGAACAATCACTCCCAGGGAAGATAGGCCCTTGACACAGTTTACGAATGTCTCTCTTTTCACTGGATTTGAAGAGAGTCTTGATAGGAGAAACTTGCCTCTTGGGGGAGAAGACTTGAGAAGCCTATTCTGTAATCTTGGGAGACCACTTCCACTGCCCAAGGATCTGGAACATCTCAAATCTATGCGTCTCAAAACTGCCCCCCCCATGATCCAATCCCGGATCAGGGGCTGCCCCTTCATTCTGACGTGTTGCCAGAGGAAGGCTTCTTGGACTGTTTATTCTTGTTCCAAGGCTGGTTAGGCTTCCAGGAGATCTTGGATTGACGACCCTTAGGTTTAGCCTTCTTATCCTGAGGAAGGAAAGACCCTTTTCCATCAGTCACAGTGGATATAATGGAATCAAGACCAGGGCTAAATAAAGACTTACCCTTAAAGGTAAAGAGAGAAGTCTCGACTTAGAGACCATGTCTGCTGACCAGGACTTCAGCCATAAGGCCCTGCGAGAAAGGACAGCAAATACTGATGCCTTAGCACTCAGACGAAGGACCTGAATATTAGCATCACAAATAAAAGAATTGACTAATTTCAAAGCCTTTATTCGATCCTGAATCTCCTCCAAAGGAGTTTCTTATAAAATCAAATCAGATAAGGAGTCACATCAGTAAGTGGCGGCTCCAACAACCGATGCAATACTCACAACCGGTTGCCAAAGAAGACTTAGTTGAAGAAAAATTCTTCTTAAGTACCCCTCTAATTTCTATCCATGGGGTCCTTGAAAGAGGTACTATCCTACAGAGGAATAGTAGTTCTCTTAGCTAGGGTGGAAATAGCTCCATCCACTTTAGGAACAGTATTCCATAACTCCAGGATAGAGTCTGAAACTGGAAACATTCTCTTAAAATTTGGGGAAGGAGAAAAAGGAATCCCCGGTTTCTCCCATTCCTTATAATGATATCAGACATACGATCTGGAACTAAGAAAACCTCCAGAGACTTAGACTCCGGAACATTAAAGGTAGCTAGTACCTCCTTAAGTAATATACAAAGGTTTTGAAGCTTAAATCTAAAATTAACCTCTTCAGACTCTATTGTATTGTCCGAAACAGAGTCAGAATCAGAAATCTCACCCTCAGAAGCAGCTGAGAAATGCTCATCCTCAGAAATTTGACTAACCCAGCCTTATTAGAGTCAGAGGAAACATGTTTAGATTTTCTCTTTTCTCCAAACCCTCTTGTGTAAAGAGGACCAAGTATAGAGGGCTCTAAAGGGTTAACTTTTTTTTAAAAAAGCAGCAAAAGAACTAGATTTTTTAGATTTTGATTGCAACATGTTAGATAAACATAAAGAACATAATTGAACAGGATGGACTACATGAGCCTCTTCACAATACAGACATTTGTCACCCAAAGGCAAGGGAATAGAATTTTGGTCCAAATCCATTCTGATCTCTCAGACAGAGAAAAAGTCCCCACAGTAAATAATGCCCAAAAATAAATAAATCTTTTCAACCTTATGTTGTTTCTTAACCCACAAAGCCACAGTAGCTATCTCTAACTACATTTATGCAGTTTACCAAATACAAAGTTCCCTTTATTTTCCACAAGTCATTGATGAAACTATGTCACAGGAGGCAGAAAACAGCGCCATTACATTATGTCAACCGTGGTCTACCTGTTGACCACCTTGCTTCTTAAGGTAGACCGCGGTATTCATCCCAGCCGATGAGCGCTATTCATCACAGCCACTCTATTATTTACTATTAGCCGCTCTATTATAACAATTTTTGTCACAATAAAAAGGTGTGACTAAAAGGGAGTAATAGCGTGGCTGGCAAGTATGGCTGTGATGAATAGCGCACAACCGCTTGGATCAAAATTGCGATCTACAATACGTAAAGGCTGACTGTGTCTGGGATCAAAAGCGCCTGGACATGGGTGGAATAGCACGGTTGCCAAGTACTTATTATTTTAAATCTATTATTAGCAAGGCTGGGATTTTAATAGTGAACCTTGAACAGGATATAAAAAATATATTACAGCTTTGCTCTTTTCATGGGTGCGTTGTGCTCTAAGCCTCACTTCCTTTTCCCGCACAGTTGCTACGGCTATAAAAGGTTCAGTGCCCGGCATCCTCTTTCACTACAGCTTGTTATATTGGTGCGTTACCGGAAAACCATATCTCTGAACTACTGGATTTAATTGTTGCTTTCCTTTAGACCTCTCTACTGTTTGCTGATGTTGTACAGCATTGTCTCATCTGTTTTTTTACTTATTTGGCTCACTGCAGTTATTGATTTTTGGATCACGACTTGGTACTTCTGCTGCTACTGAGGGGTCCGGAAGATATCCTTAGTAACTGAGGTGGCTCGCATCTAAAAACGGCGCCAAAACAGCAAGAAACTACGTCACAGGAGGTAGAAAACAGCGCCTTTACAACGCTGTCAGTTTATATAGACAGTAGCCCCTGAGTACAAGCACACACAGAACCTTGAACTATCAGGTCCCCACTGAAAAGTATAAAATACATAAAGAACCCACTCATCTATTTGCTCCAGCAAATAAAATGAGTACCCTTCCATGCCTCAATCCCTTACTGATTTGAAAGCATTATCCGTAATGTAGAATAGTGCCCTGCAGAAAGATACTGCCCAATATTAAATAAATCCCCTGATAAAAAAGGATCATGCTTACTCCCCAGGCTCTCTATGATAAGGGTTCAGAGTAGAGAAGTAATTCTCCATTTAGTGACCGTATGGCTCCCATTAGAAGAAAAAAACATAATTTATGTAAGAATTTACCTGATATATTAATTTCTTTCATATTGGCAAGAGTCCATGAGCTATTGAAGTAGTGACGTATGGGATATACATTCCTAACAGGAGGGGCAAAGTTTCCCAAACCTCAAAATGCCTATAAATACACCCCCCACCACACCCACAATTCAGTTTAAGTGGGGTGATAAGAAAGAGTGAAAGAATCAACAAGGAATTGGAATAATTGTGCTTTATACAAAAAAATCATAACCACCATAAAAAGGGTGGGCCTCATGGACTCTTGCTAATATGAAAGCAATGAATTTATCAGGTAAGTACTTACATAAATTATGTTTTCTTTCATGTAATTAGCAAGAGTCCATGAGCTAGTGACGTATGGGATAGCAAATACCCAAGATGTGGAACTCCACGCAAGAGTCACTAGAGAGGGAGGGATAAAAATAAAGACAGCCAATTCCGCTGAAAAAAGAATCCACAACCCAAATCAAAAGTTTTAATCTCATACGTCACTAGCTCATGGACTCTTGCCAATTACATGAAAGAAATGGCACTTACCTTAGAGCCTCTGCTGTGGGGCAGACACAGCAACTCCAGGTCTGACAGCTTCATCCAGACATCTGACAGGGACCTGAAGAGAAGGAAAGCAGTGTAAGCGTAAAACTGGTTGCAAGGAATTGCTAGGAGGAGGACAGAGAAGGTCCCTGCGACATTCTAGCAGCTAACAGCTACCTATACTCTTACTAAGAGGTTTACACAGACACAGCATTAACCCCAGTCCTATCTTGAAGGAAAGCTACACATTAAAGGGCTATTTTTCTTCAGAGCACCATCTTCACCTCCTCCTAGTTACAGAGGTATAGTATGACTGGGGGAGTATGGGTAGTGGGAGGATACTTAAGCTCTGGCTGGGGTGTTCTTTGCCTCCTCCTGGTGGCCAGGAGGTGAATTTTCCAAAAGTAATTTAATGGACTCGTGGAATCTCCATACCATTGTAAAGAAACATAATTTATGCTTATCTGATAAATTAATTTCTTTCATAGTGGTGAGAGTCTACGAGACCCCACCCTTTGTTTTTTGGGGTTAGATTTTTCTTCAGCACATCTTTTTTTCCCTGCTCCTTTTATGACTCATTCCTTTTCTTACCTCACTTGCTTGGCTCTACGTTAGACAGAATCATGTGTGAGGTGGGAGGGGTTTTATAGCGCTCTTGGGGTTTGGGAATCTTTGCCTCTTCCTAGTGGTAAAGAAGAGTAATTCCTCAGGAGTAATGGATCATCTCACCACCATGAAACAAATGACTTTATCAGTTTTGTTTTATAATCAACTAATCTGAAGAAATGAATCTAGTTCAAGTTATGACAGACTTTGCGATAACTATGTACTTTATAAGCCAAGCATATGGTAAGTTGTGTGCATGAGCATTCTACTCTCGTGCATGAGTAAGAAAGGAAAGCGTATTAACTGACCTATCGCCAAATGCTCAGCAGGTGCTTTGCACTAACATTTGTGAAAACTGTGAGAAGTCATAAAATAAACTTTTTTTCAAATCATTATGACTTACAAAGGGCAGATATGTCAGACAGACTCACCGCCTCACAAATAACCTTCAGATGTTCCGTTTCCAGCCTCTCTCTCATCTCTCGTTGCTTTTGTCGATACCAACCATCAAAGTGAGGAGACTTGAGGAAGCGCCTGCAGGAAATGTCAGATGTTCAAAACAAAGGACAATCTGAGATGCTTTCAGACATAACCAATAAATCATTATTAGAAACCATATTCTTATGCTGTGTGATATAATGTACACACATGAAAACTATCATCACTCAACAACAAACTCATATATCATTTCTCACAATGGAAATAAAATTACATCAGCACAACAGTTAAATTAGAAGAGGATGGGCAGAAACCCACTTTTATGTAGATCTGGGACTCTTCCTTATTGGTGAGTGCTACTTATTAAACAAAGGCTAAATATGGCAAATTATGGCTATTATGATTTCTTGGTGCATCCTAGTAGCACTCATCAATGAATAGATACAAGGGATGTGCATTTACGGCATGTTGAAGCTGAATTTCTTCTTGTGAATGTTCAACACATTAAGATCCGTGGAAATCCAGATCTTAGCGTGTTGTACTTTGACAAGAACGAATCCCGCTCCGAAGAGAGGAATGCCAGGAGCAGCTTCCTTCTTCTGCATTCGGATGCTAATGAAGGATCCGAATAAACATCCCTAATAAATACCACAGCCTTACAATACAAGGCGTGTGTGTGTGTGTGGGGACAGGGATGCTAGCAGATAATAATAAAAATGATACTTTAGGTGGCAGTTAATAGAGAGCGAAGAATATTTCTAACTAAGTAGAGCTTTAGAAATATGAAAGGCAAAATCCACACCGTTATCATCAGAGGTGTCTGTCCAAACACTGAGCATGTAGACCAGTGGTGCCCAAAACGTCAACCATGGTCTACCTGTTGACTACCTTGCCTCTTAAGGTAGACCGCGGTATTCATCCCAGCCGATGAGCACTATTCATCACAGCCACGCTATTATTTACTATTAGCCGCTCTATTATAACAATTTTTGTCACAATAAAAAGGTGTGACTAACAGGGAGTAATAGCGTGGCTGGCAAGTGTGGCTGTGATGAATAGCGCGCAACCGCTTGGATCAAAATTGCGATCTACAATACGTAAAGGCTGACTGAGTCTGGGATCAAAAGCGCCTGGACATGGGTGGAATAGCACGGTTGCCAAGTACTTATTATTTTAAATCTATTAATAGCAAGGCTGGGATTTTAATAGTGAACCTTGAACAGGATATAAAAAAAAAATATTACAGCTTTGCTCTTTTCATGGGTGCGTTGTGCTCTAAGCCTCACTTCCTTTTCCCGCACAGTTGCTACGGCTATAAAAGGTTCAGTGCCCGGCATCCTCTTTCACTACAGCTTGCTATATCGGTGCGTTACCGGAAAACCATATCTCTGAACTACTGGATTTAATTGTTGCTTTCCTTTAGAGCTCTCTACTGTTTGCTGATGTTGTACTGCATTGTCTCATCTGGTTTTTTACTTATTTGGCTCACTTAAGTTATTGATTTTTGGATCATGACTTAATTCTTTCTAATTTTTTATTGGATTGACTTTTTATTGGATTCATTTTGTATTGAATTAATTGTTCATTTGCACTAATATAGGAAGAACTTCTTATCTTTGATAATAGTTTCTATTTTTGATCATTATTCTTATAGAATATTTCTGTTGCACCTTAAGCTATGCACATTATTCATCTTATGTCTTAATTTTATATGTACTCATTCATTTTAATCATTTTATGAATTAGAAGCTTTTTATGTGTCTAGATATACATAATTTTTTGGTTGCCTCAACACCACAGGTTTGCCAAATACCACTTGTAATAGCCCATACCACCTTAATTTTCACTTATCCAGTTTGACCAATGGAAAAGCAGGAAACTCCTTTAAATAGGTTCCTATGTTGCAACAATTTCATCTTGTGAAAGCCCTGTATAGGGAGAAACGCGTTGATGTGAAGTTGCAATTTATAGACAGTATTTATCTGTGTAGTTTGAGCTACATTGTTTACACCACTTTGTTGGAACTGTGGTGTTTGTGAGACTTTGTTGGAAGGACCTGTGGAATACCTAACAAGTCAGCACTATTGAATAGTGCACCGGAATCCATCTGTGCCCTATGACTGCAGCAAGACCACTGACCCAATCTGCAGCGGGACACCTTTGAACCAAGATTGATATTTGTACCTCCACACACCATATCCTCAACAAGTACCCTGCGTGCTATTAGGCATTTAAGAGCGGGTACTTTGTTTGTGTGAAGTCTGGCGGCTACATCGCTCATTTTTCCAGAGGATCGTAAAGAGACCAATCAGATTGCCTCTTTGGGACAGCGCCCATAAAGGTGACATCATCCGGCCACGTCTGTAAGCTTTGACGGAGGCACCTGAGCTACACACTGCCCGCGGGTAAGATTGTTACCAGAAGTTGATGAAGTAATAACAGTACCTATCCGGATTTGCTTGTTTGCACACACTCAAGTTTCTGACTGTTTTAATTTTTATGTGGTGGCAACCTCCTACCCCCCTTTTTATAAACGGAGACGTCCGTTTTTAGTTTATAATATTAGGTTCACATTATTGTTTGTTTTATTTATATTGCACCATTATTAAATCGTGGCATAGCCATTTATTTTACACTTTTGTACTTTTGCATTTATTAATTTGAGTTTGATCCACATTTATTAATTTGAGTTTGGTTCACTTTTTGCATTTAATAATTATTCAATCTGATCCACCTTTAGCTATAGCGCTCCTGCTTTCTTTATGTATATATCTAGTGCCTAGCCTGTGTAAGGGACTCGTAGGTTTAACAGGAGTTTGGTAGTTACACCCTGCGCTCACTTACTCTTTCCTTGGTCTTATCCTTTAGGTCCCTTTTTAGTGAGTAGCGGGTGTTTATATCACGTTAATCTATATTATTAATTTTGTGTATCACTGGTTTTAAACACATTTAATATTTCTGTTTTAAATGGATTTAATATTACTAATTTTATATCCAATTAATATTACTGTTTAAAACATTTTTTATCACCTGTGGAGTTTATTACACATTGTCCAAATTTCAATGTCTTCATCTGCCATTATGGAAGATATTTTTGAGTTTAGACATCACTTATATAAAGAATTATTTGATTATACGGAATGCCACTTTCTCAGAGTATGAAAGTTTGGGGGATATTTTAAATAAATTAGAAAAACTTTTAATTAAGGAATTGAAACAGAAAACCGAGATTGTCTTCCTAAATAAATATACTGGGAAAGGCATAATCCCTAAAGGCCTGCATTTCCCCTTAAAGAGGTATTTCAGCTAGAGTGGGAAGGAGTGTTATCTAAAGCATCAATAGATCTAATGGAAATTTTAAAAAGGTCCAGAAAGGACACTCTTGTAGATTTAGAGAAGGAAATAACAGAAATTAAAGATAAATTAAAGGATAAGAAATCAATGGAATTTAAAGAGAAACAGAAAGCTATGATTGAGAGGATTGACACCTTAAATAAAGGCATTTTGAAAACTTAATGGAAGAAGCTGGATAGGGATACTAAGAAATCAAACCCAGACACCACTAGTGATGGTACCACTAATATGGAGACTAACACTTCCAAAGAGAAGTGGACGGTAGTTAACCATAATAAAAAGAAAGATAATAGAAACTCTGTACATCCTAGACATAATACATATAGAGATAAAAATAGAGATTTTAATAGATCTTGGAGACCAGATTACTATAATACTAATAGAACACAAAATAGAGAATATTACAACTCCAGAAAACCTAATGTGTATGATGGACGGAATAATTATTATTCTGAGGTAAGAAATGTAAATTATAATAACGATTATGACAAGAAAAGATCAGAACCATATAGAACAAATAGACACTATTGGGATAATAGGGATAAATGGGAGACACCAGTAAGAAATAGGTATGCACCACTAAGTTATGAAGCAGAGAGACCCAGACACGAGGGTAATGAGGTTCCTTTTTTTAGTGAACAGCCCTCTAAGGGAGGGCATGTCAAAGGATCTTCTAGAAAAGAACAAGGCAAATGTATAGGTAAACAAAAAAAGACCTCTAGAGGAACAAGAGGGAGTGGGACCAGTACACGAAGCCAAAAGGGGGAGGTAAAGAAAAATGGAGTTTTTAATATCAGTAGCATTGATTTAAAAGATGAAGAAAAAAAGATCTTAAGTTATGGTCTCTCTTTTGCACCTAGTACTAGGCTTTAATAAGTTCAATACTCATATACACATTAAAAAGTTCGTGAGAAACCTCACTCTCAAACATTTCTATATGAAAAGTCCACTTGAAATTGCATCACACTAACTTAAGATCTAAATCTACCTTTAACCCTATTTCTGCCAAAGGAAATAACCGTGAGACCTTTGAACAAATGGTTCTGAGAGATCTAAAGAAAAGTCAGCCATCTAAATTTCACAAAACTAATATGAGTAAAAAAGACAAACTTACTCTGGAAAATCTGAAAAAGAATCATAATGTAACCATCAAGCCCGCCGACAAGGGCGGCGGGATTGTGGTAATGGATACTAGCTATTATTAATCAGAAGCCATGAGATTGCTAAGTGATGACAAGACGTATAAAAGATTAGAATTGAACCCTACTAATAAATTTGCAGCGCAACTCAAAAAGATTGTTAGGGAAGGTAAAAATTTGGGAATACTTAATGAGAGGGAGGTAGAGTTCCTGGACCCTGGGTTTCCTAGGGTCCCGGTGTTCTACTTCCTTCCCAAAATACATAAAAATTTAAACCAACCACTGGGCAGACCGATCATATCGGGCATAGGGGCTTTAACCTCGAATCTCTCACAATACGTGGACACCTTCCTACAGAAATTTGTAAGGAATTTGGACTCCTATTTGAGGGATTCTACCCAAGTTTTAAATATTTTAGAAACCATAAATTGGGAAGATGGCCTATTTTTAGTCACTGGAGACATAACCTCACTATATACAGTGATAGATCATGGCAAGGGCCTTATGGCCATAAAGAAATATCTAGATACTGATTTAGAAATGAAATCAGAACAAAAATAATTTTTATTGAAGAGCATAGCTTTTATACTTAAAAATAATTATTTCATGTACAATAATACATTTTATTTACAAACAGAGGGTACGGCTATGGGCACGAGGTTTGCACCAAGTTATGCTAACCTCTTTGTAGGCAGCTGGGAGGAATCTTTCTTCCAGGAGGGTAGCTTTGGTGCAGACCTCGTGCTCTATAGAAGATACATTGATGATGTTCTGACGATATGGAGGGGGTCTGAATTAAAATTAAACAACATGTTTACTGATATGAATGCCAATGATAGAGGGTTAAATTTTACCTTTAACTACAGTAAGGATAAAATTGTCTTTTTAGATCTAGAAATTATGGTGATTAACAATTCTTTAGAAACAAAAACCCATTTTAAGGAGGTTGATTCCAACAGCTTTATACACGCTGAAAGCTGTCACCTTCAACAATGGAAGGAGAATATCCCTGTAGGACAAAGTTTGAGGGTAAGGAAGAACTGCTCCAGATTATCAGATTTCGAGAACCAGATTGGAGTTTTAGTTGAGAAATTTAAAGATAGGGGATATAAGGAAGATCTTGTTAATAAAGCAGTAGTAAGGGCAAGGGAGACTGATCCTTTCATATAAACAAAAAAATCACTAAAGAAAATTCAGAATCAATTGATGTACCCTTTGTCACTGATTATAGTGTAGATCATGGCCTGATGAGGAGGATACTAAACAAGCATTGGGCTATACTTAAGCAGATCCCATATTGGGAGATTCACTACCATATAAGCCCAGAGTGATATTTAGAAAATCTAGAAATCTTAAATCTATTTTGGCACCTAGTGTTTGTAAGGGCAATAAGAAACAGGGTCCTACCCAAAAAAATCTACATGGTGAGAGGTTATCAGGTTTCTTCCCCTGTTATTCCTGAAAGGCCTGCCAATATAGTGATAAAAGATGCATATTGAATGTCCAGACTACAGGAGAGGATATTTTGATAAAATACTGCATTAGATGCACTACTAAGGGGATCATTTATGTTCTAAAATGTACTTGTAATTTGGTATATGTAACGGTACCAACCGGATACCAAGGGTTAACACCAGGGAACAATGTCCTGCATAGGGAATCAGCAATTCACAACCCAGCCAGTTTTCAGGTTTAAACAGAATGAATTTTATTAAGGCTCATATGCCCAGTATTTATGCAGGTCTGACCCCCCCAGAAGGGGGGTTGAAAGAATGTTGTACATTGAATGGAGGGAACACGCCCTTTTACATGATACAATAGAATACCTTGCTCAAGCTGATAACAATTTAAACACAGACACACACTTGGCTTTCCTTATCATCTAGGGTCTGCTCTCTGAGGTTGATTAAACAATGGACTGTGTATCAATAACATTAATGACAGTGCACAATAGCTGAGGCTAAAGCTGAACACAGTTAACTCCTTCAGGGCTGACAGAAGGGTCTGTCACATCTACATAGCACAATATACAGCCTATAGACAACCTTTCTTACGTTATAGTCCAGAAGTGGCTAGGTTTGCCACAATGCTCCCCCAGAACCAAGCCGGCATACACAGTCTGATCCCAACGGATCGGCTTGGGGATGTCCGGGGCAACAACTTTCGGCTCAAGTAAGCTACGGGGTGTTCTCCGCCATCTGCTCCAACTTGGCTCAGTACTGCCCCCACTCCAAACATGGAAGCGTCTCTTTCCAGAGGGACTGGGCTTGGGTAGTCACAGGGTTAACATCAGCGGGATCCATGGGAGCATAGGCAGAAACAAGGGGGGGCCAAGTCATTTCCAAGGAGAACATCAGCAGGTAAGTCCTTCTTGACCCCCACATTCACAAGTCTAGCGCCCACTCCCCAATCCAAATGTACCCTGGCAACAGGTAGGCGGAACACAGTGCCCCCTGCTACCCTCACAGCCATAGTGTCTCCAGTGTGCTGTTTCTCAGACACCAAGTTCTCTTGAAGCAAGGTCATGGTAGCACCAGTATCCCGTAGACCACTGACCTCCTTCCCATTCACTTTAACCCGCTGCCGGTTATTCCGGTGGGCAGCTTGCACGGGGTCTGCTTCATGTAGGCTGCCCCAGCATTCTGGCGCCTCTACGTAGCGGGCCGCAGGCTGAGGATTATGTGGGATTCCGCCGGCGGGTCTTCTCCACTCTAGCAGTGGGCAATCGGTATACCGCTCCCCCTGCCCCTCGTACTGCCACGGATCCGCCCGTGTGTACTGTATCCGGCACCAAATGGGGAGCTATCAGGGTTAAAGTAGCTCCCGAATCCCGAAGTCCCTGGACCTCCTTCCCCTCTACGGTCCCCAGCTGGCGGTGATGTTGCCAGTTATCGGAGGCCCGGACCGACATCACCTCATGCAGAATTCCCAGGGGTTCCTCGGCTTGGGTGCTCAACACCTCATGAGCGGCTGGCTCCGTTTGGTAATGGTGAGCAGCCGCCCTTGGGGCCTGGTTCTGTCTGACCTGGTTCCAAGCTTGTCTACTCCGATTTTGGGTGCACTCACGTGCCATATGTCCCCACTGCTTGCAGGTGTGGCATTGTATATTCGCCCGTCCGTTGTTAGGCTGTAGTCCATGGTGCCTCCTGGCATCAAAATGCTGGTCTGCTAATCTGGCTGCTTCGGTTAAGGTGAGAGGTTTTCGATCTCTCACCCATTCTTGGGCTTCTGGGGACAAGCCGTTAAAGAATTGCTCCAACAGCATCAGTTGTCGCAATTCTTCCATGGTGGTAGCTTGGCTGGCCTGTATCCACCCTTGAGATGCTTGATCCAGCTTGTGGGCCCACTCTGCATGTGAATCTCTTTCTGGCTTGCGCAGGCCTCTAAACTTGCGCCGGTATGCCTCTGAGGTAATGGCATATCTTTCCAAGATCGCTCTCTTCACTTTAGCGTAATCCTTGCTGTCCTCCCTGGGTACAGCGCGATACGCTTCCGCTGCTCTACCGGCTAGCTTGCCTGCTAGCACCGGCACCCATACGGACTGCTCCAAATCATGTAACTCACACAGTCTCTCAAAATCCTGTAAATACCCATCGATCTCATCCTTCTCCTCACAAAACATTTTAAATGCATGGTATGGGATTTTGGGTCTTACTGGGTTGCTGAGTGCATCCAAAATGGATTCTGCTCGGGAGGATGCATTCCGCGGACTGTGTGCCATCACGTACTCCTGCACATCTGCCATTACCACGGATAGCATATCCCATGGTACAGGTTGGGGTAAAAATTCCAGCCTGGTCCTCATTTCCCTCTGGTATAGGGTCTCCTCCATGGCTGCTGGAGGCGTAGCGCTGCGAGCTCTGTCTCCCTCCATCAGCTCAGCCATTAATATAGCCTTGGGTTTGCTGCTGCCTATCTTTCCCCTGGCTTCTAGCAGTTCCTTTAACGTTTGTCTCTTTAGCTTAGAATAATCCATCTCCATTCCCTTTGGTCCCTGGTACTCCTTCCATCTTAGTCAGTATTGTAGTAATCCCCCTCTTCCTGAGGTTACTGGCTTGTGTAGTTGCTCTTCTGGGCGATAAGGTTCATTCCGTCGCTTGCCACCAATTGTAACGGTACCAACAGGATACCAAGGGTTAACACCAGGGAACAATGTCCTGCATAGGGAATCAGCAATTCACAACCCAGCCAGTTTTCAGGTTTAAACAGAATGAATTTTATTAAGGCTCATATGCCCAGTATTTATGCAGGTCTGACCCCCCCAGAAGGGGGGTTGAAAGAATGTTGTACATTGAATGGAGGGAACACGCCCTTTTACATGATACAATAGAATACCTTGCTCAAGCTGATAACAATTTAAACACAGACACACACTTGGCTTTCCTTATCATCTAGGGTCTGCTCTCTGAGGTTGATTAAACAATGGACTGTGTATCAATAACATTAATGACAGTGCACAATAGCTGAGGCTAAAGCTGAACACAGTTAACTCCTTCAGGGCTGACAGAAGGGTCTGTCACATCTACATAGCACAATATACAGCCTATAGACAACCTTTCTTACGTTATAGTCCAGAAGTGGCTAGGTTTGCCACAGTATATTTTGGAGAAATTAAGAGAATAATCAGAGATAGGATAAGGGAACATCTCCTTTGCATTGAAAAGGGATTAGATGACACGAGACTCTACAAACATAAGTGCATAATGGTAGGACCAAAGATCTTAAATACTGGGGGATATTACATGTCAAACAGAATTGGAGGGGTGGCAACATAGACACGTTTTTACGATTAAAAGAGGCTGAATACATTTATAAATATGAAACGTTGTTCCCTACTGGCCTAAATTCAGAGTTGGATATCTCCCCGTTTTAATTGGATTAATTCTTTCTAATTTTTAATTGGATTGACTTTTTATTGGATTCATTTTGTATTGAATTAATTGTTCATTTGCACTAATATAGAAAGAACTTCTTATCTTTGATAATAGTTTCTATTTTTGATCATTATTCTTATAGAATATTTCTGTTGCACCTTAAGCTATGCACATTATTCATCTTACAGGGAGTGCAGAATTATTAGGCAAATGAGTATTTTGACCACATCATCCTCTTTATGCATGTTGTCTTACTCCAAGCTGTATAGGCTCGAAAGCCTACTACCAATTAAGCATATTAGGTGATGTGCATCTCTGTAATGAGAAGGGGTGTGGTCTAATGACATCAACACCCTATATCAGGTGTGCATAATTATTAGGCAACTTCCTTTCCTTTGGCAAAAGGGGTCAAAAGAAGGACTTGACAGGCTCAGAAAAGTCAAAAATAGTGAGATATCTTGCAGAGGGATGCAGCACTCTTAAAATTGCAAAGCTTCTGAAGCGTGATCATCAAACAATCAAGCGTTTCATTCAAAATAGTCAACAGGGTCGCAAGAAGCGTGTGGAAAAACCAAGGCGCAAAATAACTGCCCATGAACTGAGAAAAGTCAAGCGTGCAGCTGCCAAGATGCCACTTGCCACCAGTTTGGCCATATTTCAGAGCTGCAACATCACTGGAGTACCCAAAAGCACAAGGTGTGCAATACTCAGAGACATGGCCAAGGTAAGAAAGGCTGAAAGACGACCACCACTGAACAAGACACACAAGCTGAAACGTCAAGACTGGGCCAAGAAATATCTCAAGACTGATTTTTCTAAGGTTTTATGGACTGATGAAATGAGAGTGAGTCTTGATGAGCCAGATGGATGGGCCCGTGGCTGGATTGGTAAAGGGCAGAGAGCTCCAGTCCGACTCAGACGCCAGCAAGGTGGAGTACTGGTTTGGGCTGGTATCATCAAAGATGAGCTTGTGGGGCCTTTTCGGGTTGAGGATGGAGTCAAGCTCAACTCCCAGTCCTTCTGCCAGTTTCTGGAAGACACCTTCTTCAAGCAGTGGTACAGGAAGAAGTCTGCATCCTTCAAGAAAAACATGATTTTCATGCAGGACAATGCTCCATCACACGCGTCCAAGTACTCCACAGCGTGGCTGGCAAGAAAGGGTATAAAAGAAGAAAATCTAATGACATGGCCTCCTTGTTCACCTGATCTGAACCCCATTGAGAACCTGTGGTCCATCATCAAATGTGAGATTTACAAGGAGGGAAAACAGTACACCTCTCTGAACAGTGTCTGGAAGGCTGTGGTTGCTGCTGCACGCAATGTTGATGGTGAACAGATCAAAACACTGACAGAATCCATGGATGGCAGGCTTTTGAGTGTCCTTGCAAAGAAAGGTGGCTATATTGGTCACTGATTTGTTTTTGTTTTGTTTTTGAATGTCAGAAATGTATATTTGTGAATGTTGAGATGTTATATTGGTTTCACTGGTAAAAATAAATAATTGAAATGGGTATATATTTGTTTTTTGTTAAGTTGCCTAATAATTATGCACAGTAATAGTCACCTGCACACACAGATATCCCCCTAAAATAGCTATAACTAAAAACAAACTAAAAACTACTTCCAAAACTATTCAGCTTTGATATTAATGAGTTTTTTGGGTTCATTGAGAACATGGTTGTTGTTCAATAATAAAATTAATCCTCAAAAATACAACTTGCCTAATAATTCTGCACTCCCTGTATGTCTTAATTTTATATGTACTCATTCATTTTAATCATTTTATGAATTAGAAGCTTTTTATGTGTATAGATATACATAATTTTTTGGTTGCCTTAACACCACAGGTTTACCAAATACCACTTGTAATAGCCCATACCACCTTAATTTTCACTTATCCAGTTTGACCAATGGAAAAGCAGGAAACTCCTTTAAATAGGTTCCTATGTTGCAACAATTTCATCTTGAGAAAGCCCTGTATAGGGAGAAACGCGTTGATGTGAAGTTGCAACTTATAGACAGTATTTATTTGTGTAGTTTGAGCTACATTGTTTACACCACTTTGTTGGAACTGTGGTGTTTGTGAGACTTTGTTGGAAGGACCTGTGGAATACCTAACAAGTCAGCACTATTGAATAGTGCACCGGAATCCATCTGTGCCCTATGACTGCAGCAAGACCACTGACCCAATCTGCAGCGGGACCGCTTTGAACCAAGATTGATATTTGTACCTCCACACACCATATCCTCAACAAGTACCCTGCATGCTATTAGGCATTTAAGAGCGGGTACTTTGTTTGTGTGAAGTCTGGCGGCTACATCGCTCTTTTTTCCAGAGGATCGTAAAGAGACCAATCAGATTGCCTCTTTGGGACAGCGCCCATAAAGGTGACGTCATCCGGCCACGTCTGTAAGCTTTGACGGAGGAACCTGAGCTACACACTGCCCGCGGGTAAGACTGTTACCAGAAGTTGATGAAGTAATAACAGTACCTATCCGGATTTGCTTGTTTGCACACACTCAAGTTTCTGACTGTTTTAATTTTTATGTGGTGGCAACCTCCTACCCCCCTTTTTATAAACGGAGACGTCCGTTTTTAGTTTATAATATTAGGTTCACATTATTGTTTGTTTTATTTATATTGCACCATTATTAAATCGTGGCATAGCCATTTATTTTACACTTTTGTACTTTTGCATTTATTAATTTGAGTTTGATCCACATTTATTAATTTTAGTTTGGTTCACTTTTTGCATTTAATAATTATTCAATCTGATCCACCTTAAGCTATAGCGCTCCTGCTTTCTTTATGTATATATCTAGTGCCTAGCCTATGTAAGGGACTCGTAGGTTTAACAGGAGTTTGGTGGTTACACCCTTCGCTCACTTACTCTTTCCTTGGTCTTTTTACATCTTTGGCTCACTGCAGTTATTGATTTTTGGATCACAAATTGGTACTTCTGCTGCCTGAAGCCTACACATCCTAAGCCTTAAATATACTGTCTCTGTTCTGGTGGAAAAAATCATTTATTGAAATGTGCTGCAGCTAAAAAAATATTTAATGTTGCACCAAAGAACAGTTGATAGTTGTTAAGTGTCCACCAGTTCCCTTTATTAATGAAAAATTCAAATAAAAGAAGAGTTGGTAAACATAAGGCAAAAGTGAGTTCAAAGGTTTTGTCAATAGCTTTGGACTTCGTAACTGCTAATGTGGAAAATCATTAACCCTGTGTGTACTATTTATGTGAAAAACCCAAAAACACCCTGATATTTCTTAACATTTGGAGCCTTCTCCAACACGTAATGTTCTTAAATCTGGCATAAGTAGATCTCAGTAAAAATTTTTACAAAACAGGAGATCACGACTCACTAAAGCCCAGACACCCCGATGTAGTCACTGTGTGATGTTACTGTATTATACACAGAGGTACAGTCACTGTGTGATGTTACTGTATTATACACTGAGGTACAGTCACTGTGTGATGTTACTGTATTATACACTGAGGTACAGTCACTGTGTGATGTTACTGTATTATACACTGAGGTACAGTCGCTGTGTGATGTTACTGTATTATACACTGAGGTACAGTCACTGTGTGATGTTACTGTATTATACACTGAGGTACTGTCACTGTGTGATGTTACTGTATTAATAAGGTATACCAAAGCGCCAACTATACGAAGGCTGGGTATGGACCTAATGCAATATTGTCAAACGATTACAATAAACAATTTATTGAGTACACAAATAAGTTAAAAACATGGATCCATGTATAAACAATCAAATTTATACAATAATAATAGCTAAATGAATAGTTAAAATAAATAATTATGTAACGGATATAGCATTTAAAATTGTGCAAACATTGCTCTTAAAAATATTCATAAAAAATTCCAAATTTAGTATAAGGCTCACAACAGAAATTCAACTTTGTGTTTACCATATACACATACACAAATTTGTACAGCAATAATAGATAAATGAATAGTTAAAACAAATAGTTAAATAACAGATATGGCATTTAAAATTGTGCAAACAATGCTCTTAAAAAATATTCCTAAAAAATTCCAAATTAAGTATAAGGCTCACAACAGAAATTCAACTTTGTGTTTACCACATACACATAATAGGTGAAATATGTTAGTCAGTTATATAATATTATCTAACCAATAATGTTCTCGATTCTATGCAATACTAAATATTGCCAATAGTGACTAATGTGTAAGGCTCTGAGTAAGACCTTTAACTGTGTGTTTACCACATACGCATTGTCAAGTAAAATATATTGTGACAGCAATAAGCCAATGTAAAGAATGTGTATCAAAAAAGTTGTGTGCAAAAATTAGTGTACAAAAGATATTAATGGTCAAAAAATAGGTTGATCTTCAAAAAACGTGAATTAAGAACAAAGATTGTGAAAAATGAAAAACCAAAAATTTACAAAAACATTGTGGTGTGTTCCAATAGTGACTTATATAAATGTAAATAATAGTCCAACCATTAAAAATAGTCCAACAGTGACTTATATAAATGTAAATAATAGTCCAAAAAATAGTCCAATAGTGACTTATATAAATGTAAATAATAGTCCAAAAAATAGTCCAACAGTGAAAACTTAATAGAAAAAATAATCCAACAACAAATTATAATAAGTAGTGTGTCTCTTTAAGAAAAAACAATAATCCTTAAAGTGTTTTGAATCCTAACAGCAATAGTTATGGTGATTTTCCAAGTGTTTTATACTGAATAACAGTGTCAGTACTTGCTAGCCAAGTGTTTTATAATGAATAGCAGTGTCAGTACTTGCTAGCCAAGTGTTTTATACTGAATAGCAGTGTCAGTACTTGTTAGCCAAGTGTTTTATACTGAATAGCAGTGTCAGTACTTGTTAGCCAAGTGTTTTATACTGAATAGCAGTGTCAGTACTTGCTAGCCAAGTGTTTTATACTGAATAGCAGTGTCAGTACTTGTTAGCCAAGTGTTTTATACTTAATAACAGTGTCAGTACTTGTTAGCCAAGTGTTTTATACTGAATAGCAGTGTCAGCACTTGCTAGCCAAGTGTTTTATACTGAATAGCAGTGTCAGTACTTGTTAGCCAAGTGTTTTATACTGAATAGCAGTGTCAGTACTTGTTAGCCAAGTGTTTTATACTGAATAGCAGTGTCAGTACTTGCTAGCCAAGTGTTTTATACTGAATAGCAGTGTCAGTACTTGTTAGCCAAGTGTTTTATACTGAATAGCAGTGTCAGTACTTGCTAGCCAAGTGTTTTATACTGAATAGCAGTGTCAGTACTTGCTAGCCAAGTGTTTTATACTGAATAGCAGAGTCAGTACTTGCTAGCCAAGTGTTTTATACTGAATAGCAGAGTCAGTACTTGCTAGCCAAGTGTTTTATACTGAATAGCAGTGTCAGTACTTGCTAGCCAAGTGTTTTATACTGAATAGCAGTGTCAGTACTTGTTAGCCAAGTGTTTTATACTTAATAACAGTGTCAGTACTTGTTAGCCAAGTGTTTTATACTGAATAGCAGTGTCAGCACTTGCTAGCCAAGTGTTTTATACTGAATAGCAGTGTCAGTACTTGTTAGCCAAGTGTTTTATACTGAATAGCAGTGTCAGTACTTGTTAGCCAAGTGTTTTATACTGAATAGCAGTGTCAGTACTTGCTAGCCAAGTGTTTTATACTGAATAGCAGTGTCAGTACTTGCTAGCCAAGTGTTTTATACTGAATAGCAGTGTCAGTACTTGCTAGCCAAGTGTTTTATACTGAATAGCAGAGTCAGTACTTGCTAGCCAAGTGTTTTATACTGAATAGCAGAGTCAGTACTTGCTAGCCAAGTGTTTTATACTGAATAGCAGTGTCAGTACTTGCTAGCCAAGTGTTTTATACTGAATAGCAGTGTCAGTACTTGTTAGCCAAGTGTTTTATACTTAATAACAGTGTCAGTACTTGTTAGCCAAGTGTTTTATACTGAATAGCAGTGTCAGCACTTGCTAGCCAAGTGTTTTATACTGAATAGCAGTGTCAGTACTTGTTAGCCAAGTGTTTTATACTGAATAGCAGTGTCAGTACTTGTTAGCCAAGTGTTTTATACTGAATAGCAGTGTCAGTACTTGCTAGCCAAGTGTTTTATACTGAATAGCAGTGTCAGTACTTGTTAGCCAAGTGTTTTATACTGAATAGCAGTGTCAGTACTTGCTAGCCAAGTGTTTTATACTGAATAGCAGTGTCAGTACTTGCTAGCCAAGTGTTTTATACTGAATAGCAGAGTCAGTACTTGCTAGCCAAGTGTTTTATACTGAATAGCAGAGTCAGTACTTGCTAGCCAAGTGTTTTATACTGAATAGCAGTGTCAGTACTTGCTAGCCAAGTGTTTTATACTGAATAGCAGTGTCAGTACTTGTTAGCCAAGTGTTTTATACTGAATAGCAGTGTCAGTACTTGCTAGCCAAGTGTTTTATACTGAATAGCAGTGTCAGTACTTGCTAGCCAAGTGTTTTATACTTAATAACAGTGTCAGTACTTGCTAGCCAAGTGTTTTATACTTAATAACAGTGTCAGTACTTGTTAGCCAAGTGTTTTATACTGAATAGCAGTGTCAGTACTTGTTAGCCAAGTGTTTTATACTGAATAGCAGTGTCAGTACTTGCTAGCCAAGTGTTTTATACTGAATATCAGTGTCAGTACTTGCTAGCCAAGTGTTTTATACTGAATAGCAGTGTCAGTACTTGCTAGCCAAGTGTTTTATACTGAATAGCAGTGTCAGTACTTGTTAGCCAAGTGTTTTATACTGAATAGCAGTGTCAGTACTTGTTAGCCAAGTGTTTTATACTGAATAGCAGTGTCAGTACTTGCTAGCCAAGTGTTTTATACTGAATAGCAGTGTCAGTACTTGCTAGCCAAGTGTTTTATACTGAATAGCAGTGTCAGTACTTGCTAGCCAAGTGTTTTATACTTAATAACAGTGTCAGTACTTGTTAGCCAAGTGTTTTATACTGAATAGCAGTGTCAGTACTTGTTAGCCAAGTGTTTTATACTGAATAGCAGTGTCAGTACTTGCTAGCCAAGTGTTTTATACTGAATAGCAGTGTCAGTACTTGCTAGCCAAGTGTTTTATACTGAATAGCAGAGTCAGTACTTGCTAGCCAAGTGTTTTATACTGAATAGCAGTGTCAGTACTTGCTAGCCAAGTGTTTTATACTGAATAGCAGTGTCAGTACTTGTTAGCCAAGTGTTTTATACTGAATAGCAGTGTCAGTACTTGCTAGCCAAGTGTTTTATACTGAATAGCAGTGTCAGTACTTGCTAGCCAAGTGTTTTATACTTAATAACAGTGTCAGTACTTGTTAGCCAAGTGTTTTATACTGAATAACAGTGTCAGTACTTGTTAGCCAAGTGTTTTATACTGAATAGCAGTGTCAGTACTTGCTAGCCAAGTGTTTTATACTTAATAGCAGTGTCAGTACTTGCTAGCCAAGTGTTTTATACTGAATAGCAGTGTCAGTACTTGTTAGCCAAGTGTTTTATACTGAATAGCAGTGTCAGTACTTGCTAGCCAAGTGTTTTATACTGAATAGCAGTGTCAGCACTTGCTAGCCAAGTGTTTTATACTGAATAGCAGTGTCAGTACTTGCTAGCCAAGTGTTTTATACTGAATAGCAGTGTCAGTACTTGCTAGCCAAGTGTTTTATACTGAATAGCAGTGTCAGTACTTGTTAGCCAAGTGTTTTATACTGAATAGCAGTGTCAGTACTTGTTAGCCAAGTGTTTTATACTGAATAGCAGTGTCAGTACTTGTTAGCCAAGTGTTTTATACTGAATAGCAGTGTCAGTACTTGCTAGCCAAGTGTTTTATACTGAATAGCAGTGTCAGTACTTGCTAGCCAAGTGTTTTATACTTAATAACAGTGTCAGTACTTGTTAGCCAAGTGTTTTATACTGAATAGCAGTGTCAGTACTTGTTAGCCAAGTGTGTTATACTGAATAACAGTGTCAGTACTTGTTAGCCAAGTGTTTTATACTGAATAGCAGTGTCAGTACTTGTTAGCCAAGTGTCTTATACTGAATAGCAGTGTCAGTACTTGCTAGCCAAGGGTTTTATACTGAATAACAGTGTCAGTACTTGTTAGCCAAGTGTTTTATACTGAATAGCAGTGTCAGTACTTGTTAGCCAAGTGTGTTATACTGAATAACAGTGTCAGTACTTGTTAGCCAAGTGTTTTATACTGAATAGCAGTGTCAGTACTTGCTAGCCAAGTGTTTTATACTTAATAACAGTGTCAGTACTTGTTAGCCAAGTGTTTTATACTGAATAGCAGTGTCAGTACTTGTTAGCCAAGTGTTTTATACTGAATAGCAGTGTCAGTACTTGTTAGCCAAGTGTTTCATACTGAATAGCAGTGTCAGTACTTGTTAGCCAAGTGTTTTATACTGAATAGCAGTGTCAGTACTTGTTAGCCAAGTGTGTTATACTGAATAACAGTGTCAGTACTTGTTAGCCAAGTGTTTTATACTGAATAGCAGTGTCAGTACTTGCTAGCCAAGTGTTTTATACTTAGTAACAGTGTCAGTACTTGTTAGCCAAGTGTTTTATACTGAATAGCAGTGTCAGTACTTGTTAGCCAAGTGTTTTATACTGAATAGCAGTGTCAGTACTTGCTAGCCAAGTGTTTTATACTTAATAACAGTGTCAGTACTTGCTAGCCAAGTGTTTTATACTGAATAGCAGTGTCAGTACTTGTTAGCCAAGTGTTTTATACTGAATAGCAGTGTCAGTACTTGCTAGCCAAGTGTTTTATACTGAATAGCAGAGTCAGTACTTGCTAGCCAAGTGTTTTATACTGAATAGCAGTGTCAGTATTTGCTAGCCAAGTGTTTTATACTGAATAGCTGTGTCAGTACTTGCTAGCCAAGTGTTTTATACTGAATAGCAGTGTCAGTACTTGCTAGCCAAGTGTTTTATACTGAATAGCAGTGTCAGTACTTGTTAGCCAAGTGTTTTATACTGAATAGCAGTGTCAGTACTTGCTAGCCAAGTGTTTTATACTGAATAGCAGTGTCAGTACTTGCTAGCCAAGTGTTTTATACTGAATAGCAGTGTCAGTACTTGCTAGCCAAGTGTTTTATACTGAATAGCAGTGTCAGTACTTGCTAGCCAAGTGTTTTATACTGAATAGCAGTGTCAGTACTTGCTAGCCAAGTGTTTTATACTGAATAGCAGTGTCAGTATTTGCTAACCAAGTGTTTTATACTGAATAGCAGTGTCAGTACTTGCTAGCCAAGTGTTTTATACTGAATAGCAGTGTCAGTACTTGCTAGCCAAGTGTTTTATACTGAATAGCAGTGTCAGTACTTGCTAGCCAAGTGTTTTATACTGAATAGCAGTGTCAGTACTTGTTAGCCAAGTGTTTTATACTTAATAACAGTGTCAGTACTTGTTAGCCAAGTGTTTTATACTGAATAACAGTGTCAGTACTTGTTAGCCAAGTGTTTTATACTGAATAGCAGTGTCAGTACTTGTTAGCCAAGTGTTTTATACTGAATAGCAGTGTCAGTACTTGCTAGCCAAGTGTTTTATACTGAAAAGCAGTGTCAGTACTTGCTAGCCAAGTGTTTTATACTGAATAGCAGTGTCAGTACTTGCTAGCCAAGTGTTTTATACTGAATAGCAGTGTCAGTACTTGTTAGCCAAGTGTTTTATACTTAATAACAGTGTCAGTACTTGTTAGCCAAGTGTTTTATACTGAATAACAGTGTCAGTACTTGTTAGCCAAGTGTTTTATACTGAAAAGCAGTGTCAGTACTTGCTAGCCAAGTGTTTTATACTGAAAAGCAGTGTCAGTACTTGTTAGCCAAGTGTTTTATACTGAATAGCAGTGGCAGTACTTGTTAGCCAAGTGTTTTATACTGAATAGCAGTGTCAGTACTTGCTAGCCAAGTGTTTTATACTGAAAAGCAGTGTCAGTACTTGCTAGCCGTTTTCCAACCCAAAATTCTATCTTCTTGGCAAATATTTTGTTATAATCCCTGGATGATCCTTCTGTAAAGGTACAGTCCCTGTGTGATGTTACTGTATTATACACTGAGGTACAGTCACTGTGTGATGTTACTGTATTATACACTGAGGTACAGTCCCTGTGTGAAGTTACTGTATTATACACTGAGGTACAGTCGCTGTGTGATGTTACTGTATTATACACTGAGGTACAGTCGCTGTGTGATGTTACTGTATTATACACTGAGGTACAGTCCCTGTGTGATGTTACTGTATTATACACTGAGGTACAGTCACTGTGTGATGTTACTGTATTATACACTGAGGTACAGTCACTGTGTGATGTTACTGTATTATACACTGAGGTACAGTCACTGTGTGATGTTACTGTATTATACACTGAGGTACAGTCACTGTGTGATGTTACTGTATTATACACAGAGGTACAGTCACTGTGTGATGTTACTGTATTATACACTGAGGTACAGTCACTGTGTGATGTTACTGTATTATACACTGAGGTACAGTCGCTGTGTGATGTTACTGTATTATACACTGAGGTACAGTCACTGTGTGATGTTACTGTATTATACAGTGAGGTACAGTCGCTGTGTGATGTTACTGTATTATACACTGAGGTACAGTCACTGTGTGATGTTACTGTATTATACAGTGAGGTACAGTCGCTGTGTGATGTTACTGTATTATACACTGAGGTACAGTCGCTGTGTGATGTTACTGTATTATACACTGAGGTACAGTCACTGTGTGATGTTACTGTATTATACAGTGAGGTACAGTCGCTGTGTGATGTTACTGTATTATACACTGAGGTACAGTCGCTGTGTGATGTTACTGTATTAGACACTGAGGTACAGTCACTGTGTGATGTTACTGTATTATACACTGAGGTACAGTCACTGTATTATACACTGAGGTACAGTCGCTGTGTTATGTTACTGTATTATACACTGAGGTACAGTCAGTGTGTGATGTTACTGTATTATGCACTGAGGTACAGTCACTGTGTGATGTTACTGTATTATACACTGAGGTACAGTCACTGTGTGATGTTACTGTATTATACACTGAGGTACAGTCACTGTGTGATGTTACTGTATTATGCACTGAGGTACAGTCGCTATGTGATGTTACATTACTGTATTATACACTGAGGTACAGTCACTGTGTGATGTTACTGTATTATACACTGAGGTACAGTCACTGTGTGATGTTACTGTATTATACACTAAGGTACAGTCACTGTGTGATGTTACTGTATTATACACTGAGGTACAGTCGCTGTGTGATGTTACTGTATTATACACTGAGGTACAGTCGCTGTGTGATGTTACTGTATTATACACTGAGGTACAGTCGCTGTGTGATGTTACTGTATTATACACTGAGGTACAGTCGCTGTGTGATGTTACTGTATTATACACTGAGGTACAGTCACTGTGTGATGTTACTGTATTATACACTGAGGTACAGTCACTGTGTGATGTTACTGTATTATACACTGAGGTACAGTCACTGTGTGATGTTACTGTATTATACACTGATGTACAGTCACTGTGTGATGTTACTGTATTATACACTGAGGTACAGTCACTGTGTGATGTTACTGTATTATACACTGAGGTACAGTCGCTGTGTGATGTTACTGTATTATACACTGAGGTACAGTCACTGTAGGATGTTTCTGTATTATACACTGAGGTACAGTCACTGTGTGATGTTACTGTATTATACACTGAGGTACAGTCACTGTATTATACACTGAGGTACAGTCAATGTGTGATGTTACTGTATTATACACTGAGGTACAGTCACTGTGTGATGTTATTGTATTATACACTGAGGTACAGTCACTGTGTGATGTTACTGTATTATACACTGAGGTACAGTCGCTGTGTGATGTTACTGTATTATACACTGAGGTACAGTTACTGTGTGATGTTACTGTATTATACAATGAGGTACAGTCACTGTGTGATGTTACTGTATTATACACTGAGGTATAGTCACTGTGTGATGTTACTGTATTATACACTGAGGTACAGTCAGTGTGTGATGTTACTGTATTATACACTGAGGTACAGTCACTGTGTGATGTTACTGTATTATACACTGAGGTACAGTCACTGTGTGATGTTACTGTATTATACAATGAGGTACAGTCACTGTGTGATGTTACTGTATTATACACTGAGGTACTGTCACTGTGTGATGTTACTGTATTATACACTGAGGTACAGTCACTGTGTGATGTTACTGTATTATACACTGAGGTACAGTCACTGTGTGATGTTACTGTATTATACAGTGAGGTACAGTCACTGTGTGATGTTACTGTATTATACACTGAGGTACAGTCACTGTGTGATGTTACTGTATTAAACACTGAGGTACAGTCACTGTGTGATGTTACTGTATTATACACTGAGGTACAGTCACTGTGTTATGTTACTGCATTATAAACTGAGGTACAGTCACTGTGTGATGTTACTGTATTATACACTGAGGTACAGTCACTATGTGATGTTACTGCATTATAAACTGAGGTACAGTCACTGTGTGATGTTACTGTATTATACACTGAGGTACAGTCACTGTGTGATGTTACTGTATTATACACTGAGGTACTGTCACTGTGTGATGTTACTGTATTATACACTGAGGTAAAGTCGCTGTGTGATGTTACTGTATTATACACTGAGGTACAGTCACTGTATTATACACTGAGGTACAGTCACTGTGTGATGTTACTGTATTATACACTGAGGTACAGTCGCTGTGTGATGTTACTGTATTATACACTGAGGTACAGTCACTGTGTAATGTTACTGTATTATACACTGAGGTATAGTTACTGTGTGATGTTACTGTATTATACACTGAGGTACAGTCGCTGTGTGATGTTACTGTATTATACACTGAGGTACAGTCACTGTGTGATGTTACTGTATTATACACTGAGGTACAGTCGCTGTGTGATGTTACTGTATTATACACTGAGGTACAGTCACTGTGTGATGTTACTGTATTATACACTGAGGTACAGTCGCTGTGTGATGTTACTGTATTATACACTGAGGTACAGTCGCTGTGTGATGTTACTGTATTATACACTGAGGTACAGTCACTGTGTGATGTTACTGTATTATACACTGAGGTACAGTCAGCTGTGTGATGTTACTGTATTATACACTGAGGTACAGTCACTGTGTGATGTTACTGTATTATACACTGAGGTACAGTCGACTGTGTGATGTTACTGTATTATACACTGAGGTACAGTCAGCTGTGTGATGTTACTGTATTATACACTGAGGTACAGTCACTGTGTGATGTTACTGTATTATACACTGAGGTACAGTCGCTGTGTGATGTTACTGTATTATACACTGAGGTACAGTCACTGTGTGATGTTACTGTATTATACACTGAGGTACAGTCACTGTGTGATGTTACTGTATTATACACTGAGGTACAGTCGCTGTGTGATGTTACTGTATTATACACTGAGGTACAGTCACTGTGTGATGTTACTGTATTATACACTGAGGTACAGTCACTGTGTGATGTTACTGTATTATACACTGAGGTACAGTCACTGTGTGATGTTACTGTATTATACACTGGGGTACAGTCACTGTAGGATGTTACTGTATTATACACTGAGGTACAGTCGCTGTGTGATGTTACTGTATTATACACTGAGGTACAGTCACTGTATTATACACTGAGGTACAGTCAATGTGTGATGTTACTGTATTATACACTGAGGTACAGTCACTGTGTGATGTTACTGTATTATACACTGAGGTACAGTCACTGTATTATACACTGAGGTACAGTCAATGTGTGATGTTACTGTATTATACACTGAGGTACAGTCACTGTGTGATGTTATTGTATTACACACTGAGGTACAGTCACTGTGTGATGTTACTGTATTATACACTGAGGTACTGTCACTGTGTGATGTTACTGTATTATACACTGAGGTACAGTCACTGTGTGATGTTACTGTATTATACACTGAGGTACAGTCACTGTGTGATGTTACTGTATTATACACTGAGGTACAGTCACTGTGTGATGTTACTGTATTATACACTGAGGTACAGTCACTGTGTGATGTTACTGTATTATACACTGAGGTACAGTCACTGTGTGATGTTACTGTATTATACACTGAGGTACAGTCGCTGTGTGATGTTACTGTATTATACACTGAGGTACAGTCACTGTGTGATGTTACTGTATACACTGAGGTACAGTCACTGTGTGATGTTACTGTATTATACACTGAGGTACAGTCGCTGTGTGATGTTACTGTATTATACACTGAGGTACAGTCGCTGTGTGATGTTACTGTATTATACACTGAGGTACAGTCACTGTGTGATGTTACTGTATTATACACTGAGGTACAGTCACTGTGTGATGTTACTGTATTATATACTGAGGTACAGTCGCTGTGTGATGTTACTGTATTATACACTGAGGTACAGTCACTGTGTGATGTTACTGTATTATACACTGAGGTACAGTCGCTGTGTGATGTTACTGTATTATACACTGAGGTACAGTCGCTGTGTGATGTTACTGTATTATACACTGAGGTACAGTCGCTGTGTGATGTTACTGTATTACACACTGAGGTATAGTCACTGTGTGATGTTACTGTATTATACACTGAGGTACAGTCACTGTGTGATGTTATTGTATTATACACTGAGGTACAGTCACTGTGTGATGTTACTGTCTATTTACACTGAGGTACAGTCACTGTGTGATGTTACTGTATTATACACTGAGGTGACAGTCGCTGTGTGATGTTACTGTATTATACACTGGAGGTACAGTCACTGTAGGATGTTATGTATTATACACTGAGGTACAGTCGCTGTGTGATGTTACTGCTATTATACACTGAGGTACAGTCACTGTTGAGTACTGTATTACACTGAGGTACAGTCAATGTGTGATGTTACTGTATTATACACTGAGGTACAGTCACTGTGTGATGTACTGTATTATACACTGAGGTACACGTCACTGTATTAATCACTGAGGTACAGTCAATGTGTGATGTTACTGTATTATACACTGAGGTACAGTCACTGTGTGATGTTATTGTATTACACACTGAGGTCAGTCACTGTGTGATGTTACTGTATTATTCACTGAGGTACAGTCACTGTGTGAAGTTACTGTATTATCACTGAGGTACCAGTCACTGTGTGAATGTACTGTATTATTACACTGAGGTACAGTCACTGTGTGTTGTTACTCGCTTATACACTGAGGTAAGTCACTGTGTGATGTTACTGTATTATACACTGAGGTACAGTCACTGTGTGATGTTACTGTATTATACACTGAGGTACTGTCACTGTGTGATGTTACTGTATTATACACTGAGGTACAGTCGCTGTGTGATGTTACTGTATTATACACTGAGGTACAGTCACTGTGTGATGTTACTGTATTATACACTGAGGTACAGTCGCTGTGTGATGTTACTGTATTATATACTGAGGTACAGTCGCTGTGTGATGTTACTGTATTATACACTGAGGTACAGTCACTGTGTGATGTTACTGTATTATACACTGAGGTACAGTCACTGTGTGATGTTACTGTATTATACACTGAGGTACAGTCACTGTGTGATGTTACTGTATTATACACTGAGGTACAGTCGCTGTGTGATGTTACTGTATTACACACTGAGGTACAGTCGCTGTGTGATGTTACTGTATTATACACTGAGGTACAGTCACTGTGTGATGTTATTGTATTATACACTGAGGTACAGTCACTGTGTGATGTTACTGTATTATACACTGAGGTACAGTCACTGTGTGATGTTACTGTATTATACACTGAGGTACAGTCGCTGTGTGATGTTACTGTATTATACACTGAGGTACAGTCGCTGTGTGATGTTACTGTATTATACACTGAGGTACAGTCACTGTGTGATGTTACTGTATTATACACTGAGGTATAGTCACTGTGTGATGTTACTGTATTATACACTGAGGTACAGTCAGTGTGTGATGTTACTGTATTATACACTGAGGTACAGTCACTGTGTGATGTTACTGTATTGTACACTGAGGTACAGTTGCTGTGTGATGTTACTGTATTATACACTGAGGTACAGTCGCTGTGTGATGTTACTGTATTATACACTGAGGTACAGTCGCTGTGTGATGTTACTGTATTATACACTGAGGTACAGTCGCTGTGTGATGTTACTGTATTATACACTGAGGTACAGTCGCTGTGTGATGTTACTGTATTATACACTGAGGTACAGTCACTGTGTGATGTTACTGTATTATACACTGAGGTACAGTCACTGTGTGATGTTACTGTATTATACACTGAGGTACAGTCGCTGTGTGATGTTACTGTATTATACACTGAGGTACAGTCAGTGTGTGATGTTACTGTATTATACACTGAGGTACAGTCAGTGTGTGATGTTACTGTATTATACACTGAGGTACAGTGGCTGTGTGATGTTACTGTATTATACACTGAGGTACAGTCAGTGTGTGATGTTACTGTATTATACACTGAGGTACAGTCAGTGTGTGATGTTACTGTATTATACACTGAGGTACAGTCGCTGTGTGATGTTACTGTATTATACACTGAGGTACAGTCACTGTGTGATGTTACTGTATTATACACTGAGGTACAGTCAGTGTGTGATGTTACTGTATTATACACTGAGGTACAGTCACTGTGTGATGTTACTGTATTATACACTGAGGTACAGTCGCTGTGTGATGTTACTGTATTATACACTGAGGTACAGTCAGTGTGTGATGTTACTGTATTATACACTGAGGTACAGTCACTGTGTGATATTACTGTATTATACACTGAGGTACAGTCGCTGTGTGATGTTACTGTATTATACACTGAGGTACAGTCACTGTGTGATGTTACTGTATTATACACTGAGGTACAGTCGCTGTGTGATGTTACTGTATTATACACTGAGGTACAGTCGCTGTGTGATGTTACTGTATTATACACTGAGGTACAGTCGCTGTGTGATGTAACTGTATTATACACTGAGGTACAGTCGCTGTGTGATGTTACTGTATTATACACAGAGGTACAGTCGCTGTGTGATGTTACTGTATTATACACTGAGGTACAGTCGCTGTGTGATGTTACTGTATTACACACTGAGGTACAGTCGCTGTGTAATGTTACTGTATTATACACTGAGGTACAGTCACTGTGTGATGTTACTGTATTATACACTGAGGTACAGTCGCTGTGTGATGTCACTGTATTATACACTGAGGTACAGTCGCTGTGTGATGTTACTGTATTATACACTGAGGTACAGTCGCTGTGTGATGTTACTGTATTATACACTAAGGTACAGTCGCTGTGTGATGTTACTGTATTATACACTGAGGTACAGTCGCTGTGTGATGTTACTGTATTATACACTGAGGTACAGTCGCTGTGTGATGTTACTGTATTATACACTGAGGTACAGTCCCTGTGTGATGTTACTGTATTATACAATGAGGTACAGTCACTGTGTGATGTTACTGTATTATACACTGAGGTACAGTCACTATGTGATGTTATTGTATTATATACTGAGGTACAGTCACTGTGTGATGTTACTGTATTATACACTGAGGTACAGTCACTGTGTGATGTTGCTGTATTATACACTGAGGTACAGTCGCTGTGTGATGTTACTGTATTATACACTGAGGTACAGTCGCTGTGTGATGTCACTGTATTATACACTGAGGTACAGTCACTGTGTGATGTTACTGTATTATACACTGAGGTACAGTCACTGTGTGATGTTACTGTATTATACAGTGAGGTACAGTCACTGTGTGATGTTACTGTATTATACACTGAGGTACTGTCACTGTGTGATGTTCCTGTATTATACACTGAGGTACAGTCACTGTGTGCTGTTACTGTATTATACACTGAGGTACTGTCACTGTGTGATGTTACTGTATTATACACTGAGGTACAGTCACTGTGTGATGTTACTGTATTATACACTGAGGTACAGTCGCTGTGTGATGTTACTGTATTATACACTGAGGTACAGTCACTGTGTGATGTTACTGTATTATACACTGAGGTATAGTCAGTGTGTGATGTTACTGTATTATACACTGAGGTACAGTCAGTGTGTGATGTTACTGTATTATACACTGAGGTACAGTCACTGTGTGATGTTACTGTATTGTACATTGAGGTACAGTCGCTGTGTGATGTTATTGTATTATATACTGAGGTACAGTCACTGTGTGATGTTACTGTATTATACACTGAGGTACAGTCACTGTGTGATGTTGCTGTATTATACACTGAGGTACAGTCGCTGTGTGATGTTACTGTATTATACACTGAGGTACAGTCGCTGTGTGATGTCACTGTATTATACACTGAGGTACAGTCACTGTGTGATGTTACTGTATTATACACTGAGGTACAGTCACTGTGTGATGTTACTGTATTATACACTGAGGTACAGTCACTGTGTGATGTTACTGTATTATATACTTAGGTACTGTCACTGTGTGATGTTCCTGTATTATACACTGAGGTACAGTCGCTGTGTGATGTTACTGTATTATACACTGAGGTACAGTCGCTGTGTGATGTTACTGTATTATACACTAAGGTACAGTCGCTGTGTGATGTTACTGTATTATACACTGAGGTACAGTCGCTGTGTGATGTTACTGTATTATACACTGAGGTACAGTCGCTGTTTAATGTTACTGTATTATACACTGAGGTACAGTCACTGTGTGATGTTACTGTATTATACAATGAGGTACAGTCACTGTGTGATGTTACTGTATTATACACTGAGGTACAGTCTCTGTGTGATGTTACTGTATTATACACTGAGGTACAGTCGCTGTGTGATGTTACTGTATTATACACTAAGGTACAGTCGCTGTGTGATGTTACTGTATTATACACTGAGGTACAGTCGCTGTGTGATGTTACTGTATTATACACTGAGGTACAGTCGCTGTGTGATGTTACTGTATTATACACTGAGGTACAGTCACTGTGTGATGTTACTGTATTATACAATGAGGTACAGACACTGTGTGATGTTACTGTATTATACACTGAGGTACAGTCACTATGTGATGTTATTGTATTATATACTGAGGTACAGTCACTGTGTGATGTTACTGTATTATACACTGAGGTACAGTCACTGTGTGATGTTGCTGTATTATACACTGAGGTACAGTCGCTGTGTGATGTTACTGTATTATACACTGAGGTACAGTCGCTGTGTGATGTCACTGTATTATACACTGAGGTACAGTCACTGTGTGATGTTACTGTATTATACACTGAGGTACAGTCACTGTGTGATGTTACTGTATTATACAGTGAGGTACAGTCACTGTGTGATGTTACTGTATTATACACTGAGGTACTGTCACTGTGTGATGTTCCTGTATTATACACTGAGGTACAGTCACTGTGTGCTGTTACTGTATTACACACTGAGGTACAGTCGCTGTGTAATGTTACTGTATTATACACTGAGGTACAGTCACTGTGTGATGTTACTGTATTATACACTGAGGTACAGTCGCTGTGTGATGTCACTGTATTATACACTGAGGTACAGTCGCTGTGTGATGTTACTGTATTATACACTGAGGTACAGTCGCTGTGTGATGTTACTGTATTATACACTAAGGTACAGTCGCTGTGTGATGTTACTGTATTATACACTGAGGTACAGTCGCTGTGTGATGTTACTGTATTATACACTGAGGTACAGTCGCTGTGTGATGTTACTGTATTATACACTGAGGTACAGTCCCTGTGTGATGTTACTGTATTATACAATGAGGTACAGTCACTGTGTGATGTTACTGTATTATACACTGAGGTACAGTCACTATGTGATGTTATTGTATTATATACTGAGGTACAGTCACTGTGTGATGTTACTGTATTATACACTGAGGTACAGTCACTGTGTGATGTTGCTGTATTATACACTGAGGTACAGTCGCTGTGTGATGTTACTGTATTATACACTGAGGTACAGTCGCTGTGTGATGTCACTGTATTATACACTGAGGTACAGTCACTGTGTGATGTTACTGTATTATACACTGAGGTACAGTCACTGTGTGATGTTACTGTATTATACAGTGAGGTACAGTCACTGTGTGATGTTACTGTATTATACACTGAGGTACTGTCACTGTGTGATGTTCCTGTATTATACACTGAGGTACAGTCACTGTGTGCTGTTACTGTATTATACACTGAGGTACTGTCACTGTGTGATGTTACTGTATTATACACTGAGGTACAGTCACTGTGTGATGTTACTGTATTATACACTGAGGTACAGTCGCTGTGTGATGTTACTGCATTATACACTGAAGTACAGTCACTGTGTGATGTTACTGTATTATACACTGAGGTATAGTCAGTGTGTGATGTTACTGTATTATACACTGAGGTACAGTCAGTGTGTGATGTTACTGTATTATACACTGAGGTACAGTCACTGTGTGATGTTACTGTATTGTACACTGAGGTACAGTCGCTGTGTGATGTTATTGTATTATATACTGAGGTACAGTCACTGTGTGATGTTACTGTATTATACACTGAGGTACAGTCACTGTGTGATGTTGCTGTATTATACACTGAGGTACAGTCGCTGTGTGATGTTACTGTATTATACACTGAGGTACAGTCGCTGTGTGATGTCACTGTATTATACACTGAGGTACAGTCACTGTGTGATGTTACTGTATTATACACTGAGGTACAGTCACTGTGTGATGTTACTGTATTATACACTGAGGTACAGTCACTGTGTGATGTTACTGTATTATATACTTAGGTACTGTCACTGTGTGATGTTCCTGTATTATACACTGAGGTACAGTCGCTGTGTGATGTTACTGTATTATACACTGAGGTACAGTCGCTGTGTGATGTTACTGTATTATACACTAAGGTACAGTCGCTGTGTGATGTTACTGTATTATACACTGAGGTACAGTCGCTGTGTGATGTTACTGTATTATACACTGAGGTACAGTCGCTGTGTGATGTTACTGTATTATACACTGAGGTACAGTCACTGTGTGATGTTACTGTATTATACAATGAGGTACAGTCACTGTGTGATGTTACTGTATTATACACTGAGGTACAGTCGCTGTGTGATGTTACTGTATTATACACTGAGGTACAGTCGCTGTGTGATGTTACTGTATTATACACTAAGGTACAGTCGCTGTGTGATGTTACTGTATTATACACTGAGGTACAGTCGCTGTGTGATGTTACTGTATTATACACTGAGGTACAGTCGCTGTGTGATGTTACTGTATTATACACTGAGGTACAGTCACTGTGTGATGTTACTGTATTATACAATGAGGTACAGTCACTGTGTGATGTTACTGTATTATACACTGAGGTACAGTCACTATGTGATGTTATTGTATTATATACTGAGGTACAGTCACTGTGTGATGTTACTGTATTATACACTGAGGTACAGTCACTGTGTGATGTTGCTGTATTATACACTGAGGTACAGTCGCTGTGTGATGTTACTGTATTATACACTGAGGTACAGTCGCTGTGTGATGTCACTGTATTATACACTGAGGTACAGTCACTGTGTGATGTTACTGTATTATACACTGAGGTACAGTCGCTGTGTGATGTTACTGTATTATACACTGAGGTACAGTCACTGTGTGATGTTACTGTATTATACAATGAGGTACAGACACTGTGTGATGTTACTGTATTATACACTGAGGTACAGTCACTGTGTGATGTTACTGTATTATACAGTGAGGTACAGTCACTGTGTGATGTTACTGTATTATACACTGAGGTACTGTCACTGTGTGATGTTCCTGTATTATACACTGAGGTACAGTCACTGTGTGCTGTTACTGTATTATACACTGAGGTACTGTCACTGTGTGATGTTACTGTATTATACACTGAGGTACAGTCACTGTGTGATGTTACTGTATTATACACTGAGGTACAGTCGCTGTGTGATGTTACTGTATTATACACTGAGGTACAGTCACTGTGTGATGTTACTGTATTATACACTGAGGTATAGTCAGTGTGTGATGTTACTGTATTATACACTGAGGTACAGTCAGTGTGTGATGTTACTGTATTATACACTGAGGTACAGTCACTGTGTGATGTTACTGTATTGTACACTGAGGTACAGTCGCTGTGTGATGTTATTGTATTATATACTGAGGTACAGTCACTGTGTGATGTTACTGTATTATACACTGAGGTACAGTCACTGTGTGATGTTGCTGTATTATACACTGAGGTACAGTCGCTGTGTGATGTTACTGTATTATACACTGAGGTACAGTCGCTGTGTGATGTCACTGTATTATACACTGAGGTACAGTCACTGTGTGATGTTACTGTATTATACACTGAGGTACAGTCACTGTGTGCTGTTACTGTATTATACACTGAGGTACAGTCACTGTGTGATGTTACTGTATTATACACTTAGGTACTGTCACTGTGTGATGTTCCTGTATTATACACTGAGGTACAGTCACTGTGTGCTGTTACTGTATTATACACTGAGGTACTGTCACTGTGTCATGTTACTGTATTATACACTGAGGTACAGTCATTGTGTGATGTTACTGTATTATACACTGAGGTACAGTCACTGTGTGATGTTACTGTATTATACACTGAGGTACAGTCACTGTATTATACACTGAGGTACAGTCGCTGTGTTATGTTACTGTATTATACACTGAGGTATAGTCACTGTGTGATGTTACTGTATTATACACTGAGGTACAGTCACTGTGTGATGTTACTGTATTATACACTGAGGTATAGTTACTGTGTGATGTTACTGTATTATACACTGAGGTACAGTCACTGTGTGATGTTACTGTATTATACACTGAGGTACAGTTACTGTGTGATGTTACTGTATTATACACTGAGGTACAGTCACTGTGTGATGTTACTGTATTATACACTGAGGTACAGTCACTATGTGATGTTATTGTATTATATACTGAGGTACAGTCACTGTGTGATGTTACTGTATTATACACTGAGGTACAGTCGCTGTGTGATGTAACTGTATTATACACTGAGGTACAGTCGCTGTGTGATGTTACTGTATTATACACAGAGGTACAGTCGCTGTGTGATGTTACTGTATTATACACTGAGGTACAGTCACTGTGTGATGTTACTGTATTATACAATGAGGTACAGTCACTGTGTGATGTTGCTGTATTATACACTGAGGTACAGTCACTGTGTGATGTTACTGTATTATACACTGAGGTACAGTCACTGTGTGATGTTACTGTATTATACACTGAGGTACAGTCACTGTGTGATGTTACTGTATTATACACTGAGGTACAGTCACTGTGTGATGTTACTGTATTATGCACTGAGGTACAGTCGCTGTGTGATGTTACTGTATTATACACTGAGGTACAGTCACTGTGTGATGTTACTGTATTATACACTGAGGTACAGTCACTGTGTGATGTTACTGTATTATACACTGAGGTATAGTCACTGTGTGATGTTACTGTATTATACACTGAGGTACAGTCACTGTGTGATGTTACTGTATTATACACTGAGGTACAGTCAGTGTGTGATGTTACTGTATTATACACTGAGGTACAGTCACTGTGTGATGTTACTGTATTATACACTGAGGTACAGTCACTGTGTGATGTTACTGTATTATACACTGAGGTACTGTCACTGTGTGATGTTACTGTATTATACACTGAGGTACAGTCACTGTGTGATGTTAATGTATTATACACTGAGGTACAGTCGCTGTGTGATGTTACTGTATTATACACTGAGGTACAGTCGCTGTGTGATGTTACTGTATTATGCACTGAGGTACAGTCGCTGTGTGATGTTACTGTATTATACACTGAGGTACAGTCGCTGTGTGATGTTACTGTATTATGCACTGAGGTACAGTCGCTGTGTGATGTTACTGTATTATACACTGAGGTACAGTCACTGTGTGATGTTACTGTATTATACACTGAGGTACAGTCGCTGTGTGATGTTACTGTATTATACACTGAGGTACAGTCACTGTGTGATGTTACTGTATTATACACTGAGGTACAGTCGCTGTGTGATGTTACTGTATTATACACTGAGGTACAGTCCCTGTGTGATGTTACTGTATTATACAATGAGGTACAGTCACTGTGTGATGTTACTGTATTATACACTGAGGTACAGTCACTATGTGATGTTATTGTATTATATACTGAGGTACAGTCACTGTGTGATGTTACTGTATTATACACTGAGGTACAGTCACTGTGTGATGTTGCTGTATTATACACTGAGGTACAGTCACTGTGTGATGTTACTGTATTATACACTGATGTACAGTCACTGTGTGATGTTACTGTATTATACACTGAGGTACAGTCACTGTGTGATGTTACTGTATTATACACTGAGGTACAGTCACTGTGTGATGTTACTGTATTATACACTGAGGTACAGTCACTGTGTGATGTTACTGTATTATACACTGAGGTACAGTCACTGTGTGATGTTACTGTATTATACACTGAGGTACAGTCACTGTGTGATGTTACTGTATTATACACTGAGGTACAGTCACTGTGTGATGTTACTGTATTATACACTGAGGTACTGTCACTGTGTGATGTTACTGTATTATACACTGAGGTACAGTCGCTGTGTGATGTTACTGTATTATACACTGAGGTACAGTCCCTGTGTGATGTTACTGTATTATACACTGAGGTACAGTCACTGTATTATACACTGAGGTACAGTCACTGTGTGATGTTACTGTATTATACACTGAGGTACAGTCACTGTGTGATGTTACTGTATTATACACTGAGGTACAGTCACTGTGTAATTTTACTGTATTATACACTGAGGTACAGTCACTGTGTGATGTTACTGTATTATACACTGAGGTACAGTCACTGTGTGATGTTACTGTATTACACACTGAGGTACAGTCACTGTGTGATGTTACTGTATTATACACTGAGGTACAGTCACTGTGTGATGTTAATGTATTATACACTGAGGTACAGTCACTGTGTGATGTTACTGTATTATACACTGAGGTACAGTCGCTGTGTGATGTTACTGTATTACACACTGAAGTACAGTCACTGTGTGATGTTACTGTATTATACACTGAGGTACAGTCGCTGTGTGATGTTACTGTATTACACACTGAGGTACAGTCGCTGTGTGATGTTACTGTATTATACACTGAGGTACAGTCACTGTGTGATGTTACTGTATTATACACTGAGGTACAGTCGCTGTGTGATGTTACTGTATTATACACTGAGGTACAGTCGCTGTGTGATGTTACTGTATTATACACTGAGGTACAGTCGCTGTGTGATGTTACTGTATTATACACTGAGGTACTGTCACTGTGTGATGTTACTGTATTATACACTGAGGTACAGTCGCTGTGTGATGTTACTGTATTATACACTGAGGTACAGTCCCTGTGTGATGTTACTGTATTATACAATGAGGTACAGTCACTGTGTGATGTTACTGTATTATACACTGAGGTACAGTCACTATGTGATGTTATTGTATTATATACTGAGGTACAGTCACTGTGTGATGTTACTGTATTATACACTGAGGTACAGTCACTGTGTGATGTTGCTGTATTATACACTGAGGTACAGTCACTGTGTGATGTTACTGTATTATACACTGATGTACAGTCACTGTGTGATGTTACTGTATTATACACTGAGGTACAGTCACTGTGTGATGTTACTGTATTATACACTGAGGTACAGTCACTGTGTGATGTTACTGTATTATACACCGAGGTACAGTCACTGTGTGATGTTACTGTATTATACACTGAGGTACAGTCACTGTGTGATGTTACTGTATTATACACTGAGGTACAGTCACTGTGTGATGTTACTGTATTATACACTGAGGTACTGTCACTGTGTGATGTTACTGTATTATACACTGAGGTACAGTCGCTGTGTGATGTTACTGTATTATACACTGAGGTACAGTCCCTGTGTGATGTTACTGTATTATACACTGAGGTACAGTCACTGTATTATACACTGAGGTACAGTCACTGTGTGATGTTACTGTATTATACACTGAGGTACAGTCACTGTGTGATGTTACTGTATTATACACTGAGGTACAGTCACTGTGTAATTTTACTGTATTATACACTGAGGTACAGTCACTGTGTGATGTTACTGTATTATACACTGAGGTACAGTCACTGTGTGATGTTACTGTATTACACACTGAGGTACAGTCACTGTGTGATGTTACTGTATTATACACTGAGGTACAGTCACTGTGTGATGTTAATGTATTATACACTGAGGTACAGTCACTGTGTGATGTTACTGTATTATACACTGAGGTACAGTCACTGTATTATACACTGAGGTACAGTCACTGTGTGATGTTACTGTATTATACACTGAGGTAAAGTCACTGTGTGATGTTACTGTATTATACACTGAGGTACAGTCACTGTATTATACACTGAGATACAGTCACTGTATTATACACTGAGGTACAGTCACTGTGTGATGTTACTGTATTATACACTGAGGTACAGTCACTGTGTGATGTTACTGTATTATACACTGAGGTACAGTTACTGTGTGATGTTAATGTATTATACACTGAGGTACAGTCACTGTGTGATGTTACTGTATTATACACTGAGGTACAGTCACTGTATTATACACTGAGGTACAGTCACTGTATTATACACTGAGGTATAGTCACGGTGTGATGTTACAATCTCCTCAAATTACACCTATTACAATAATAGAGACCATACTCAAAACAGAGATTATCCTCATAGGAGGAATTACAATGATTCCCATCCACAAACCAGTAACTACTCCTCGTATAGAGACAGATATGACCAAGATCAAAAACGAAATTATATAAAGAATTACCAATACAGACAGTACAATTCACACACAGACAAAGGCCCATATCAAGGCTATTCCAGAAGCAACTACAATAACCAAAGTGACTACCAATCCAATTGGAGAATACCAACTAGAAATAGATTTCAAGCTCTAGAACATGAAAATAATAGGTCACCTGCCCCCCATCAAACACAACAGGAAGTTTATTTAGAGAATGCCCCTCAGGGGGAAGGTACATCAAAAAACATCACACATCATATCCTCCCACAAAGAATCATAAGAAGCAAAAGAGGATTAGAGGCAGGAGGAATAGAAGACCATCTAGACAACACCCCAAAGAGACAAAAATAACTAACACTTGAATATTCAACATTAGCAAATACCCTTTAAATCCACTACAAGAATCAGTACTCAATAAAGGCCTATCCTTTGCACCCTCATGTAAATTAAATAAATTTGATACTCTAATAAACATAAACCAATATATTCGAAAGCTCACTTTAAAAAGATATTTTATCAAAAATCCTGTAGAAAACAAAATCCTCAAAGAAAATGAATCTAGATATAAACATACAAATCTAAAAGCTACTTCCACCTTTTATCCAACAAATGAAAAAAGCGAATCTATTAAACTCTTTGAAAAAATGGTAAAACAAGATATTGATAAAATTGATGAAAATAAATACATAAATTGGAACTTGACTCAAAAAGAACTCAAAATTATAAAAGACCTAAAAAACAACCCTGACGTCACCATTAAGCAGGCTGACAAGGGTGGAGGGATTGTGCTTATGGACACAACTTATTATTTAGAAGAGTCCTATATACTTTTAGAAGACAAAGAGACATATAAAAAACTCAGATCAAACCCCATAAAAAATTAGATTCAAAAATTGGAGTCACTTCTAAAAGAAGCATCAGAAATAGGATTACTCACTAAAAATGAATTTGACTTTCTGAATATTAAAAACCCCATCACCCCAACTTTTTATATACTTCCCAAAATTCACAAAGACCTCAAAAGACCCCCAGGACGCCCTATTATATCTGGCATAGGATCTCTCACTTCCAATCTCTCTCAGTACGTCGATTTCTTTCTACAAACATATGTCACACACCTACCCTCATACCTCAAAGATTCTACACAACTATTGAATATTCTAAAAACAATTTCTTGGAAAAATAATTACCTCCTGGTAACATGCGATGTTAATTCACTATATACAAATATTGATCATAAAAAAGGTTTAGAAGCTACAAAATTTTTTCTGGATAGAGACACAGACCTCAATATAGAACAAAATAAATTTATTTTAAACTGTATACATTTCATACTTCACAATAATTCTTTTTTCTTTAATAAAGATATTTTCTTACAACTAAAAGGGACTGCAATGGGCACAAGGTTCGCCCCCAGCTATGCTAATTTATTTATGGGATACTTTGAAAACAAATACATTAATTCCAGTCCCTGGGGGGCGAACCTTGTGCAATATTACAGATATATAGACGACCTGTTCCTTATTTGGAAAGGGGAACCAGAATTACTCGAACTATTCATAGAAGATATAAATAGCAATTCATTAGGCCTTAGTTTCACACACGAATCAAGCACTAATAATATCCACTTCCTTGACATAGAAATACAAAGAGTAAACAATGAAATCACCACGAAAACTTTTTTTAAAAAAACTGATGCCAATAATTACATTCATAATGACAGCTGTCATCTACCGAAATGGAAAACAAATATTCCAAAAAATCAATACATTAGAATCAGAAAAAACTGCTCAGATATAAATCATTTTACAACACAATCAGAAATACTAACAAAAAGATTTCAAGAAAAGAAATACGACCCACAATTTCTAGAAAAAAACTAATTGGGAGTCATTGAAATGAACAGAGATCAAATTTTAAAACCAAAAATAAAAAAAGATTATGTCAACAGAGAGGAAGATCCCCTCTTCATACCCTTCATAACACAATACAGTTCCCAACATCAAGAGATTAGAAAAATCTTAAATAAACACTGGCACTACATAAAACAAGACCAGATTATTGGACACAAACTAAAAAACAGACCAGATATCATTTTTAAAAAAGCTAAAAATTTTAAAAATATTCTTTTCCCCCAGCGAATTTAAAAATAAAGAAAGAAACATCCAAGGTACCAAAAACATCTTGAATAAAAAAGTAGAAGGCTTCTTCCCCTGCCCAACTTGCAAATCATGCAAACACAGTACAAAAACTAAATCTTTACAATCAAACAACACGAAACAATATATTAATATTAAAGAAATTATCCGCTGCTCAGACAAAAATGTAATTTATTGCATACAATGCTTATGTGGCCATCAATATTTTGGCCAAACTAGTCGAATGCTAAGAGATCGCATTAGAGAACACTTACATCACATTGAGCATAAAGCTACTAATACAATTCTATACAAACACTTTACAGAATGCCATAATGGCAATACTAGACATATGAAATTTTGGGGTGTTCAGAAAATCATTTTAAACCCTAGAGGGGGAAACATAGAAAATCTACTTCAGAGAAAAGAAGCAGAATATATCCACTCTTTTAAAACTCTACACCCCCACGGTCTAAATATGGAATTTGATCTTAATTTTCTCATTTAAAAAAACAGCCAATAACGTCATACTAATCTGTACTATAAATTACAAATTTACACCTATAAATTTTAGGTGAAATAAATTGATCCTCACATATAGAATAAGTTAAAATTCCTCTTTAAATTAATACCTTTCTATACTTGAATATAAGAACCTCCCACATTAGCACTCAAAGATATAAATTTAAAGGCAGACCAATATAAGTCCATAAAATCCAAATAAAATTAAAGCAATGGTACATTTACCAAACTGTCCAAAATAATGCATCAAAGAAAAGAATATAACAATAAAAATATTGTATCAATGAAATTAGACACGCACAATTAATTTTAAAATATGTTTTTTGCAAAAAAAAAAAAAAAACTCTTTAACTCCCAACTAAGAGGCAACAAATATTTAATTGTTCTAATATCTACAAGTTTTAAAAAGTTTTTTAAACATTTTTACATTTCAAAAAAATGTCCATTAAAATTATCAAAATATTTTATTATTGTTTCCTATTTTATAAATGTCATATTTTATTTATCAATTTTCCTATGTTCAAGGTAAAACTAAGGTCCTTTTTTCAACATAATAAAACTAATTGCTACAAACCTATGTAGTTACCAATGAATTTGCTGATTGGCTGATCCAGATTTCAAATTGCTCCAATGAAATCACGCCTACACCTTTAAAAACTCAAGACCAGCACACCTTGGGCATCTTGATAAAGGCTGAAGCCGAAACGCGTAGATTTGCCCCTAGTGTGCACTCCAACAACTCAAGTCTGCATCTGAGACTACCCAGGATTGAACACGAAAAAATCAGTTACCGGTGATTGCTATACACCGAGCACCACAAGACTTAAAGTGGACACTCACCAGACCTGAAGCTCCAGCAAACCTTGAAAAAGGTATACAGCTCCAGCAACTCTTAAGAAAAGATTTTTATAACCAACAGGTGGTCTGAAACTCCTGCAAACCTTTCCTAGGTAAACAGTTTCACTACAGACCAACCATCAATCACTGAAACTCCAGCAAACCCTGGGAGGGTATATAGTTTCAGCTACAAACAGACACCTACAAAGAGAGGCATTCAAACACATCACGCAACCAGAAAAATAGAAACTCCAGCAAATAAATACAAGGTAAACAGTTCCTTAATTAAGTCATACCAACAACTGAAACTCCTGCAAACCAAGTCTTAGATAACAGTTTAAATATACAGAACCAAGTTTTATCAACAACTGAAACTCCTGCAAACCCAGTTTAGGTAAACAGTTTCAGCATCTTTACCATCCAGTAGTTGTTATCTTCATCTACAATTTCGATCTACAAGTTTTAACTACAGCGAATTTTTTTTTTTTTTTTATTCACATAAAGGCTTGTCTGTTTCAACCAATCAGACACCTGGAAAAATTATTTCAAGCAAACTGTGAGTAATTTCATTTCCAACTAAAAGTCACATTTAAAGTCACATCAAAAGATACTTGCAATTCATCAGATGAACATTTATTTCCACCTCCTACGTTAATTATTTTAACTTAATCTGTTTTTATCATATGCTTTGAACACTATAGCATGAATTTATTGTGAATTTATTGTCAATTTTAACTTGTGATTAAGGAATTTTAATATATAATATACGCAAGGTAATAGAGCTCTTTACCACTTATTATCCTATAAGAATATATTATCTAGTCCAATATTGTTTTGTATGGCAACAATTAAATATTTTGTTTTGTAACCTCTTGTAGTCATATTTTCACTATTTTTCACCCAATTTTCACCTATTTGTTTACCTTATCGCAGCGCAATATATATTATAATTGAATTTTGAAACCAATACGAGAAGCTCATTTAAAGGTCACGGTAACACATATTATTTATGTATTGAAATACTCACAGCTCCCCTCACTTGTTATTTACCCCATCGATCCCTCACAGTTGTTTGAAGGAACAGCTGTTTATCAGGATTGAGCTGTCTCAATCCAATAGGTGCACTCACTCTTAACTGTTTTTCACTGTATTATACACTGAGGTACAGTCACGGTGTGATGTTACTGTATTATACACTGAGGTACAGTCACTGTGTGATGTTACTGTATTATACACTGAGGTACAGTCACGGTGTGATGTTACTGTATTATACACTGAGGTACAGTCACTGTGTGATGTTACTGTATTATACACTGAGGTACTGTCACTGTGTGATGTTACTGTATTATACACTGAGGTACAGTCACGGTGTGATGTTACTGTATTATACACTGAGGTACAGTCACTGTGTGATGTTACTGTATTATACACTGAGGTACTGTCACTGTGTGATGTTACTGTATTATACACTGAGGTACAGTCACTATGTGATGTTACTGTATTATACACTGAGGTACAGTCACTGTGTGATGTTACTGTATTATACACTGAGGTACAGTCACTGTGTGATGTTACTGTATTATACACTGAGGTACTGTCACTGTGTGATGTTACTGTATTATACACTGAGGTACAGTCACGGTGTGATGTTACTGTATTATACACTGAGGTACAGTCACTGTGTGATGTTACTGTATTATACACTGAGGTACTGTCACTGTGTGATGTTACTGTATTATACACTGAGGTACAGTCACGGTGTGATGTTACTGTATTATACACTGAGGTACAGTCACTGTGTGATGTTACTGTATTATACACTGAGGTACAGTCACTATGTGATGTTACTGTATTATACACTGAGGTACAGTCACTGTGTGATGTTACTGTATTATACACTGAGGTACAGTCACTGTGTGATGTTACTGTATTATACACTGAGGTACAGTCACGGTGTGATGTTACTGTATTATACACTGAGGTACAGTCACTGTGTGAAGTTACTGTATTATACACTGAGGTACAGTCACTATGTGATGTTACTGTATTATACACTGAGGTACAGTCACTGTGTGATGTTACTGTATTATACACTGAGGTACAGTCACTGTGTGATGTTACTGTATTATACACTGAGGTACAGTCACTGTGTGATGTTACTGTATTATACACTGAGGTACTGTCACTGTGTGATGTTACTGTATTATACACTGAGGTACAGTCACTGTGTGATGTTACTGTATTATACACTGAGGTACAGTCACTGTATTATACACTGAGGTACAGTCACTGTATTATACACTGAGGTATAGTCACGGTGTGATGTTACAATAACAAAATGTATACTTACTGATACATTTATTTTCTTCAGGCTGATGAGAGTCCATAGCTTCATAACATGTGGGATATATTCTAGCCCCTTCCACCTCCTCTCCATCTCCAGTTTACGTATATATCCAAGCAGAGGAGAGAGACAGAAAAAAGGTAGGAAAGACGGAAAGCAGGGTTTACAAGGTGCAAATGAGAACTGTCACCCATATACAAAAATAGGGTGGGGGCTATGGACTCTCATCAGCCCAAAGGAAATAAATCAGAATGTATGTATTAGAATGGGTGAGACAAAAAGCAGGCAGTTCCTATTTGCCGGACACTACGGCCTGAAGGACTTTCCTGCCAAAAACTGCATCAGAAGAAGCATAAATATCAAATGATAAAATTGGAAAAAGTGTGAAGGGAAGACCAAGCTGCTGTCTTTAAAATCTATTCCAAGGAGGTATCATCCTTGAAATCCCAGGAAGTAGATATTTATATCGTAGAGTAAGCATTTATTGTCTGGATTTACTGCAACAGAGTAAGCCTTACAAATAATCTGCTTGAGTGAAGATGCCACCGCCGTAGCTTTCTGACCTTTCCTAGGACCAGAGTAGTGGACACATAAAACTGGAAATTTGTCTAAAGTCTTTATAAAATATAGAACATTAAAGCTCTGAAAACATCTAGGTTGTGAAGTAATATTTCCTTTTGGATTAGAAGGCTTAGATCACAAAGAAGGAACAACTATTTCCTGATTAATCATTTCTGAAGATACCACCTTTGGAAGAAAATCATATTTGGTCCACAGGAAGAAAAGAACCTTCCAGGACAACATTTTAAAATCTAAAATATGCATAGGTTCAAAAGGAGAACCTTGCAGAACAGAGAGAACTAAATTAAGGTTCCAGGGAGGAGAAATTGGTATATCAACAGGACAAATTCTCACCAGGGTTTTAACAAAAGTTTGAACATCTGGTAAATTAGACAAATGTTTGTGAAACAAAACTGTTAATTTGATATCTAACCCTTCAGACTAGAGAGCTAGTCGATAGTTATCTAGTCCATCCTGAAGGAACTTAAGTATTCTGGGAATTTTAAAGGATTTCCAAGAAAAAAAAAATCAAAAAGAACACCAAAGAAAGTAAGCTTTCCATTTATTATCATACATTCTCTTTTTAACTGACTTACTTGCAAGAAGTATAGATAACATAAATTATGCTTACCAGATAATTTCCTTTCATTCTGTATGAGGAGAGTCCACGGCTTCATTCCTTACTTGTGGGAATACAGAACCTGGCCACCAGGAGGAGGCAAAGACACCCCAGCCAAAGACTTAAATACCTCCACCACTTCCCTCATCCCCCAGTCATTCTGCCAAGGAAACAAGGAACAGTAGGAGAAATATCAGGGTATAAATGGTGCCAGAAGAATAAAACCAAATTTAAGTCCGCCCAATGGAGAATTTGTGCGGGGGGCTGTGGACTCTCCTCATACAGAAGGAAAGGAAATTATCTGGTAAGCATAATTTATGTTTTCCTTCTTAATATGATGAGAGTCCACTGCTTCATTCCTTACTTGTGGGAAACATATACCCAAGCTCTAGAGGTCACTGAATGAAAATGGGAGGGTAAAAAGAGAGGTGGACCCTGTTCTAAGGGCACCACAACCTGCAAAATCCTTTCTCCCAAAAGCTGCTTCTGCCGAAGCAAAAACTCCAAATATGTCAAATTTTGAAAAATAGGTAAGGAAGACCAGGTAGTTGCCCTACAAATCTCATCCCTAAAGGCCTTATTCTCAAAACCTAAGAGGGATCCACAGCTCTAGTTGAATGAGCCTTATTCCTCTGAGGAGGCTTGTGTCCCGCTGACTCTATAAGCTAAGCAAACTTTTTTTTTCTTCTCGGTTTTGTCATGTTACATGCTCATAGCATCTTTCTTCGAAGAAGAAAGATTAGGACACAAGGAAGGAACCACAATCTCTTGATTGATGTTGCGATCTGAAACAACCATAGGAAGGAAACCTAACCCAGAGAGAACAGCCTTAGCCGCATAAAAACTAGGTAAGGGACCTCACATTGCAAGGCAGCCATCTGTGCGCTGAAGCAATAGCCAGTAGAAAATAATGAATAAAAGAACCTTCCAAGACAGAAAATCTTAATGTCAACTCCATGCATAAGCCCAAATGGAGACTTCAGCAAAACTTAGAACAAGATGTATACTCCAAGGAGGAGCACTAGATCTAAACACAGACCTGATCTAGTCAAAGCCTGAACAAGACTGGACATCTGGGAGCTCTGGGAGCCTCTCGAGCAGTAAAACAGATAGGGTCGATATCTGTCCCCTAAAGGAGCTAACAGAAGGCCCTTCCCCAGAGCATCCTGGAGAAAGGAAAGGATCCTGAAAAACCTGGCCTTATGCCAGGAGAATCCCCACTCAACATACCAGAAGAAGTAGGTCCTGAACCCCTTATGATAGATGCGACTATACACCAGCTTATGATCTAGAACGAGAGTAACAACATTCTTTCCGAAAAAAACCCTCTCTTGGCTAAGACTAAGCGTGCAATTCCATGCAGTCAGCCTCAGAGAGTCCAGGTTGTGACGAACACAAGGACCCTGCTCCAGCAGATCCCTGTAACAAGGTCCATGGAGGCGAATCCCTTAAACTGGGACACAACTCTAGATATAAACGGAGCAAACTGTCTCACTGACGTCTGTTCCTGCTCTTTGACCATCCACAACAAAGAGCGACATGGCCAAAGAGAAGAAGGTTAAAAGAAATCTCTAAGGAATGCTAGATGTCTAGTATATTCAGGATGAAAAGGCCGAAGCCCCACCTGGGTTCAAACCCACCTTCTGTTACAGAAGCGGTGGAGCTAACACTAATGCATTGAAAGCCTGATCGGCTTTCCCATCCGACACAAACATTCAAGCAGAGAATGATTGTAGGGGACATCCAAACCTGAAGAGTAGGCTCATAGAGAAGGTCACTGGCAATGAGCCGACGTGGGTTTCCGCCCACCACCAAACATGAGACCCCCCCCCGTTTAGCAGGAGGGACTGTCCTTCTTCAAAAGAAGGTCTCCCCACTGAGAGGTCCCAACTGGTACGAACCCAGAAGACCAAATCCTCCAAGCAGAATGCTCACTGAGGAACCAAAGGAATAATCGGAAGGAACACCGGGAATTGATTTCCCCCACCGGTATTCCATGTAAGTCTGTTAAGACAGAATCAACAGCACCATGCCAAAGTCACATCCTCGGCTGTGTCTATAACTCTCCACCCCACATCAACAAAGACCTGATGGTAAATTCGCAAGATCTTAGGAGTAAAAGTAAGTTGCTACAGCAGGATTCAACGCTAAGCCTTTAGCTTCCTAGGCAGGGTAGATAAAAATCCCTGTCCCTAAGACCAAACAGCATCCAGATCCACCCTGGTGTGGACACCAGCAACTCAGGTATAGATCCAACTCTGAGGATCGAAAAGACACGAGAAAATCCCTATTAGCAGGCGAAGGTAAGAAACCCAGAAAGGCAGAGACCAGGGAACTACTGTAAAATCTGGAAGCAGGATACTGCCACCTTAAACCCCAGATAACAATAAGGATCAGAACGAGGTTTACTGAAAGATACGGTTTCTAACTACCAAATTTGCACAAAAAGGATGAAACAGGAAAGACATCCTTCTTCCGAAAAAAGGATGAGAGAACCTTACATTCTCCAGCGAAAAGAAGAAATAATAAGTTCTACTTCAATATCATAGAACCCAATTAGGATGGGAAGACCCTCCCCCTATTAGGGCATGCACCAACAGTGGAAGAAAATATTCCCGCAGTGTGATAGATACTGGGACAATGACTCCAAAGGTCCCTTATCTTCTCTGACAAGACAATTTCCCAGAAAAGAAGGCTAGTTCCGGCCTCTAGGACCCCTAGATCCATATGATCTTGTATCAAGCACCCATCCCAGATAATACCTAAGCAGGTCCAGCCTGTTAACTAGGATAGATGGGACTGCTGTACCTGGACCGGAATCTAGAAGAAAAAACTCCTTCTCCTAAGTAGAAAGAAGGAACAGACCTAACTAGTATCCACAACAGGTCCTGCCTGTCATCTAGGATACGACGTATTTTCGGAACACTCCCGGGCTAAAACAAAACTTCTTAAGTTCCAGCAAAGTAGAACAACTGAATAATAATATTATAATAATCCTATGTGATGAAACGTCTTTCTAAGAAGATTTAGAGTTTCTAAAACAATCCAGAGCTCAAAAAACTATCCGGAACGGAATAGCAAAGAAAAAGAAAAAAGGCAAGTGCCCACAAGTGATAAGCTGAAAAGGAGTGTGTAAACAAAAACAGGTCGTGCCTGTCATACGACACAACCCTCCATAGAGCTCGGAACTGGGATTCTAAATAAACGATAAAACAAAAAGTAAAACAAGACGACAAGGAATATCACCATCCTCCACTCGTTTTAGTTAAAATATTTATCTGATTTAGAGGACTGAGATTCAACTGACGGAGAAGTACTGGAAACCTCTAACATCGCCAAACCTCTCTCAGAAGTAAACGCAGGCGTGCCAATCTAGATCTAAATGCTAAGCCCTCCGCAGTCGGAGGACCCAAGTCAGCAGACTCCGACCCTGGAGGTTCTCCCTCTGAAGCCTCAGAGGGAACCACATTCCCAGAGGATTGATCGGACACAATCGTTATTTTACATGAATGTCCTTGGGCAGGAGAGCCCGGATTAACCCTTTTGCTTGCGCGTAGCAGTAATAGGTAACTTTGCTAAGGCCGTAGAGATGGCCATGCGGAACTGCGTAGTAACCTTTGGTGGAAACAAACCCCTTACAGGCGAAGGAGGATCAGAACTCGGGAAAACTGCATATGTAGGAACAGAATCCAGGGAACACACCTCACTGGACGAAGAGTCCTCAGAGGTGGATGGCTCAGTGGTCTCTAACATCTCAACATTGGTTGATGAGAACACTCTATTGCGGCATACAGAACATAATTGAGAGGGCTGGGTTACCCGGGCCTCCTCACAATATACACAGGTATCAAATTCTGTACCGGAGGGATCCCCCTCTAAATGATCAGAATCCTCCATAACTCGTCTATATCAAATTATAGAAAGGAAAAACAACTGGCACCTTATACCCCCAATGGATAGGGCACTCAACACCTCCTATGACCAAGACAGATAGAGAAGATGAACCTCTCCGCAGACACCCGGTCAGGAATCAGAAGCGGTGAAAAAAATGTGACCATTCTCGGTCACATGGAGCTCATGCAGGACCTGCCCCTGCTAAGGAAAAAGCGTGCCAGCTTAATATATGAAAATATAGTAAAAAGCGTGCCAGCTTAATAAATGAAAATAACCTGTACGTTCCGTATCAGCCTTAGAGCCCAAACGTTCTTACACATAAGCAGTCGAAATCGCATAACAAATATGATTAAAAACCCCCACTGTTCAATAATCCCTCTCAGGAGATATTAACCCTTGATTCCATAAAGATAAAGGAGTCCCACTGTGACCCTGTCTTCTATCGTTAACATGTGTGTAAAATAATGAAACAATCTTACCCTAATCTATGCCGTGGAACAGTGACACGGTCCTTCAAGTTTGACAGATTGTAGCAGTGCTTCTGACATGGACTTGAGTGAAGAAAGCAGGTAGCGAAACTCGTCAATGCTGATTGCTTAAGGAGCTGTTAATATGTCTGTATTAGTTCGCAGAAAGACTCTCCCTGTACCTCCAGACTCTAACTTTCGTCAATGCTCTCACTAAGAGGCTAACAAGACTACTTAAAACTTCAGTCCCATCCCTAAGGAACTACTCCGAAATTTTCATTTCTCTGCCAACCTCCTGTGACGAAAGGCAAAGAATGACTGGGGGATGAGGGAAGTGAGGGCGGTATTTAAGCCTTTGGCTGGGGTGTCTTTGCCTCCTCCTGGTGGCCAGGTTCTGTATTACCACAAGTAAGGAATGAAGCCGTGGACTCTCCTCTATAATGGATGCCTTAGTTTGTCCCTGAAGATTTCATTTAACGTTCCTGTTTTCCCAAATCTTTCAAGAGCCACTGCAAGAATCAAACAGGATTCAGCTTTAATAATTCTCATACTGCTAGATTACGAGTCTTGCGTTAGCCTTAAAAAGCAACATTGAGAGGTCCCAACGCTGCTTTTTAACGCCCGCTGGTATTACGAAGTATCTTGAAGGTACAGGTGTACCGCTCACTTTTTCGGCCAGACTCGAAAATACCGCAAATCCACTTACGTCAATTGCGTAAACTATTTTTTCAATGGGACTTGCATAGCGCCAGTATCACGAGTCTTCCGAAAAGTGAACGGTAGACCCTCTCCTGTCAAGCCTGGTACCGCATTTTAAAGTCAGTAGTTAAGAGTTTTATGGTCTAACGCCGTAGCATAAACTCATAACTAAAGTGCTAAAAAGTTCACTAACACCCATAAACTACCTATTAACTCCTAAACCGAGGCCCCCCCACATCGCAAACACTAAAATAAAAAATTTTAACCCCTAATCTGCCGAACCGGACATCGCCGCCACTATAATAAATATATTAACCCCTAAACTGCCGCACTTCCGCCTTGCAAACACTAGTTAAATTTTATTAACCCCTAATCTGCCGTCCCTAACATCACCGACACCTACCTGCGTTTATTAACCGCTAATCTGCCGCCCCCAACGTCGACGCCACTATTTTAAATTTATTAACCCCTAAATCTAAGTCTAACCCTAAGCCCCCCTAACTTAAATATAATTTAAATAAATCTAAATAAAACAACTACAATTAACTAAATTATTCCTATTTAAAACTAAATACTTACCTATAAAATAAACCCTAAGCTAGCTACAATATAACTTTGGGATTTATTTTTATTTTACAGGCAACTTTGTATTTATTTTAACTAGGTAGAATAGTTATTAAATAGTTATTAACTATTTAATAGCTACCTAGTTAAAATAAAGACAAATTTACCTGTAAAATAAAACCTAACCTAAGTTACAATTACACCTAACACTACACTATAATTAAATTAATTCCCTAAATTAACTACAATTAAATACAATTAAAAACAATTATCTAAAGTATGAAAAAAACAAACACTAAATTACAGAAAATAATAAAATAATTACAAGTTTTTTAAACTAATTACACCTAATCTAATCCCCCTAATAAAATAAAAAAGCCCCCCCAAAATAATAAAAAGCCCTACCCTATACTAAATTACAAATAGCCCTTAAAAGGGCCTTTTGAGGGGCATTGCCCCAAAGTAATCAGCTCTTTTACCTGTAAAAAAAAGTACAATAACCCCCCAACATTAAAACCCACCACCCACACAATCAACCCTACTCTAAAACCCACCCAAGCCCCCCTTAATAAAACCTATCACTAACCCCTTGAAGATCACCCTACCGTGAGAAGTCCGAATTCTATCAGCCAATCGGAATTAAGGTAAAAAAAATCCTATTGGCTTATTAGAACAGCCAATAGGATTGATGTTGCATTCTATTGGCTGTTCCAATCAGCCAATAGGATTGAAGTTCAATCCTATTGGCTGATTGCATCAGCCAATAGGATTTTTTCTACCTTAATTCCGATTGGCTGATAGAATTCTATCAGCCAATCGGAATTGAAGGGAAGCCATCTTGGATGACATCATTTAAAGGAACCTTCATTCAGTCGTCGGATGAAGAAAGAAGAGGATGCTCCGCGTCGGATGTCTTGAAGATGGACCCGCTCCGTGCCGGATGGATGAAGATAGAAGATGCCGTCTGGATGAAGACTTCTGCCCGTCTGGAGGACCTCTTCTTCCTGTCTTGGATGAAGACTTCTGCCCGTCTGGAGGACCACTTTGCCCGGCTTCGTTGAGGACTTCGGCCCGGTTGGGTGAAGACTTCTCAAGGTAGGGTGATCTTCAAGGGGTTAGTGTTAGGTTTTATTAAGGGGGGGTTGGGTGGGTTTTAGAGTAGGGTTGGTTGTTTGGGTGGTGGGTTTTAATGTTGGGGGGGTATTGTCCTTTTTTTTCTTTACAGGTAAAAGAGCTGATTACTTTGGGGCAATGCCCCGCAAAAGGCCCTTTTAAGGGCTATTTGTAATTTAGTATAGGGTAGAGCTTTTTATTATTTTGGGGGGCTTTTTATTTTATTAGGTGGATTAGATTAGGTGTAATTAGTTTAAAAAAATTGTAATTTTTATTATTTTCTGTAATTTAGTGGGGGTTTTTTCCGTACTTTAGATAATTGTATTTAATTGTATTTAATTTTAATTAATTTACGAAATTAATTTAATTATAGTGTAGTGTTAGGTGTAATCGTAACTTAGGTTAGGTTTTATTTTACAGGTAAATTTGTCTTTATTTTAACTAGGTAGTTATTAAATAGTTAATAACTATTTAATAACTATTCTACCTAGTTAAAATAAATACAAAGTTGCCTGTAAAATAAAAATAAATCCTAAGTTAGCTACAATTTAACTATTAGTTATATTGTAGCTAGCTTAGGGTTTATTTTACAGGTAAGTATTTAGTTTTAAATAGGAATAATTTAGTTAATGATAGTAATATTTATTTAGATTTAATTATATTTAAGTTAGGAGGGGGTTAGGGTTAGACTTAGCTTTAGGGGTTAAGAACTTTAAAGGGACACTCAGGTTAAATTAAATTTTCATGATTCAGATACAGCAGTAATTTTAAACAACTTTCCAATTTACTTCCATTAAAAAAAATGTGCACAGTCTTTTATATTTACAATTTTTGAGTCACCAGATCCTACTGAGCATGTGCAAGAATCTACAGACTATACGTACATGCATTTGTGATTGGCTGATTGCTATCACATGGTACAAGGGGAGTGGAAATATACATAACTTTGAAAATTGTTATAAAATAATCTACTACTCATTTGAAGTTCAGACTAAGTGCTATTGCATTGTCTTGTTATCTTGCATTTTTTGATTATGCAAATCTAATGTGTTGACTGGTCCTTTAATATAGTGGCGGCGACATTGGGGGCAGCAGATTAGGGGTTAATAAGTGTAGGTAGGTGGTGGCGACATTGGGGGTGGCAGAGTAGGGGTTAATAAATAAAATGTAGGTGTCAGCGATGTTGGGGGCAGCAGATTAGGGGTTAATAAGTATAATGTAGGTGGCGGTGGTGTCCGGAGCAGAAGATTAGGGGTTAATAATATAATGCAGGTGTCGGCAATGTCGGGGGCCGCAGATTAGGGGTTAATAAGTGTAAGATTAGGGGTGTTTAAACTCGGGGTTCATGTTAGGGTGTTAGGTGTAGACATAACTTTTATTTCCCTATAGAAATCAATGGGGCTGCGTTAGGAGCTGAACGCTGCTTTTTTGCAGGTGTTAGTTTTTTTTTCACCCGGCTCTGCCCCATTGATTCCTATGGGGAAATCGTGCACGAGCACGTTTAGCCAGCTCATCGCTAACGTAAGCAGCGGTGGTATTGAGGTGAAATGTGGAGCAAAATTTTGCTCTCCGCTTACTTTTCTGCGGCTAACGCCGTGTTTGTAAAAAACCCGTCATACCAGCGCTGTCTGTAGGTGAGCGGTGAGAATAAACTGCACCGCACACCATTACCGACAAAACTCATAATCTAGGCGATAGTTAGAGAAACAACTGATCTTGAGGTCTAAGCATTTAATCTTCCACGTAGGGAAAACCCCCATCTGAATTAGGTCCACATACCAAGTTATGCAAACCCGTGCCAAATCTATGAGAATTATTAAAGCTGAATCCTGTTTGATTCTTGCAATGGCTCTTGAAAGATTTGGGAAAACAGGAACGTTAAATGAAATCTTCAGGGACAAACTAAGGCATCTATTATAGAGCTTTGGGGTCTCTATATCTGGCACAAAATGCTTGAAGCTGTGATTCAGCTTGTACACCATTAGATCTATACATGGTAAAACCCAATTTAGAATAAACTGGTCGAATTTGTGTTGATGAAGAACCAATTCTCCTGACTGAACAGATTAAATAAAGTAGCCTGCATCACAATTGTTCACTCCTTAAATATGCAGTTGATAGAGAACAGCTTTCCTTCTCTATACATAACAGAAAGATACATTTCTTGCATGGTGAGGGAGATGCATGCAAGTCCCTACTTGATAGACTGTAAAAATGTATTTTAAGAAATGGAGATGGTACTTGACTGAGAATGGACCATGGCATGAAGAGCTCTAAGAAATGCTCAGAGTTCCATAATGTTGAGTGGTAACCTCGCCTACAAAGGAAACCAAACTCCTTGCATCCCTCGAGACCTCTAGATGGTGCCCCAGCCCAGGCAAGTTCTAATGAGAGCACTGAAAACAAAGAAAGGAAAGCAAAAAAGGATGCATAAATGCTATAGAGCAAGGAAACAAAGTACCTTTGAGATAGCCATAAGGAAAATAGGGACCTGGTAAGACACTGTAAAAGCTGCCTGAGCATTAGGTCTTATCTTCCACATTTGCTAGGTAGACTCATGAAAACAGAATTTATACTTATTAATAAATGTATTTCCTTCCGGCTGACAAGAGTCCATAGCTTCATAATATGAGGGATATATTTCAGCCTATCTGGAGGAGGTCAATAACCTTCACAGAGCTTTAGCCCCTTCTACCTCCTCTCCCTCTCCAGTTTATGTATAGCCAAGCAGAGAAAGAGACAGAACAAAAAGGTAGGAAAAACAGAAAGCAGGGTTACGAGGTGCAAATGAGAACTGTCACCCATATACAAAAATAGGGTGGGGCTATGGACTCTCATTAGCCCAAAGAAAATAAATTTATCAGTAAGTATAATGTATTATGTTGTCTTCTTAGCTGATGAGAGTCCATAGCTTCATAACATGTGGGATACAATACACAAGCTGAGAGTCCATGTTAATGGGTGGGACAAAAAGTAGGCAGTTCCTATTTGCCAGACACTGCGGCATGAAGGATTTTTCTGCCAAAAACTGCACCAGAAGAAGCATAAATATCAAATGATAAAATTTGGAAAAAGTGTGAAGGGAAGACCAAGTTGCAACCTTGCAAATCTGTTCCAAGGAGGTATCATCCTTGAAAGCCCAGGAAGTAGAAACTTATCTCGTGGAGTGAGCAGTTACTCTCTTGGGTGGTGGATTTACTGCAACAGAGTAAGCATTACAAATAATCTGCTTGAGCCAGGATGCCAGGTCCACCGCCGTAGCTTTCTGACCCTTGCTAGGACCAGAGTAGTGGACAAAAAAAATGGAAGTTTGTGTAATGTCTTTAGTAGCCTGAATATAGAACTTTAAAACTCTGACAACATCTAGGTTGTCAAGTAATCTTTCCTTTTGGATTAGAAGGTATTGGTCACAAAGAAGGAACAACTAGTTCCTGATTAATAATTTCTGAAGATACCAACTTTGCAAGGAAATCATATTTGGTCCACAGGAAGAAAAGAACCTTCCAGTACATCATTTTAAAGTCTAAAATATGAATATGTTCAAAAGGAGAACCTTGCAGAACAGAGAGAACAAAGTTCAAGTTCCAAGGAGGAGAAATTGGTCTATCAACAAGTCAAATGCTCACCAGGGCTTGAACAAAAGTTTGAATATCTGGCAACTTAGCCAACTTTTTGTGAAACAAGAGTTAAATTAGATATTTAAACCTTTAGAGAGCTAGCAGATAGGCTCTTATCTAGTCCATCCTAAAGGAACTGAAGTATTCTAGGAATTTTAAAGGATTTCCAAGAAAAAACCTCAAGAAGAACACCAAAGAAAGTAAGCTTTCCAAATGTTATCATTAGACTTGTGCGCGGCGGAAAAATTTGTTTCGGTCCGATTCAGATTTTTTCGAATTTTGTTTTCGGATCGATTCAAATTCAGATACATTCTAATGTATTCAGTTCGGATTAGATTCATAAATTCGGACGTTCGGTATGTGTTAGGTGGGATTTGCTGTGTATTAGACTAGTATTATATACTGTATATTAGGTGTAACTCATCTGAATCAACATAAGTATTAACCTCACAGTTACCAGCTACACATTATGCACAGAGCTAGCAGAGGTATATAACCTTATATACAATACATAATACTAGTGTAATACACGGCGCATCCCACCTAAGTACCAACCTCAGAGGTACCAGCTACATAATGTGCCCTGCACAGAGCTAGCAGAGTGATATAACCTAATATACTGTACAATACTAGTGTAATTGTGATTAGTCCATGGCCATTAGAATCGTATGAATAAATCCGAACTAATTCAGATTTATTTGTTACAAATATATTCAGATTATTTTAGTTTCGTTGCTTTGGTAATTCGGAAATTCGAATCGATCCGAAGCTCCGAATTTGACAAATTCGTCCGAATTTTGATTCAGAACGAAATGCACATGTCTAGTTATCATAAATTCTCTGCTTAACTGGCTAACTTGTATGAAGAAAAACATAATTTATGCTTACCTGATAAATTTATTTCTCTTGTGGTGTATCCAGTCCACGGATCATCCATTACTTGTGGGATATTCTCACGGATAGCTGTTATATAGCTCCTCCCCTAACTGCCATATCCAGTCATTCGACCGAAAACAAGCAGAGAAAGGAGAAACCATAGGGTGCAGTGGTGACTGTAGTTTAAAATAAAATATACCTTAAAATGACAGGGCGGGCCGTGGACTGGATACACCACAAGAGAAATAAATTTATCAGGTAAGCATAAATTATGTTTTCTCTTGTAAGGTGTATCCAGTCCACGGATCATCCATTACTTGTGGGATACCAATACCAAAGCTAAAGTACACGGATGAAGGGAGGGACAAGGCAGGTACTTAAACTGCAGGTACCACTACCTGTAAAACCTTTCTCCCAAAAATAGCCTCCGAAGAAGCAAAAGTATCAAATTTGTAGAATTTTGAAAAAGTATGATGCGAAGACCAAGTCGCCGCCTTGCAAATCTGTTCAACAGAAGCCTCATTTTTAAAGGCCCATGTGGAAGCCACAGCTCTAGTAGAATGAGCTGTAATCCTTTCAGGAGGCTGCTGGCCAGCAGTCTCATAGGCTAAGCGGATTATGCTTCTTAGCCAAAAAGAAAGAGAGGTTGCTGAAGACTTTTGACCTCTCCTCAGTCCAGAGTAGACAACAAACAAAGCAGATGTTTGACGAAAATCTTTAGTAGCTAGTAAGTAAAACTTTAAAGCACGAACCACGTCCAGATTGTGTAATAGAAGTTCCTTCTTTGAAGAAGGATTAGGACACAAAGATGGAACAACAATCTCTTGATTGATATTCTTGTTAGATATCATCTTAGGTAAAAATCCAGGTTTGGTACGCAGGACTACCTTATCCGCATGGAAGATCAGATAAGGAGAATCACATTGTAAAGCAGATAACTCAGAGACTCTACGAGCCGAGGAAATAGCTACCAAAAAAAGAACTTTCCAAGATAAAAGTTTGATATCTATGGAATGAAGAGGTTCAAATGAAACTCCTTGAAGAACTTTAAGAACCAGATTTAAGCTCCATGGCGGAGCAATAGGTTTAAACACAGGCTTGATTCTAACTAAAGCCTGACAAAATGCCTGAACGTCTGGAACATCTGCCAGACGCTTGTGCAAAAGAATAGACAGGGCAGAAATCTGTCCCTTTAAGGAACTAGCTGACAATCTTTTTTTCCAAACCTTCTTGGAGAAAGGATAATATCCTGGGAATCCTGACCTTACTCCATGAGTAACCCTTGGATTCACACCAATAAAGATATTTACGCCATATCTTATGGTAAATTTTCCTGGTGACAGGCTTTCGTGCCTGTATTAAGGTATCAATGACTGACTCGGAGAAGCCACGCTTTGATAAAATCAAACGTTCAATCTCCAGGCAGTCAGTCTCAGAGAAATTAGATTTGGATGATTGAAAGGACCTTGTAGTAGAAGGTCTTGTCTTAACGGAAGAGTCCAAGGTGGAAAGGATGACATGTCCACCAGATCTGCATACCAGGTCCTGCGTGGCCACGCAGGCGCTATCAAGATCACCGATGCTCTCTCCTGCTTGATCTTGGCAATCAGACGAGGGAGCAGAGGAAACGGTGGAAACACATAAGCCAGGTTGAAAGACCAGGGCGCTGCTAGAGCATCTATCAGCGTCGCCTTGGGATCCCTGGACCTGGATCCGTAACAAGGAAGCTTGGCGTTCTGGCGAGACGCCATGAGATCCAGTTCTGGTTTGCCCCAACGATGAATCAATTGTGCAAACACCTCCGGATGGAGTTTCCACTCCCCCGGATGAAAAGTCTGACGACTTAGAAAATCCGCCTCCCAGTTCTCTACACCTGGGATATGGATAGCTGATAGGTGGCAAGAGTGAATCTCTGCCCAGCGAATTATTTTTGAGACTTCTAACATTGCTAGGGAACTCCTTGTTCCCCCTTGATGGTTGATGTAAGCCACAGTCGTGATGTTGTCCGACTGAAATCTGATGAACCTCAGAGTTGCTAATTGAGGCCAAGCCTGAAGAGCATTGAATATCGCTCTCAGTTCCAGAATATTTATTGGAAGGAGTGTCTCCTCCTGAGTCCACGATCCCTGAGCCTTCAGGGAGTTCCAATCTGGCCTGCGAAAGGTCATACCTTTGGACAGATGGACCCTAGATAGCCACCAGAGAAGAGAATCCCTGGTCTCTTGATCCAGATTTAGTAGAGGGGACAAATCTGTGTAATCCCCATTCCACTGACTGAGCATGCATAGTTGCAGCGGTCTGAGATGTAGGCGTGCAAACGGCACTATGTCCATTGCCGTTACCATGAAGCCGATTACTTCCATGCACTGAGCCACTGAAGGGCGAGGAATGGAATAAAGAACACGGCAGGAATTTAGAAGTTTTGATAACCTGGACTCCGTCAGGTAAATTTTCATTTCTACAGAATCTATCAGAGTCCCTAGGAAGGAAACTCTTGTGAGGGGGGATAGAGAACTCTTTTCCTCGTTCACCTTCCACCCATGCGACCTCAGAAATGCCAACACTATGTCCATATGAGACTTGGCAATTTGGAAGTTTGACGCCTGAATCAGGATGTCGTCTAAATAAGGAGCCAATGCTATGCCCCGCGGCCTTAGGACCGCCAGAAGCGACCCCAGAACCTTCGTAAAAATTCTTGGGGCTGTAGCTAACCCAAAGGGAAGAGCTACAAACTAGTAATGCCTGTCTAGGAAGGCAAACCTGAGAAACCGATGATGATCTTTGTGTATCGGAATGTGAAGATAAGCATCCTTTAGATCCACTGTAGTCATGTATTGACCCAACTGGATCAAAGGAAGGATGGTACGAATAGTCTCCATCTTGAATGATGGAACTCTGAGGAATTTGTTTAAGATCTTTAGATCCAAAATTGGTCTGAAGGTTCCCTCTTTTTTGGGAACCACAAACAGATTTGAGTAAAATCCCTGTCCCTGTTCCTCCTTCGGAACTGGATGGATCACTCCCATAACTAGGAGGTCTTGTACACAGTGTAAGAATGCCTCTCTCTTTATCTGGTTTGCAGATAATTGTGAAAGGTGAAATCTCCCTTTTGGGGGGGAAGCTTTGAAGTCCAGAAGATATCCCTGGGATATAATTTCCAACGCCCAGGGATCCTGGACATCTCTTGCCCACGCCTGGGCGAAGAGCGAAAGTCTGCCCCCTACTAGATCCGTTACCGGATAGGGGGCCGTTCCTTCATGCTGTCTTAGAGGCAGCAGCAGGCTTTTTGGCCTGCTTACCTTTGTTCCAGGTCTGGTTAGGTCTCCAGACCGTCTTGGACTGAGCAAAAGTTCCCTCTTGTTTTGCATTAGAGGAAGTTGATACTGCACTTGCCTTGAAGTTTCGAAAGGCACGAAAATTAGACTGTTTGGCCCTTGATTTGGACCTATCCTGAGGAAGGGCATGACCTTTTCCTCCAGTGATATCAGCAATAATCTTCTTCAAACCAGGCCCGAATAGGGTCTGCCCCTTGAAGGGAATGTTAAGCAGTTTAGACTTTGAAGTAACGTCAGCTGACCATGATTTAAGCCATAGCGCTCTGCGCGCCTGGATAGCAAAACCAGAATTCTTAGCCGTTAGTTTAGTCAAATGAACAATGGCATCAGAAACAAAAGAATTGGCTAGCTTAAGTGCGCTAAGCTTGTCAAGTATGTCATCCAATGGAGTCGCTACCTGTAAAGCCTCTTCCAGAGACTCAAACCAGAACGCTGCAGCAGCAGTGACAGGAGCAATGCATGCAAGGGGCTGTAGGATAAAACCTTGTTGAATAAACATTTTCTTAAGGTAACCCTCTAACTTTTTATACATTGGATCTAAGAAAGCACAACTGTCCTCGACAGGGATAGTAGTACGCTTTGCTAGACTAGAAACTGCTCCCTCCACCTTAGGGACTGTCTGCCATAAGTCCCGTGTGGTGGCGTCTATTGGAAACATTTTTCTAAAAATAGGAGGGGGAGAGAACGGCACACCTGGTCTATCCCATTCCTTAGCAATAATTTCTGTAAACCTTTTAGGTATAGGAAAAACATCAGTGCACACCGGCACTGCATAGTATTTATCCAGTCTACACAATTTCTCTGGCACTGCAATTGTATCACAGTCATTCAGAGCAGCTAAAACCTCCCTGAGTAATACGCGGAGGTGTTCAAGCTTAAATTTAAATGTAGAGATATCAGAATCAGATTGCATCATCTTCCCTGAGTCAGAAACATCACCCAAAGAAAGAAGCTCTCCTTCTTCAGCTTCTGCATATTGTGAGGCAGTATCAGACATAGCTCTTAAAGCGTCAGTATGCTCTGTATTTCGTCTAACTCCAGAGCTATCTCGCTTTCCTCTAAATTCAGGTAGTCTGGCTAATACAACTGACAGTGTATTATCCATGACTGCCGCCATGTCTTGTAAAGTAAACGCTATGGGCGCCCTAGATGTACTTGGCGCCATTTGAGCGTGCGTCCCTTGAGCGGGAGTCAAAGGATCTGACACCTGGGGAGAGTTAGTCGGCATAACTTCCCCCTAGTCAGATTCCTCTGGTGATAAATTTTTTTAAAGACAGAATATGATCTTTATTGCTTAAAGTGAAATCAGTACATTTGGTACACATTCTAAGAGGGGGTTCCACCATCGCTTTTAAACATAATGAACAAGGAGTTTCCTCTATGTCAGACATGTTTGTACAGACTAGCAATGAGACTAGCAAGCTTGGAAAACACTTTAAATCAAGTTAACAAGCAAATATAAGAAACGGTACTGTGCCTTTAAGAGAAACAAATTTTGTCAGAATTTGAAAAACAGTGAAAAAAGGCAGTAAATCAAACAAAATTTTTACAGTGTATATAATAAGCTAACAGAGCATTGCACCCACTTGCAAATGGATGATTAACCCCTTAGTTCAAAAAACGGATCAAAAAAACGATATAGACGTTTTTTAACAGTCACAACAAACTGCCACAGCTCTGCTGTGGCCCTACCTTCCCCAATAAACGACTTTGGAAAGCCTTTGAGCCCTTTAGAGATGTCCTATAGCATTCAGGGGACTCCTGAGGGAAACTGGATGTCTCAGTCTGTAATTTTAACTGCGCAAAAAAGCACTAAATTAGGCCCCTCCCACTCATGCTACAACAGTGGAAAGCCTCAGGAAACTGTTTCTAGGCAAAATTTAAGCCAGCCATGTGGAAAAACTAGGCCCCAATAAAGTTTTATCACCAAAGCATATATAAAAACGCTTAAACATACCAGCAAACGTTTTATATTGCAAATTTATAAGAGTATTACCTCTGAAAGTGTCAGGATAATGGCATACTTATTCTCTGCACTGTCCCTTTAAAGCATCCTGCTCCCATTAACATCAGCCTATTTAAGGCCCCTCCCAGCATTTTCACATTGCTTAGTATTGAAGTTTGTTTTAAACCTTAACCTGAGCCTGCTCTCTGTGAGATTTATCATACTACTTCCTTTTGTTGGATTCCTCTACTCCACCTAACTGGATTTCTGTTGTCATCCTCTCCTACCTGCCTGCTTCTCCCTCAGAAGATTCAGCTATTTCAAAAGCCTCACTCCTACCTTTACCCCTAACCCAGTTTCCCCTGCAGCTCACCGGCCTTGGGATTCACCTTTCACGGAGCTCCGCTTCCTCATGCTGTGACGTCATCAGCCAGCTGCTATTGAGCTTCCTTGCTCCCTCTGGCAAGTCGCCATTACAACCCGGTGTTTGCAACTATCATTATAACAGTTCTGTTAGCGGTAAGCCAGTCTCTGAATTTTTACTTTGCTGCTATACTCTAAGATTAGTATCTCAGTTGCTGCTGTTATTTCTGTGACTTTTAGTTCATTCCCTCATATCCTGCTGTTTTACCGTAACTCTGTTCACAATAGCAATTGCTTATTTTTTCTATGATCATAGTACCAATTTTTCCTTGCTTATTTAATTTTTACCTTTATTAATGTTAAAATCTCAGGTTTATCTGGGCATACCCCTGCTGCATTTACTTTCTCACAGTGACTACCCAGACACATGTGGCAGCCATAGGGAATATGCTCAATTACTGCCTGTATACTAAAACTATGCAACAAGGAATAAGGTTTTACATAGCTGCCTAATTCCTAAATTTTGTTTTACCTTTTCACTCTGTTGCAAACAACCATTCAATTTTTATTGTTTTTTCCATTCCAGCAGTTGTGGTCCAAATAACTAAGCTGCACACATTTTTTCTTTCTTAGTTGTGCCTGACAGAAAGTAAGCATGATACCAGTCGCTATTAAGTCACTGTATCCAGGCTTACCTTACATTAATCCGGTACCAGCAGCATTTTCTAGCATTTACATCTCTAGAAAATTGTTTAACTGCACATACCTCATAGCAGGATAACCTGCACGCCATTCTCCCGCTGAAGTTACCTCTCTCCTCAGTCATATGTGAGAACAGCAATGGATCTTAGTTACAACCTGCTAAGATCATAGAAAACGCAGGCAGATTCTTCTTCTATTTACTGCCTGGGATAAAATAGTACAACTCCGGTACCATTTAAAAATAACAAACTTTTGATTGAAGAAAAAACTAACTATATTTCACCACTTCTCTCTTACTACCTCCATGCTTGTTGAGAGTTGCAAGAGAATGACTGGGTATGGCCGTTAGGGGAGGAGCTATATAACAGCTCTGCTGTGCAACTTCCTTTTGGGAATGAGAATATCCCACAAGTAATGGATGATCCGTGGACTGGATACACCTTACAAGAGAAAGTATAGATATCAGAATCAGAGAAACCACTGATCTTGAGGTCTAAGCTTTTAACATTCACGATGTCAAATTCATAGATCTATTTTTGCATGTAGCTGAACATACAGATTGGTATCTGAAAAAAATGAAATTAACATGGTCTGTCAAAAACAGACTCTATACTACTCATAATAATGAGATTAGTCAAAGTACATATTAAGGAGGACAGTAGTAACCGGACCACAAAGCATACATGAAAAAGTACATGTATTGGTAAATTGTGTGCATAAAAGTATCCTGTTCTATAAAAACAATATCTCTGTTGTGTGACAGGAAAATTATAGAAAAAAAATATATCCCACATGTTATGAAGCTATGGACTCTCATCAGCAAAGAAGGAAATTGGATTTAAAGGTGTTTGGATTCTATGATTTTTATACCTGATGAAACGGCCGCTTTACCGATGAGAAACGAGTTGCAAAGGGGGACTTTGCTGCCACAGAAATGTCCCTGATTTTATATCTTGTTTGTTTTCAATAAACATTTTCATTCATAATTCTGTCCGCACTCAGGTGGAGTAGTCTCTTGGTTAAAGGTACTGGGAGTAGAACTTGAAACAAACTTACTAAGGCCTAGATTTGGAGTTTTGTCGGTAACGACCCGCGTAGCTAACGCCGGCTTTTTTCTGGCCGCACCATAAAAATAACTCTGGTATTGAGAGTCCACATAAAGGCTGCGTTAGGCTCCAAAAAAGGAGCGTAGAGCATTTTTAACGCAGCTTCAACTCTCGATACCAGAGTTGCTTACGCAAGCGGCCAGCCTCAAAAACGTGCTTGTGCACGATTCCCCCATAGAAAACAATGGGGCTGTTTGAGCTGAAAAAAAACCTAACACCTGCAAAAAAGCCACGTTCAGCTCCTAACGCAGCCCCATTGCTTGCTATGCGGAAACACTTCCTACGTCTGCACCTAACACCCTAACATGTACCCCGAGTCTAAACACCCCTAACCTTACACTTATTAACCCTTAATCTGCCGCCCCCGCTATCGCTGACCCCTGCATATTATTATAAACCCCTAATCTGCCGCTCCGTAAACCGCCGCTACTTACATTATCCCTATGTACCCCTAATCTGCTGCCCTAACATCGCCGACCCCTATATTATATTTATTAACCCCTAATCTGCCCCCCACAACGTCGCCTCCACCTGCCTACACTTATTAACCCCTAATCTGCCGACCGGACCTGAGCGCTACTATAATAAAGTTATTAACCCCTAATCCGCCTCAGTAACCCTATAATAAATAGTATTAACCCCTAATCTGCTCTCCCTAACATCGCCGACACCTAACTTCAATTATTAACCCCTAATCTGCCGACTGGAGCTCACCGCTATTCTAATAAATGTATTAACCCCTAAAGCTAAGTCTAACCCTAACACTAACACCCCCCTAAGTTAAATATAATTTTAATCTAACGAAATAAATTAACTCTTATTAAATAAATTATTCCTATTTAAAGCTAAATACTTACCTGTAAAATAAATCCTAATATAGCTACAATATAAATTATAATTATATTATAGCTATTTTAGGATTAATATTTATTTTACAGGTAACTTTGTATTTATTTTAACCAGGTACAATAGCTATTAAATAGTTAAGAACTATTTAATAGCTAAAATAGTTAAAATAATTACAAAATTACCTGTAAAATAAATCCTAACCTAAGTTACAATTAAACCTAACACTACACTATCAATAAATTAATTAAATAAAATACCTATAATTATCTACAATTAAACCTAACACTACACTATCAATAAATAAATTAAATACAAAACCTACAAATAACTACAATGAAATAAACTATCTAAAGTACAAAAAATAAAAAAGAACTAAGTTACAAAAAATAAAAAAATATTTACAAACATAAGAAAAATATTACAATTTTAAACTAATTACACCTACTCTAAGCCCCCTAATAAAATAACAAAGCCCCCCAAAATAAAAAAAATGCCCTACCCTATTCTAAATTACTAAAGTTCAAAGCTCTTTTACCTTACCAGCCCTGAACAGGACCCTTTGTGGGGCATGCCCCAAGAAGTTCAGCTCTTTTGCCTGTAAAAAAAAACATACAATACCCCCCCCCCAACATTACAACCCACCACCCACATACCCCTAATCTAACCCAAACCCCCCTTAAATAAACCTAACACTAAGCCCCTGAAGATCTTCCTACCTTATCTTCACCATACCAGGTTCACCGATCGATCCAGAAGAGCTCCTCCGATGTCCTGATCCAAGCCCAAAGGGGGGGGGGGGCGCTGAAGAGGTCCATGATCTGGCTGAAGTCTTCATCCAAGCAGGGCAGAAGAGGTCTTCCATCAGATTGAAGTCTTCATCCAAGCGGGATCTTCTATGGTCATCCATCCGGAGCGGAGCGGCAGGATCCTGAAGACCTCCGACGCGGAACATCCATCCTGGCCGACGACTGAACGACGAATGACGGTTCCTTTAAATGACGTCATCCAAGATGGCGTCCCTCGAATTCCGATTGGCTGATAGGATTCTATCAGCCAATCGGAATTAAGGTAGGAATATTCTGATTGGCTGATGGAATCAGCCAATCAGAATCAAGTTCAATCCGATTGGCTGATCCAATCAGCCAATCAGATTGAGCTCGCATTCTATTGGCTGATTCCATCAGCCAATCAGAATATTCCTACCTTAATTCGAGGGACGCCATCTTGGATGACGTCCCTTAAAGGAACCGTCATTCTTCAGTTGGACGTCGCCGGAAGAAGATGGGTCCGCGGTGGAGGTCTTCAGGATGGAGCCGGTCGTCATCGGATGAAGATAGAAGATGCCGCTTGGATCAAGATGGTTGCCGGTCCAGATCGCCTCTTCTTCCCGGATAGGATGAAGACTTTGGAGCCTCTTCTGGACCTCTTCAGCCACCGGATGATGGATCGCCAGCCCCCGCTTGGGTTGGATGAAGATTTTGGAGCCAGGACGGATCGGTGATACCTGGTGAGGTGAAGACAAGGTAGGATGATCTTCAGGGGCTTAGTGTTAGGTTTATTTAAGGGGGGTTTGGGTTAGATTAGGGGTATGTGGGTGGTAATGTTGGGGGGGGTATTGTATGTTTTTTTTACAGGCAAAAGAGCTGAACTTCTTGGGGCATGCCCCGCAAAGGGCCCTGTTCAGGGCTGGTAAGGTAAAAGAGCTTTGAACTTTAGTAATTTAGAATAGGGTAGGGCATTTTTTATTTTGGGGGTCTTTGTTATTTTATTAGGGGGCTTAGAGTAGGTGTAATTAGTTTAAAATTGTTGTAATATTTTTCTTATGTTTGTAAATATTTTTTTATTTTTTGTAACTTAGTTCTTTTTTATTTTTTGTACTTTAGTTAGTTTATTTCATTGTAGTTATTTGTATGAATTGTATTTAATTTATTTATTGATAGTGTAGTGTTAGGTTTAATTTTAGGTAATTGTAGGTATTTTATTTAATTAATTTAATGATAGTATAGTGTTAGGTTTAATTGTAACTTAGGTTAGGATTTATTTTACAGGTAATTTTGTAATTATTTTAACTAGGTAACTATTAAATAGTTCTTAACTATTTAATAGCTATTGTACATGGTTAAAATAATTACAAAGTTGCCTGTAAAATAAATATTAATCCTAAAATAGCTATAATATAATTATAATTTATATTGTAGCTATATTAGGATTTATTTTACAGGTAAGTATATAGCTTTAAATAGGAATAATTTATTTAATAAGAGATAATTAATTTCGTTAGATGTAAATTATATTTAACTTAGGGGGGCGTTAGTGTTAGGGTTAGACTTACTTTTAGGGGTTAATACATTTATTAGAATAGCGGTGAGCTCCAGTCGGCAGATTAGGGGTTAATAATTGAAGTTAGGTGCCGGCGATGTTAGGGAGGGCAGATTAGGGGTTAATACTATTTATTATAGGGTTAGTGAGGCGGATTAGGGGTTAATAACTTTATTATAGTAGCGGTGCGGTCCGCTCGGCAGATTAGGGGTTAATAAGTGTAGGCAGGTGGAGGCGACGTTGAGGGGGCAGATTAGGGGTTAATAAATATAATATAGGGGTCGGTGGTGTTAGGGGCAGCAGATTAGGGGTACATAAGGATAACGTAGGTGGCGGCGCTTTGCGGTCGGCAGATTAGGGGTTAATAAGTGTAGGTAGCTGGCGGCGACGTTGTGGGGGGCAGATTACGGGTTAATAAATATAATATAGGGGTTGGCGGTGTTAGGGGCAGCAGATTAGGGGTACATAAGTATAACGTAGGTGGCGGTCGGCAGATTAGGGGTTAAAAAAATTTAATAGAGTTTCGGCGATGTGGGGGGACCTCGGTTTAGGGGTACATAGGTAGTTTATGGGTGTTAGTGTACTTTAGAGTACAGTAGTTAAGAGCTTTATAAACCGGCGTTAGCCCAGAAAGCTCTTAACTACTGACTTTTTTCCTGCGGCTGGAGTTTTGTCGTTAGATGTCTAAGGCTCACTTCAGACACAACTCTAAATACCGGAGTTAGAAAAATCCCATTGAAAAGATAGGATACGCAATTTACGTAAGGGGATCTGCGGTATGGAAAAGTCGCGGCTGAAAAGTGAGCGTTAGACCCTATTTTGAGTGACTCCAAATACCGGAGGTAGCCTAAAACCAGCGTTAGGAGCCTCTAACACTGGTTTTCACGGCTAACGCCAAACTCCAAATCTAGGCCTAAGTGACTCTGTACACTGTGGTAATTATGTTTAATTACTGACCTGAATTTCTTGCTGGTGCTCATTACCAGTCAAGTATCTTTTAAAAACCTGCAGTTCCTTTCATTTGGTGCTTGGTTACTCTTGTTTGAAGAAGCCAGTAACTGTTTGAGTTTGTTTTACCTGGCTTGATCTTGGACTGATTATTGTACTCTGTATTTTGCCTTAACCTCTGTACGTCCCTTTACTGGCTCCCTATTCACAGCAGCATTAAATTAAAAAATCTCACCCTGACCTACAAAGTCCTTACCAACACCCCTCCCCACTAACAGTCCTCACTAATCTACCGATATACTCCCGCACACCATCTAAGATCAAACAATTACCTGCTCCTTGCATCTTCTATTATCACCTCTTCCCATGCTAGACTGCAGGTCTTCTCTTGTGCGACACCAACCCACTGGAACACACTTCCTTGCACTGTCAGACTTTCCCCTAATCTGCCTTCTTTTAAACGCTCACTAAAGACATTTTTGTTCAGGGAACCTACCACCCAACTCAGTAACAAATGAATTCCACCTACATAATAATAGCCCTCATCCAACTCTGTTTAACATCATTCTCACCCTCATAGTCCTCACCTCCTGTTTCTCACCCTCCTACCCTCCTAAATTGTAAGTTTCCACATACATAGGGCCCTAAACTACTGTATTTGTTTGTCAAATTGTGACTTGTCTCTTACAAGTTTTGCATAATTGTTTGACTTATACCAATTGAAGCCGAGGACAGAGCTGCGGAATATGATGCCACTTTATAAATAAATTATAATAATAAGTAATGGCAGGAACATCCTCATAAGCCTGTTTTTAGTATTAGAGGTAACATTACATGTGTTGTGTTGTACAGCATGACCCTGAGTGGTTCCCTGCAGCCATGATACTATCTTTGTTAGTCAAGAGAAGGAAGTTAGGAGAGTAAATAGTGACTAAGTGAGTACCTGGGTAGTGTGATGAATATGCTCTGCAGGACATAACCTTATCTACTCATTGTCCTCAGGGAAAAAACCTGCTGATGCTCACTTGTACATACATATGTTGTTACACAGCAGGTAAGTGATCCTTATGTAAATCCCCCATTTAATTTTGCCTTCTCAGGTAAGTAACTACATTTTTCATGACTTTGATATTTGCTTTAAAATCACTGTATTTAGCAGTCTAGTCTAAAGAGAATTTATAGACAGTCTCTTGGTGCCAGTAAATGTGTATTGCCCAGATCATAACCCATCTCCCATCAGCCCACAGGTATAATGCCTACCTGTAAAGGCCCATCCAGTCCCCCTTTATACTCGAGCTAAGGTGTGGCCCAGTGTGCTCCAGCATCTTCATCAGTTCCTCCTGATGGAATGGTCGCACCTGTGGTGGGTTCTGTACATTGAAAAGCTCAGTTAAGAGAAGTGATTGGGATTGGATGTGAACCCATTTTGTTTTCAATAACATTTTATTGAGAAAAGTGATAGAACATTATATAGGATGGCTATAAAAGCTTATGTTCAGAAATTGCACAATTATACAACCTTTTATACAATTACTTGTGTATTTATGGTGCCACAAAAAAATATATGTCAGTAAACTAACTGTATTCAAATGTTATCAAAAATGAAAAGCATGTATACAAATACCCACAAATAATGAAAAGTGATGCTGTATGTTATTGTTGCAGAGATTTTTATATTTTGCTATACCCTATGAATAATTCGTTATCTGAGAATTCCCAAGTGGACTTAACACAGTCACAGAATATATACACTTCAACCAGCTAAATTCCACATGGCTTAACTTTTCTCACATGTCTGCATGGAAGCAACAAGAACCAGCTACAAAGATGAATCAAAAACCTCAACTATCTGTAAGAATAGAATCAGAATTTTGCATGTCTATAAGAAATGAAAAAGATCCTCACATATGGAAAAAGAACCTCACATGTCTATAAGGAAGGAGAGAGAACCTCATGTGTCTACAAACATGGAAAAAGACCTTCATGTGTCTATAAGGAAGGAGGGAGCAACGCATGTGTCTATAAGGAAGGAGAGAGAACCTCACGTGTCTACAAAGATGGAAAAAGAACCTCACGTGTCTATAAGGAATGAGAGAGAACCTCACGTGTCTACAAAGATGGAAAAAGAACCTCACATGTCTATAAGGACACAGAGAGTACCTCACGTGTCTACAAAGATGGATAAAGAACCTCACATGTCTATAAGGAAGGAGAGAGAACCTCACGTGTCTACAAAGATGGAAAAAGAACCTCACATGTCTATAAGGAAGGAGAGAGAACCTCACGTGTCTATAAGGAAGGAGAGAGTACCTCATGTGTCTATAAGGAAGGAGAGAGAACCTCACGTGTCTATAAGGAAGGAGAGAGAACCTCACGTGTCTACAAAGATGGAAAAAGAACCTCACGTGTCTATAAGGAAGGAGAGAGAACCTCATGTGTCTATAAGGAAGGAGAGAGAACCTCATGTGTCTATAAGGAAGGAGAGAGAACCTCATGTGTCTATAAGGAAGGAGAGAGAACCTCACGTGTCTACAAACATGGAAAATGAACCTCACGTGTCTATAAGGAAGGAGAGAGAACCTCACGTGTCTACAAAGATGGAAAAAGAACCTCACGTGTCTATAAGGAAGGAGAGAGAACCTCATGTGTCTATAAGGAAGGAGAGAGAACCTCACGTGTCTACAAAGATGGAAAAAGAACCTTAAGTGTCTATAAGGAAGGAGAGAACCTCATGTGTCTATAAGGAAGGAGAGAGAACCTCACGTGTCTACAAAGATGGAAAAAGAACCTCACGTGTCTATAAGGAAGGAGAGAGAACCTCACGTATCTACAAAGATGGAAAAAGAACCTCACGTGTCAATAAGGAAAGAGAGAAAACCTCACGTGTCTAGAAAGATGGAAAAAGAACCTCATGTGTCTATAAGGAAGGAGAGATGGAAAAAGAACCTTACGTGTCTATAAGGAAGGAGAGAGAACCTCACGGGTCTATAAGGAAGGAGAGAGAACCTCACGTGTCTACAAACATGGAAAAAGAACCTCACGTGTCTATAAGGAAGGAGAGAGAACCTCACGTATCTACAAAGATGGAAAAAGAACCTCACGTGTCAATAAGGAAAGAGAGAAAACCTCACGTGTCTAGAAAGATGGAAAAAGAACCTCACGTGTCTATAAGGAAGGAAGGATGGAAAAAGAACCTTACGTGTCTATAAGGAAGGAGAGGGAACCTCACGTGTCTATAAGGAAGGAGAGAGAACCTCACGTGTCTACAAACATGGAAAAAGAACCCCACGTGTCTATAAGGAAGGAGAGAGAACCTCATGTGTCTATAAGGAAGGAGAGAGAACCTCACGTGTCTATAAGGAAGGAGAGAGAACCTCACGTGTCTACAAACATGGAAAAAGAACTTCACATGTCTATAAGGTAGGAAAACATAATTTATGCTTACCTGATAAATTTATTTCTCTTGTGATGTATCGAGTCCACGGATTCATCCATACTTGTGGGATATTCTCCCTCCCTACAGGAAGTGGCAAAGAGAGCACCCACAGCAGAGCTGTCTATATAGCCCCTCCCTTAGCTTCACCCCCCAGTCATTTGACCGAAGGCTAGGAAGAAAAAGGAGAAATTATAGGGTGCAGTGGTGACTGAAGTTTTTTTAAATAGAAATATACTGCCTGTCTTAATAAACAGGGCGGGCCGTGGACTCGATACATCACAAGAGAAATAAATTTATAAGGTAAGCATAAATTATGTTTTCTCTTGTAAGATGTATCGAGTCCACGGATTCATCCATACTTGTGGGATACCAATACCAAAGCTTTAGGACACGGATGAAGGGAGGGACAAGACAGGGACCTTAAACGGAAGGCACCACTGCTTGTAGAACCTTTCTTCCAAAAATAGCCTCCGAAGAAGCAAAAGTATCAAATTTGGAAAATTTGGAAAAAGTATGAAGCGAAGACTAAGTCGCCGCCTTACAAATCTGTTCAACAGAAGCCTCATTTTTAAAAGCCCATGTGGAAGCCACTGCTCTAGTAGAGTGAGCAGTAATTCTTCCAGGAGGCTGCTGTCCAGCAGTCTCATAAGCCAAACGGATGATGCTTTTCAGCCAAAAGGAAAGAGAGGTAGTCATAGCCTTTTGACCTCTCCGTTTACCAGAATAAACAACAAACAATGAAGATGTGACAGAAATCTTTAGTTGCTTGTAAGTAGAACTTTAAAGCACGAACCACATCAAGATTGTGCAACAGACGTTCCTTCTTTGAGGAAGGATTAGGACGCAGTGAAGGAACAACAATCTCCTGATTGATATTCCTATTAGAAACAACCTTAGGAAGAAACCCAGATTTGGTACGCAAAACCACCTTATCTGCATGGAAAACAAGGTAAGGTGAATCACACTGTAAAGCAGATAACTCATAAACTCTTAGAGCCGAAGAGATAGCTACTAAAAACAAAACTTTCCAAGATAGAAGCTTAATATCTATGGAATGCATAGGTTCAAACGGTACCCCTTGAAGAACTTTAAGAACTAAGTTTAGGCTCCATGGTGGAGCAACAGGTTTAAATACAGGCTTGATCCTGACCAAGGCCTGACTAAATGCTTGAACGTCTGGGACATCTGTCAGACGTTTGTGTAGAAGAACAGACAAAGCAGATATTTGTCCTTTTAACGAACTAGCTGATAATCCCTTCTCCAATCCTTCTTGGAGAAAAGACAATATTCTAGGAATCCTAATCTTACTCCATGAGTAACCCTTGGATTCACATCAATAAAAATATTTGCGCCAAATCTTATGATAAATCTTCCTGGTGACAGGCTTTCTAGCTTGAATCAGGGTATAAATGACCGACTCAGAGAAACCACGCTTTGATAGAATCAGGCGTTCAATCTCCAAGCAGTCAGACGCAGAGAAATTAGATTTGGATGCGTGAATGGACCTTGGATTAGAAGGTCCTGCCTCATTGGCAGACACCACGGTGGAACTGATGACATGTCCACTAGGTCTGCATACCAGGTCCTGCTTGGCCACGCAGGTGCTATCAGAATCACTGAAGCCCTCTCCTGCTTGATTCTGGCAACCAGACGTGGAAGGAGAGGAAACGGTGGAAATACATAGGCCAGATTGAAGGACCAGGGTACTGCTAGAGCATCTATCAGTACTGCCTGGGGATCCCGGGACCTGGACCCGTAACAAGGAAGTTTGGCATTCTGTCGGGACGCCATCAGATCCAATTCTGGTGTGCCCCATAGCTGAGCAAATACTTCCGGATGGATCTCCCACTCCCCCGGATGAAAAGTCAGACGACTTAGGAAATCCGCCTCCCAGTTCTCTACTCCTGGGATATGGATTGCTGAGAGATGGCAAGAGTGATCCTCCGCCCATCGGATTATTTTGGTCACCTCCATCATCGCTAGAGAACTCCGTGTTCCTCCTTGATGATTAATATAAGCTACAGTCGTGATGTTGTCCGACTGAAATCTGATGAATTTGGCCGCAGCAAGCTGAGGCCACGCCTGAAGCGCATTGAATATCGCTCTCAGTTCTAGGATGTTTATCGGGAGGAGAGTTTCCTCCTGAGACCATAAGCCCTGTGCTTTCAGGGAGTTCCAGACTGCACCCCAGCCTAGTAGGCTGGCATCTGTCGTTACTATGAGCCACTCTGGCCTGTGGAAACACATTCCCTGAGACAGGTGGTCCTGAGACAACCAACAGAGAAGAGAATCTCTGGTCTCCTGGTCCAGATTTAATTGAGGAGATAAATCTGCATAATCCCCATTCCACTGTTTGAGCATGCATAGTTGCAGTGGTCTGAGGTGTAGGCGGGCAAAAGGAACTATGTCCATTGCCGCTACCATGAGTCCGATTACCTCCATGCACTGAGCCACTGATGGCCGAGGAATGGAATGAAGAGCTCGGCAAGTGGTTAAGAGTTTTGATTTTCTGACCTCCGTCAGAAATATTTTCATTTCTACCGAGTCTATCAGAGTCCCTAGGAAGGAAACTCTTGTGAGAGGGAAGAGAGAACTCTTTTTTATGTTCACCTTCCACCCGTGAGATCTCAGAAAAGCCAACACGATGTCCGTGTGAGACTTGACTAATTGGGAAGTCGACGCCTGAATTAAGATGTCGTCTAGATAAGGCGCCACTGCTATGCCCCGCGGCCTTAGCACTGCCAAAAGGGACCCTAGCACTTTTGTGAAAATTCTGGGAGCCGTGGCCAACCCGAAGGGAAGAGCCACGAACTGGAAATGCCTGCCCAGAAAGGCAAATCTGAGGAATTGATGATGATCTCTGTGAATAGAGATGTGTAAATATGCATCCTGTAAGTCCACAGTAGTCATATATTGACCCTCCTGGATCATTGCTAGAATGGTCCGAATAGTCTCCATCTTGAATGATGGTACTCTTAGGAATTTGTTTAGAATTTTGAGATCCAAGATTTGTCTGAAAGTTCCCTTTTTTTGGGAACCACAAAACAGGTTTGAGTAAAACCCTAGCCCTTGTTCCTCTTTTGGAACTGGGCAGATCACTCCCATGGTATGTAGGTCTTCTACACAGCGTAAGAACGCCTCTCTCTTTGTCTGGTTTGCAGACAATTGAGAAATGTGAAATCTCCCCCTGGGGGGGGGGAGTCTTTGAAGTCCAGAAGATATCCCTTGGACACAATTTCTAAAGCCCAGGAATCGTGAATATCTCTTGCCCAAGCCTGAGTGAAGAGAGAGAGTCTGCCCCCTACTAGATCCGGTCCCAGATCGGGGGCTACCCTTTCATGCTGTCTTAGAGGCAGCTGCAGGCTTCTTGGCTTGTTTACCCTTGTTCCAAGCCTGGTTAGGTCTCCAGACTGACTTGGATTGGGCAAAATTCCCCTCTTGCTTTGCAGCAGAGGAAGCTGAAGCGGGACCACCCTTGAAGTTCCGAAAAGAATGAAAATTATTTTGTTTGGTCCTCATTTTATTTGATTTATCCTGAGGGAGGGCATGGCCTTTCCCTCCAGTAATGTCTGAAATAAACTCTTTCAGTTCAGGCCCGAATAGGGTCTTTCCTTTGAAAGGGATGTTCAAAAGTTTCGATTTTTATGATACATCCGCAGACCAGGACTTAAGCCATAACGCTCTGCGTGCTGAAATGGCAAAACCTGAATTCTTTGCCGGTAATTTAGCCAGTTGTAATGAAAGAATTAGCCAACTTAAGGGCCTTAATTCTGTTCATAATCTCCTCTAATGGAGTCTCCATCTGAAGAGCCTCTTCTAGAGCCTCAAACCAGGAACCTCTAAATATTTGTCCATTTTACACAATTTCTCTGGGACCACTATAGGGTCACAATCATCTAGAGTAGCTAATACCTCCCTGAGCAATAAGCGAAGATGTTCAAGCTTAAATTTAAAGGCCGTCATATCAGAATCTGTCTGAGGGAGCATCTTTCCTGAATCAGAAATTTCTCCCTCAGATAACAAATCCCTTATCCCTACCTTAGAACATTGTGAGGGTATATCAGATACGGCTACTAAAGCATCAGACGGCTCAGCATTTGTTCTTAACCCAGAGCTGTCACGCTTTCCCTGCAAACCAGGCAGTTTAGATAAAACCTCAGTGAGGGTTGTATTCATAACTGTGGCCATGTCTTGTAAAGTAAATGAATTCAACGCACTAGAGGTACTTGGCGTCACTTGTGCGGGCGTTACTGGTTGTGACACTTGGGGAGAACTAGATGGCAAATCCTCATTCCCTTCTGTCTGAGAATCATCTATGGCATTATTTTTAAGTGCTAAAATATGCTCTTTATAATTTATAGACATATCAGTTCAAGTGGGACACATTCTAAGAGGGGGTTCCACAATGGCTTCTAAACACATTGAACAAGGATTTTCCATGATGTCAGACATGTTAAACAGGCTAGTAATGCAACAAGCAAGCTTGGAGAGCACTTTATTCAATGAAAAACAACACTTTAAAAAAAATGGTACTGTGCCTTTAAGAGAAAAAAACATGTACACTTTCTGCAAAACTGCTTAAAAATATCACAAATCTTACGAATTGTTTACAGCATATGTAGCAAGCCTTAGTAAGGTTGCACCACTAGTAAGAAAGAGATTAACCCCTAAGTTACCAAACCGGAGTGACAAAAGTCTAAAAATCCGGAAATATATAGTCAGCACCTTGCCACAGCTCTGCTGTGGCGCCTACCTGCCCTTAGGGGTTGAAATTGGGGGAATAAAGCTTCGTTTTGGCTCCAAAACTGCTTCATTTATGTCACCACACTCACTCTGCCCTTCCTAGTACTTAGAGTAGGCAAAGAGAATGACTGGGGGGTGGGGCTAAGGGAGGAGCTATATAGACAGCTCTGCTGTGGGTGCTCTCTTTGCCACTTCTTGTAGGGAAGGAGAATATCCCACAAGTATGGATGAATCCGTGGACTCGATACATCTTACAAGAGAAAGAGAGCCTCATGTGTCTATAAGAAAGGAGAGAGAACCTCAAGTGTCTACAAAGATGGAAAAAGAACCTCACGTGTCTATAAGGAAGGAAAGAGAACCTCATGTGTCTTATATGGAAGGAGAGAGAACTTCACGTGTCTACAAAGATGGAAAAAGAACCCCACGTGTCTATAAGGAAGGAAAGAGAACCTCATGTGTCTATAAGGAAGGAGAGAGAATCTCACGTGTCTACAAGATTGAAAAAGAACCTCACATGTCAATAAGGAAGGAGAGAGAACCTCATGTGTCTATAAGGAAGGAGAGAGAACCTCACTTGTCCACAAAGATGGAAAAAGAACCTCACGTGTCTATAAGGAAGAAGAGAGAACATCACGTATCTACAAAGATGGAAAAAGAACCTCACGTGTCAATAAGGAAAGAGAGAAAACCTCACGTGTCTAGAAAGATGGAAAAAGAACCTCACGTGTCTATAAGGAAGGAGAGAGAACCTTACGTGTCTACAAACATGGAAAAAGAACCTCACGTGTCTATAAGGAAGGAGAGAGAACCTCACGTGTCTACAAACATGGAAAAAGAACTTCATGTGTCTATAAGGAAGGAGAGAGAACCTCATGTGTCTATAAGGAAGGAGAGAGAACCTCACGTGTCTATAAGGAAGGAGAGAGAACCTCACGTGTCTATAAGGAAGGAGAGAGAACCTCACGTGTCAACAAACATGGAAAAAGAACCTCACATGTCAATAAGGAAGGAGAGAGAACCGCATGTGTCTATAAGGAAGGAGAGAGAACCTCCCGTGTCTACAAAGATGGAAAAAGAACCTCACGTGTCAATAAGGAAGGAGAGAGAACCCCACGTATCTACAAAGATGTAAAAAGAACCTCACGTGTCAATAAGGAAAGAGAGAAAACCTCATGTGTCTAGAAAGATGGAAAAAGAACCTCACGTGTCTATAAGGAAGGAAAGAGTACCTCATGTGTCTATAAGGAAGGAGAGAGAACCTCATGTGTCTATAAGGAATGAGAGAGACCCTCACGTGTCTATAAGAAAGGAGAGAGAACCTCACGTATCTACAAACATGGAAAAAGAACCTCACGTGTCTATAAGGAAGAAAAGAGAGCCTCATGTGTCTATAAGAAAGAAGAGAGAACCTCACGTGTCTACAAAGATGGAAAAAGAACCTCACGTGTCTATAAGGAAGGAGAGAGAACCTTATGTGTCTATACGGAAGGAGAGAGAACCTCACGTGTCTACAAAGATGGAAAAAGAACCTCACTTGTCTATAAGGAAGGAGAGAGAACATCATGTGTCTACAAACATGGAAAAAGAACTTCATGTGTCTATAAGGAAGGAGAGAGAACCTCATGTATCTATAAGGAAGGAGAGAGAACCTCATATGTCTACAAACATGGAAAAAGAACTTCATGTGTCTATAAGGAAGGAGAGAGAACCTCACGTGTCTACAAAGATGGAAAAAGAACCTCACGTTTCTATAAGGAAGGAAAGAGAGCCTTATGTGTCTATAAGAAAGGAGAGAGAACCTCACGTGTCTACAAAGAAGGAAAAAGAACCTCACGTGTCTATAAGGAAGGAGAGAGAACCTCATGTGTCTATACGAAAGGAGAGAGAACCTCACGTGTCTACAAAGATGGAAAAAGAACCTCACTTGTCTATAAGGAAAGAGAGAGAACCTCACGTGTCTACAAACATGGAAAAAGAACCTCACGTGTCTATAAGGAAGGAGAGAGAACCTCACGTGTCTACAAACATGGAAAAAGAACCTCACATGTCTATAAGGAAGGAGAGAGAACCTCATGTGTCTACAAACATGGAAAAAGAACTTCATGTGTCTATAAGGAAGGAGAGAGAACCTCATGTGTCTACAAAGATGGAAAAAGAAACTCACATGTCTATAAGGAAGGAGATAACCTCACGTGTCTATAAGGAAGGAGAGAGAACCTCACGTGTTTACAAAGATGGAAAAAGAACCTCACGTGTCTATAAGGAAGGAGAGAGAACCTCATGTGTCTACAAAGATGGAAAAAGAAACTCACATGTTTATAAGGAAGGAGATAACCTCACGTGTCTATAAGGAAGGAGAGAGAACCTCACGTGTCTACAAAGATGGAAAAAGAACCTCACGTGTCTATAAGGAAGGAGAGAGAACCTCACATGTCTACAAAGATGGATCAAAAAGATTAACTATCTATAAGTATGGAAAAAAAGATTTATTGAAGCATAAAATAGACAGGTATGCTGCAACGTTTCGGGATCACAGTCACTTAATCATGCATATTGACCCATACATCTGTATCCTATTTAAAGGTGCAAGCCAGCAATCATTAACATCAACTTACAATCTAATTTCATATAAAATGACACAGTAATGTGTTAAAATGTTCCAAGTACACTATACATATTACTCTTAACTAAGAAAATAGCACATCATAAGACCCTATGATAGACCTAGAAACTAGGGGAACAGGTAAGATACCTATACCTAGAGGAAGGCAAAGAGAAAAAAAAACAAAGAATTGCTATAGACAATTTTTTCCTCAAAGTGATTCATGTACAAATTGCCATCATATGCCACCAAAAACAAACTGACCGTAATACTTTGCTATGGTATGACAGTTTCCATCACCACAAACAAAGAGATTCTCTTCCACGTAGCCAATTGTTGAGGGTGGATAGGATAGTAAGTGATGATGAAATTAAAAAATCTAGGCTATTCTAAATGGGGAAGAAGTTTCTGGACAGAGGACACCCTAGAGAGTTTATAGACCGGGAAACGTATAATGTGTGCCATAATAGGGATAGAAAGAATACTGCCAAGCAGGCGAATAAAGATAGATTGATATTTGTGTCCCTGTATAATAATTACAGTGAGAAGATATCACATATTATTAGAAAACATTGGCATATATGAAGGGTGTGTAACAGAGAGATTATGGTTTTGCAAAAAAATCCAATGATGGCCCACGGGAAAGTAAAACAATCTAAATGACATCTTGGCACAATCTGATTTGGGTTGTAAATGCAGTAATAAGGACATCACTGAGAAGAATACAGGTTGTTATCCCTGTTTAGGTTGTACCAATTGCAATTCTGTCATTAAGGGACGTGAATTATGTTCACCCAAGAAGTGTACATAAATTTAAATTGAAGTCATATTACACATGTGAGTAAACATTTGTTGTATACATGATAAAATGCCCATGTTCAAAAATGTACATTAGTGAAACGACACTTAAGATAAGAGAAAGACTCAACCAACATAAATCTAATATTAGGAAAAAAGACAAACAGGCCCCTGTAGCGTGCCCCTTTGTGGAATGGTGCCACCAGATTAGCCAATTTAGATGGAAAATAATTGACCAGATTGATATACCTGGGTAAGTGGCAGTAGAGAACACCTCTTAAAACAAAGAGAGGCAATCTCGATCATAAATTGGATACTATGCACCCTAAAGGTTTAAATAGAGAATTGGATCTGTCTGTCTTCCTCTAGGTATAGGAATCTTATATTTTTCCCTATTTTCTACGTCTATCATAGAGTCTTCTGTACTATTTGCTTAGTTAAGAGTAATATGTATAGTGTACTTGGAATATTTAACACATCACTGTGTCATTTTATATTAAATTAGATTGTAAGTTGATTTTAATGTTAAAACTAGGTGGCAGTATGATGCCCCATGTATTGCAATAAGGAGTTAATAAGCCCATGTTAATGATTGGTGGCTTGCACCTTTAAATAGGATACAGATGTATGGGTCAATATGCATGACTAAGTGACTGATCCCGAAAGTCGCAGCACACCTGTCTGTTTTATGCTTCAATAAATCTTTTCACATAAAGGATTTATATGTTGCTGTGGACTTATTGCTACATCTATAAGGATAGATAACCTCACACATCTATATGGATAGAAAGGGAACCTCACATGTCTATAATGATGGAAAGAGAACCTCATACATCTATAAGAATGGAAACAGAACCTCACATATCTATAAGGATAGAAAGAGAACCTCACACATCTATAAGGATAGAAAGTGAACCTCACATATCTATAAGGATGGAAAGAGAACCTCACACATCTATAAGGATATAAAGTGAACCTCACACATCTATAAGGATGGAAAGAGAACTTCACACATCTATAAGGATGGAAAGAAAACCTCACACATCTATAAGGATAGAACGATAACCTCACACGTCTATAAGGATAGAAAGAAAGATAACCTCACACATCTATAAGGATGGAAAGAAAACCTCACACATCTATAAGGGTAGAAAGAGAACCTCACACGTCTAGGGATAGAAAGAAAGATAACCTCACACATCTCTAAGGATTGAAAGAAAACCTCACATCTATAAGGAAAGAGAACCTCACATATCTACAAGGAAAGAGAAACTCACAAGTCTATAAGGAAAAAAAAGAGAACCTCACACATCTATAAGGGTAGAAAGAGAACCTCACACGTCTAAAAGAATAGAGAGAGAAACTCACACATCTATAAGGATAGAAAGAGAATCTCACACATCTATAAGGTCAGAATAAGAACCTCACAAGTCTATTAGGATGGAAAGAGAAACTCACAAGTCTATAAGGATAGAAAGAGAACCTTTACACGTCTATAAGGATAGAAAGGGAACCTCACACATCTATAAGGGTAGAAAGAGAACCTCACACGTCTATAAGGATAGAAAGAGAACCTCACAAGTCTATTAGGATGGAAAGAGAACCTCACAAGTTTATAAGGATAAAAAGAGAACCTTTACACGTCTATAAGGGTAGAAAGAGAACATTACACGAACCTTACATGTCTATAAGGATGGAAAGAGAACCTCACATGTCTATAAGGATAGAAAGAGAACCTTACACGTCTATAAGGGTAGAAAGAGAACCTTACACGTCTATAAGGATGGAAAGAGAACCTTACACGTCTATAAGGATGAAAAGAGAACCTCACATGTCTATAAGGATAGAAAGAGAACCTCACATGTCTATAAGGATAAAAAGAGAACCTTTACACGTCTATAAGGATAGAAAGAGAACCTTACACGTCTGTAAGGGTAGAAAGAGAACCTTACACGTCTATAAGGATGGAAAGAGAACCTCACATGTCTATAAGGATAGAAAGAGAACCTCACGCATCTATAAGGGTAGAAAGAGAACCTTACACGTCTATAAGGATGGAAAGAGAACCTCACATGTCTATAAGGATGGAAAGAGAACCTCACACATCTATAAGGATATAAAGTGAACCTCACACATCTATAAGGATGGAAAGAGAACTTCACACATCTATAAGGATGGAAAGAAAACCTCACACATCTATAAGGATAGAACGATAACCTCACACGTCTATAAGGATAGAAAGAAAGATAACCTCACACATCTATAAGGATGGAAAGAAAACCTCACACATCTATAAGGGTAGAAAGAGAACCTCACACGTCTAAGGATAGAAAGAAAGATAACCTCACACATCTCTAAGGATTGAAAGAAAACCTCACATCTATAAGGAAAGAGAACCTCACATATCTACAAGGAAAGAACCTTACATGTCTATAAGGGTGAGGGGAAACCCCAGGCGCCTACCCTAAGGAGGCTAGGTTGAATAAAAATGTAAAATCTAAACTTCAGTGTTGTCTAAAATTGTGTTTTAATACATATGATTAAAATCTTTGAAATGAATGTTTACAAATTACAACAAATTTACATACAAAACTTCATGGATCCATGATAAATAACAGATAAAAAATGAAATAAAAACAATAAGATAATACTTGAGCAATAATATGCAGTAGCAGCAAAGAGGAAGTAAAAACAGTTGCAGACAATTCTTGGTAAAACTTCTCAAAATCAAGTAAAATTGCAGTGAGAAAATTCAAGTGAAAAAAATTATTGGTGATAAAATGTGAAATTTTTTTTTGAAAAATGTGAAAAATATGTGAAAAGTACTCCTCAAGATGGAATCCGAAATAATAATGTTGGAAGTCTAAAAAAGTAGTCCTATTTCTAATAGTTTGATCCGGTGGCTGAAAATCCCAAATAGTAGTGAAAGTGGTGTATCCAAACTGATGTCAAATAAGTGCAAATAATACAAACTCGGGTGTAGAAATGTCACAATAAAAAATGATGTTTAAAAATAATGTTTAAAAATGAAGTGTGAGTGCTCCAATATTCTTCAAAATGCAACGAAAGAATATTGAGCGACCAAAACACCTACTGCAAACTACGCTCAAATCCGTTGGGAATATACAAGAGAGAATTATTGAGCATACTGGATAAGGCAAAAGAGAAAGGGATCCTTACCGAGAAAGAATACAACTACATCAACATAAAACATCCCATAACACCTGTGATATATCATCTACCCAAAATACATAAATCGCTACAAAAGCCCCCCGGAAGACCAATTATTTCAGGTATTGGATCACTCAGTAGTAATCTATCTGAATACGTTGACCTGAATTTACAGAGGTATGTCCAACAACTTCCCTCTTACCTGAAAGACTCTACCCAGATTTTAAATCTACTGGAAGATATAATATGGGAAGAAGGCTACATTTTAGCCACTTGCGATGTCACCTCATTATACACCTGTATTCCTCATCAAGAAGGACTAGAAGGGGTAGAATACTTCCTAAAAAAGGACAACGAAGTCGTAGATGAACAAAGGAAATTTATTCTGGATAGTATTCAGTATATACTACACCACAACTATTTTTGCAATAACGGGCAATATTACCAACAAATTTGTGGAACAGCAATGGGGACCAGGTTCGCGCCTAGCTATGCCAACCTGTATATGGGCAAATGGGAGCATATCTTTTGGGAATCTTGCCCAGCTAGCGCGGACCTGGTCCTCTATCGTCGTTATATTGACGATATACTAATAGTTTGGAAGGGGACACAATGGGATCTTGATTTCACCTTTGAAATTATGAATAGAAACAAGAACAATCTACATTTCACATATACCAGCAGTCTGACTGATATAATCTTCCTTGACTTGAAAATCGAAGTAAAAAATGGAAAGTTAGAAACCTCAACACACTTTAAACAAGTAGACAGCAACAACTATATACATATGACCAGCTGCCACCACTCCAATTGGAAAAACAACATTCCAAAGAGTCAACTGTTGAGAATGAGGAAAAACTGTTCTACTACAGACAAATGGGAAGAACAGGCAACAACGATAAAATCTAAATTTCTTGAGAGAGGGTATAACGAGACAGAGCTGGATCATAAAATCCAAGAAGTCAGGATGATCGACAGATCTATACTCACAAAATATAAAAAATCCAAAACAACAACAAATGAAGAGTCATTTGACATAGCGATGATCACAGAGTACAGTGAAAATAAAAATATCATTGAAAAGATATTCAAAAAACACTGGGGTATACTAAAAGATGATGATTTAATAGGCGAAAAACTTCCTATTCAACCTAGGTTTATTTATAGAAAAACCAAGAACCTGAAAAATAAACTAGCCCCGAGTATACCTAAGAAAAAGAACCCTGGAGTCACAAATGTGTTTGGAAAAGAAATAAAAGGATTTTTCCCGTGCATATCATGTAAGTCCTGTAAACATGGCATAAAAGCAGCATCCTTTATCTGTCATAATACCAAGGAGACACACAAGATCAAGGATCTAATCAGATGCCAAGACAAAGGCATTATTTATATGCTCCAATGCTCATGTGGCCTACAATATGTGGGTCAAACTTCCAGAACCCTGAAGGACAGGATGCGAGAACATCTGCTACTGATTGAAAAATTAAATACAGACACAGCCTTATATAAACACTTTGCAGAGAAACATAAAGGTAACACTAAAGAACTTACCTTTCTAGGGATACAAAAGATCAAAAAGGATTGGAGAGGAGGGAATTATGAGAAAAGACTCCTCACAGCAGAATCCAGGTGGATCTTTAACCTAGATTGTCTGCACCCAAGAGGTCTTAATAATAAAGAAGATTTATCGCATCTCTTCAATATATCCTGACCATATTAGACATTTTGAATCATAAATAGACACCCCACAAAATGAATCTTCTTTGACCAAAATACTCTCTCTCAAATTGCATCCCACCATTCAAGCTCTGATAAGAAACATCAAAGCATAAGCAAGAAGTGAAAAGATAAATAAGAACATTGTCACACTCTGGTTAGACAAGAACCAAAGTTCCGCTCTAAGTCCCCAAACCTTGATGTCCCCAAAGCCCACATATAACTGCTATATGGATTATACATCCCATCCAGATTTAAGTTTCCTCATAGTAATGAAAGACACATATAGACAACGAGTAAAGGTTCACAATGATAAGAAATACCAAGTAGATTTTAGGTAAAAGTACACATCTTTCATTTTGGTCTATAATTTTATTCTTAAGGTTTTAGTTTATATTTTTAGGAAAGTATGATAACATCCCCCATTTACGTTGCCACCACCAAGAGGTACCAACTAAGTGAGAAAAGATACCCTATAAAGCAGAATCCTCTCTAGGAAGAATATTTCAAATCACAGAATTCTGAGCTCTCTTGAAAACCCTTCCAAAATACACAATCAGACTTCTAAAAGCATATAGTGCTTTTGAAAAATATCTCCCACCATTAGATACAAAGAAAGTCTTTAATAAGAAGGCTTTTTATAACTGGAAATCATACCAAAAGAGAATATAGGGTCGAACTCCCCTCCTCCTGGTCATCAATTTTAAATAGATCACTATACGTCAAAAGAGTATCGCCACTTAGTCACTCAATCTGTCACGTCTAAAATCAAGCTCTACCTCCCATGTTATATATATAAAAACTGTTCCTTTATTCCCAAAAGTTTTCCTTTTCTATTTACGAATATTCTCAATAAAGTGACATAGTACATACCACCTAAGAGAACAGGAAATGTTCCCTCCACAAAATAATAATACACTACTATCGACATCCCCACAATTTCACAAAACTCATTGTGAATAAATAGATACGATAGTTACATCTGACATTCTAATATAGAGACTTCCATTTGAAGATCGTCCAAACAATAAAATTCCCCAAAAGAAATCCCTCGAAGATCACCATTTATTATTTATTATATAATACCATCTTACTAAAATTAGGATTAAACATAATCCTTATATCCAATCAGAACGATTGAGCACTCACATGCCTCTAATCAGGGCCATTAACATAGCCCGCAAACACACCAATAACAAAGCAGGAGAAGGCAAACCCACTTCTTAGAGCCAATCAAAGGCGCCAACCCGAGGCCGTGACGTCATGACCAATCAGGTCGGTCCGATTACGGACCTAATTTCAGAAAACTAAAAGAAACCCAAAATAGTAAGGAACGAATAAATAGAATAATCGACTTCAATACTCCACCCCTATTACAACATATATTACCCAATTGGATCACACGATCTATACAAACTGATCGTAAAATTACCTAGACCGGAAGTGACGTCACGTAACTCACGGAGGTACTAGGAAGGGAGAAAAAAACCTTTTAAAAAACCTTTTAACAACAGATTTGGCTGAGGAAGCATTTTATTGTGTCAAACTAAGCTAATAAAATTACACACAATTAGATAAAGTCTAAGAACACTTAGCCAAAAAGTAATTAATTTTGGCAAACCGGAAGTAAACACCAAACTACATCCGGTCAAACATCCTATATAAGGCTACCATTTGTAAACCAAAACCAGTCTTGAGAAAGGCCTAGCACGGGCCGAAACGCGTTGACCAGCACTGGTAAGCCTTATTTTAATGTTTGCTAAAATTTTAGGACAATCTACACTATATTTTTTTCTTTTTTTCTCCACAGGTCATTTTTTTTGTTCTTTATTGTTCTTTTTTGTTCCATTTTAATCTGATTTGAAGATTTGTTTTAGAAGATAAGCATTTTGAAGAATATTGGAGCACTCACACTTCATTTTTAAACATTATTTTTAAAACATCATTTTTTATTGTGACATTTCTACACCCGAGTTTGTATTATTTGCACTTATTTGACATCAGTTTGGATACACCACTTTCACTACTATTTGGGATTTTCAGCCACCGGATCAAACTATTAGAAATAGGACTACTTTTTTAGACTTCCAACATTATTATTTCGGATTCCATCTTGAGGAGTACTTTTCACATATTTTTCACATTTTTCAAAAATTTTTTTCACATTTTATCACCAATAATTTTTTTCACTTGAATTTTCTCACTGCAATTTTACTTGATTTTGAGAAGTTTTACCAAGAATTGTCTGCAACTGTTTTTACTTCCTCTTTGCTGCTACTGCATATTATTGCTCAAGTATTATCTTATTGTTTTTATTTCATTTTTTATCTGTTATTTATCATGGATCCATGAAGTTTTGTATGTAAATTTGTTGTAATTTGTAAACATTGATTTCAAAGATTTTAATCATATGTATTAAAACACAATTTTAGACAACACTGAAGTTTAGATTTTACATTTTTATTCAACCTAGCCTCCTTAGGGTAGGCGCCTGAGGTTTCCCCTCATTCTGTATCTCTCTTATTGGGTAATAGCTAGGAATACCCCTTCCCGGGCTCATAGGTTATCATTAGGCGCTTAGGTCAATTTTTTCAAATATGTCTATAAGGATGGAAAGAGAACCTCACATGTCTATAAGGATAGAAAGAGAACCTTACACGTCTATAAGGGTAGAAAGAGAACCTTACACGTCTATAAGGATGGAAAGAGAACCTCACATGTCTATAAGGATAGAAAGAGAACCTCACATGTCTATAAGGATAAAAAGAGAACCTTTACACGTCTATAAGGATAGAAAGAGAACCTTACACGTCTATAAGGATGGAAAGAGAACCTCACATGTCTATAAGGATAGAAAGAGAACCTCACATATCTATAAGGGTAGAAAGAGAACCTTACACGTCTATAAGGATGGAAAGAGAACCTCACATGTCTATAAGGATGGAAAGAGAACCTCACACATCTATAAGGATATAAAGTGAACCTCACACATCTATAAGGATGGAAAGAGAACTTCACACATCTATAAGGATGGAAAGAAAACCTCACACATCTATAAGGATAGAACGATAACCTCACACGTCTATAAGGATAGAAAGAAAGATAACCTCACACATCTATAAGGATGGAAAGAAAACCTCACACATCTATAAGGGTAGAAAGAGAACCTCACACGTCTAAGGATAGAAAGAAAGATAACCTCACACATCTCTAAGGATTGAAAGAAAACCTCACATCTATAAGGAAAGAGAACCTCACATATCTACAAGGAAAGAGAAACTCACAAGTCTATAAGGAAAAAAAGAGAACCTCACACATCTATAAGGGTAGAAAGAGAACCTCACACGTCTAAAAGAATAGAGAGAGAAACACACAAATATAAGGATAGAAAGAGAATCTCACACATCTATAAGGTCAGAATAAGAACCTCACAAGTCTATTAGGATGGAAAGAGAAACTCACAAGTCTATAAGGATAGAAAGAGAACCTTTACACATCTATAAGGATAGAAGGGGAACCTCACACGTCTATAACGATGGAAAGAAAACCTCACATCTATAAGGAAAAGTGAACCTCACACATCTATAAGGAAAGAAAACCTCACAAGTCTATAAGGAGAAAAAGAGAACCTCACACATCTATAAGGGTAGAAAGAGAACCTCACACGTCTATAAGGATAGAAAGAGAACCTCACATGTCTATAAGGATAGAAAGAGAACCTCACAAGTCTTTAAGGATAGAAAGAGAACCTCACAAGTCTATTAGGATGGAAAGAGAACCTCACAAGTTTATAAGGATAAAAAGAGAACCTTTACACGTCTATAAGGGTAGAAAGAGAACATTACACGTCTATAAGGATGGAAAGAGAACCTTACATGTCTATAAGGATGGAAAGAGAACCTCACATGTCTATAAGGATAGAAAGAGAACCTTACACGTCTATAAGGGTAGAAAGAGAACCTTACACATCTATAAGGATGAAAAGAGAACCTCACATGTCTATAAGGATGGAAAGAGAACCTCACATGTCTATAAGGATAAAAAGAGAACCTTTACATGTCTATAAGGATAGAAAGAGAACCTTACACGTCTATAAGGGTAGAAAGAGAACCTTACATGTCTATAAGGATGGAAAGAGAACCTCACAAGTTTATAAGGATAAAAAGAGAACCTTTACACGTCTATAAGGATAGAAAGAGAACCTTACACGTCTATAAGGGTAGAAAGAGAACCTTACACGTCTATAAGGATGGAAAGAGAACCTCACATGTCTATAAGGATAGAAAGAGAACCTCACACATCTATAAGGGTAGAAAGAGAACCTTACACGTCTATAAGGATGGAAAGAGAACCTCACATGTCTATAAGGATGGAAAGAGAACCTCACACATCTATAAGGATATAAAGTGAACCTCACACATCTATAAGGATGGAAAGAGAACTTCACACATCTAAAAGGATGGAAAGAAAACCTCACACATCTATAAGGATAGAACGATAAACTCACACGTCTATAAGGATAGAAAGAAAGATAACCTCACACATCTATAAGGATGGAAAGAAAACCTCACACATCTATAAGGGTAGAAAGAGAACCTCACACGTCTAAGGATAGAAAGAAAGATAACCTCACACATCTCTAAGGATAGAAAGAAAACCTCACATCTATAAGGAAAGAGAACCTCACATATCTACAAGGAAAGAGAAACTCACAAGTCTATAAGGAAAAAAAAGAGAACCTCACACATCTATAAGGGTAGAAAGAGAACCTCACACGTCTAAAAGAATAGAGAGAGAAACTCACACATCTATAAGGATAGAAAGAGAATCTCACACATCTATAAGGTCAGAATAAGAACCTCACAAGTCTATTAGGATGGAAAGAGAAACTCACAAGTCTATAAGGATAGAAAGAGAACCTTTACACGTCTATAAGGATAGAAAGGGAACCTCACACATCTATAAGGGTAGAAAGAGAACCTCACACGTCTATAAGGATGGAAAGAAAACCTCACATCTATAAGGAAAGTGAACCTCACACATCTATAAGGAAAGAAAACCTCACAAGTCTATAAGGAGAAAAAGAGAACCTCACACATCTATAAGGGTAGAAAGAGAACCTCACATGTCTATAAGGATAGAAAGAGAACCTCAAAAGTCTTTAAGGATAGAAAGAGAACCTCACAAGTCTATTAGGATGGAAAGAGAACCTCACAAGTTTATAAGGATAAAAAGAGAACCTTTACACGTCTATAAGGGTAGAAAGAGAACATTACACGTCTATAAGGATGGAAAGAGAACCTCACATGTCTATAAGGATAAAAAGAGAACCTTTACACGTCTATAAGGATAGAAAGAGAACCTTACACGTCTATAAGGGTAGAAAGAGAACCTCACACGTCTATAAGGATGGAAAGAGAACCTCACATGTCTATAAGGATAGAAAGAGAACCTCACATATCTATAAGGGTAGAAAGAGAACCTTACACGTCTATAAGGATGGAAAGAGAACCTCACATGTCTATAAGGATGGAAAGAGAACCTCACATATCTATAAGGGTAGAAAGAGAACCTTACACGTCTATAAGGATGGAAAGAGAACCTCACATGTCTATAAGGATGGAAAGAGAACCTCACACATCTATAAGGATGGAAAGAGAACCTCACATGTCTATAAGGGTAGAAAGAGAACCTTACACGTCTATAAGGATGGAAAGAGAACCTCACATGTCTATAAGGATGGAAAGAGAACCTCACATGTCTATAAGGATGGAAAGAGAACCTCACACGTCTATAAGGATGGAAAGAGAACCTCACAAGTCAATAAGGATAGAAAGAGAAACTTTACACGTCTATAAGGATAGAAAGGAAATTTATGCTTACCAGATAAATTGATTTCTTCTACGATACGACGAGTCCAAGGATTTCATCCTTACTTGTGGGATATTATCCTCCTGCTAACAGGAACTGGCAAAGATCACCACAGCAGAGCTGTATATATAGCTCCTCCCTTCCCCTCCGCCTCCAGTCATTCGACCAAAAGTTATAGGAAGAGAAAGGAAAAGCTAAAAGGTGCAGAGGTGACTGAAGTTGTAAATAATAAAAAATATAATCTGTCTTAAATTGACAGGGAGGGCCGTGGACTCGTCGTATCGTAGAAGAAATCAATTTATCAGGTAAGCATACATTTCCTTTTCTTCTACAAGATACAACGAGTCCACGGATTTCATCCTTACTTGTGGGATACAATACAAAAGCAACAGGACACGGATGAAAGGGAGGGACAAGACAGGAACCTAAACGGAAGGCACCACTGCTTGAAGAACTTTCCTCCCAAAAACAGCCTCAGAAGAAGCAAAAGTATCAAATTTGTAAAATTTGGAAAAAGTATGAAGGGACAACCAAGTCCCCTTACAAATCTGTTCAACAGATGCATCATTTTTAAAAGCCCATGAAGAAGCCACAGCCCTAGTAGAATGAGCCGTAATTCTTTCAGGAGGCTGCTGTCCAGCAGTTTCATATGCCAGGCGGATGATACTTCTCAGCCAAAAAGAAAGAGAGGTAGCCATAGCTTTCTGACCCCTACGCTTTCCAGAATAAACAATGAACAAAGAAGATGATTGACGGAAATCCTTAGTTGCCTGTAAGTAAAACTTTAAAGGGACACTGTACCCAAAATTTTTCTTTCGTAATTCAGAAAAAGCATGCAATTTTAAGCAACTTTCTAATTTACTCCTATTATCAATTTTTCTTCGTTCTCGTTCTCTTGCTATCATTATTTGAAAAAGAAGGCATCTAAGCTTTTTTTTGGTTTCATTACTCTGGACAGCACTTTTTTATTGGTGGATGAATTTATCCACCATTCAGCACGGACAACCCAGGTTGTTCACCAAAAATGGGCCGGCATCTAAAATTACATTCTTGCATTTCAAATAAAAATACCAAGAGAATGAAGAAAATTTGATAAGAGGAGTACATTAGAAAGTTGCTTAAAATTTCATGCTCAATCTGAATCACGAAAGAAAATTTTTGGGTACAGTGTCCCTTTAAGGCACGAACCACGTCCAAGTTATGTAACAGACGCTCCTTCTTAGAAGAAGGATTAGGACACAATGAAGGAACAATAATTTCCTGATTAATATTCTTATTCAAAACAACCTTAGGAAGAAAACCAGGTTTGGTACGTAAAACCACCTTATCAGAATGAAATATGAGATAAGGAGAATCACACTGTAACGCTGAAAGCTCAGAAACTCTTCAAGCAGAAGAAATAGCAACCAAAAACAGAACTTTTCAAGATAATAATTTTATATCTATGGAATGCAAAGGTTCAAACGGAACCCCTTGAAGAACTCGAATAACTAAATTCAAACTCCAGGGAGGAATAATTGGTCTAAATACAGGCTTAATTTTTAGGAAAAAGGGGGTTTCAATGGCACTGCTAATGGATTGGCGTGACTACACCCTAATTGGATTACTAGTTATATTTTCTATATCCACAGGGTAGATGGTGCTGTGTATTGTTAATTCTGGTTAGAGCCTGACAAAAAGACTGAACATCTGGCACATCTGCCAAACGTTTGTGGAACAAAATTGACAACGCAGAAATTTGTCCCTTTAAAGAACTAGCTGATAAGCCTTTCTCCAATCCTTCTTGGAGAAAAGACAGAATCCTAACTTTACTCCATGAGTAGCCCTTGGATTCACACCAATAAAGATATTTACTCCATATCTTATGATAGATTTTTCTAGTGACAGGCTTTCTAGCCTGTATCAAAGTACTGATAACTGAATCCTCGCTTCGATAAAATCAAGCGTTCAATCTCCACGCAGTCAGCTGCAGAGAAATTAGATTTGGATGTTGGAAAGGACCTTGAATGAGAAGGTCCTGTCTCAAAGGAAGTTTCCACAGTGGTAGAGAGGACATGTCCACTAGATCCGCATACCAAGTCCTGCATGGCCACACAGGCGATATCAGGATCACTAAAGCTCTCTCCTTTTTGATTTGAGCAATCACGCATGGAAGGAGAGGAAACGGTGGAAACACATAAGCTAGGCTGAACAACCAAGGCACTGCCAAGGCATCTATCAGTTCGGCCTGGGGATCCCTCGACCTGGATCCGTATCTTGGAAGCTTGGCATTCTGTCCAGATGCCATCAGATCCAAATCCGGTTTGCCCAATCGGAGAATCAATGAGGCAAATACCTCCGGGTGGAGTTCCCACTCCCCCGGATGAAAAGTCTGTCGGCTTGGAAAATCTGCTTCCCAGTTCTCTACTCCTGGGATGTAGATTGCTGACAGATGACAAGAGTGGGCCTCCGCCCAACGGATTATCTTGGATACCTCTCTCATTGCTAAGGAACTCCTCGTTCGACCCTGATGATTGATATAGGCCACAGTCGTGATGTTGTCCGACTGGAATCTGATGAATTTGGCCGAAGCCAACTGAGGCCATGCCTGAAGCGCATTGAATATTGCTCTCAGTTCCATAATATTGATTGGAAGGAGAGACTCCACCTGAGTCCAAACACCCTGAGCCTTCAGGGAATTCCAGACTGCACCCCAGCCTAGAAGGCTGGCGTCCGTTGTCACTATCACCCACGAGGGTCTGCGGAAGCAAGTCCCCTGGGACAGATGATCCAGCGACGACCACCAAAGAAGAGAGTCTCTGGTTTCTTGATCTAGATTTATCTGAGGAGATAAATACGCATAATCCCCATTCCACTGTCTGAGCATGCACAGCTGCAGCGGGCTGAGATAAATGCAAAACTGAATGATTTCCATTGCCGCTACCATTAATCTAATTACCTCCATACACTGAGCCACTGATGGCCGAGGAATGGACTGAAGTGCTCGGCAAGTATTTAGAATCTTTGATTTTCTGACCTCTGTCAGAAATATTTTCATGGCTACCGAGTCTATCAGAGTTCCCAAGAAAGGAATCCTTGTCTGTGGGACAAGTGAACTTTTGTCTATGTTCACCTTCCAACCGTGAGTTCTCAGAAAAGACAACACTGTGTCCGTGTGAGCTTTTGTCAGTTGATAAGTTGATGCCTGGATCAGAATATCGTCCAGATAAGGTGCCACTGCTATGCCTTGCGGTCTGAGAACCGCCAGAAGTGACCCTAGAACCTTTGTGAAGATTCTGGGTGCTGTGGCCAACCCGAAGGGAAGAGCCACGAACTGATAATATTTGTCCAAGAAGGCAAACCTTAGAAACTTATGATGATCCTTGTGGATAGGAATATGAAGGTAAGCATCCTTCAAGTCCACGGTAGTCATATATTGACCCTCCTGGATCATTGGTAAAATTGTTCGTATAGTCTCCATCTTGAATGATGGAACTCTGAGAAACTTGTTTAGACACTTGAGGTCTAAGATGGGTCTGAACTTTCCCTCTTTTTTGGGAACACCAAATAGATTTGAGTAGAACCCCTGTCCCTGTTCCAATTTTGGAACTGGACAAATTACTCCCATGGTAAAAAGGTCTTTTACACAGTGTAAGAACGCCTCTCTTTTTATCTGGTTTGCAGATAATCTTGAAAGATGAAATCTCCCTCTTGGGAGAAAGTCCTTGAATTCCAATTGATAACCGTGGGTCACTATTTCTAGTGCCCAGGGGTACTGAACATCTCTTGCCCAAGTCTGGACAAAAAAAGAGAGTCTGCCCCCAACTAGATCCGGTCCCGGATCGGGGGCCACCCCTTCATGCTGTCTTAGTAGCAGCAGCGGGCTTCTTGGATTGTTTACCTTTATTCCAATTCTGGTTGGGTCTCCAGACTGACTTAGATTGGGTAAAATTCCCTTCCTGCTTTTTAAAATTCAGAAAGGAACGAAAATTATTTTGTTTACCCCGCATCTTAACAGACTTATCCTGAGGTAGGGCATGGCCTTTACCTCCTGTAAAATGTCAGAAATGATTTCCTTCAATTCAGGCCCGAAAAGGGTCTTACTTTTAAAGGAAATAGCTAAAAGCTTAGTTTTTGATGACACATCAGCAGACCAAGATTTGAGCCACAACACTCTACGTTCTAGGATAGCAAATCCTGCATTTTTCGCCACTAATTTAGCAATTTGAAAAGCGGCATCAGTAATAAAAGAATGAGCTAACTTGAGAGCCTTAATTCTATCCAAAATGTCCTCTAACGGAGTCTCAACCTTCAGAGACTCTTCCAGAGCTTCAAACCAAAAAGCTGCTGCAGTAGTTACTGGAACAAAGCAAGCTGTAGGTTGTAAAAGAAAACTCTGATTAATAAACAATTTCTTTAGGAGACCCTCTAATTTCTTATCCATAGGGTCTTTGAAAGCACAACTGTCCTCAATGGGTATAGTTGTACGCTTAGCCAGGGTAGATATAGCTCCCTCTACCTTAGGGACCATTTGCCACAAGTCCCGAATGGTGTCTGATATGGGAAACATTTTCTTAAAATTAGGAGGGGGAGAAAACGATATACCTGGTCTATCCCAATCCTTCTTTATAATTTCCGAAATTCTTTTAGGAACCGGAAAAATATCAGTTTAAGTAGGCATTTCTAGATATTTGTCCATCTTACACAATTTCTCTGGTGGTATCATAATAGGGTCACAATCATCCAGTGTCGCTAAAACCTCCCGAAGCAACAGACGGCGGTGCTCAAGCTTAAATTTAAAGGACATAGTGTCCAAATCTGTCTGAGGTAACACATTCCCTGAGTCTGAAATTTCTCCCTCAGACAGCAATTCCCTGACCCCCAACTCAGAAAACTGTGAGTGAACATCGGAAATAGATAATAAAGCATCAGAGGATTCAGTATTCACATTAATACCTGACCTACTGCGTTTACCCTGTAACAGTGGTAATTTCGATAATACCTCTGTAAGAGTAGTTGACATAACTGCAGCCATATCTTGCAGAGTAAAAGAATTAGACGCACTAGAGGTACTTGGCATCGCTTGTGTGGGCGTTAAAGGTTGAGACATTTGGGGAGAATTAGATGGCATATCCTGATTCTCTTCAGACTGAGAATCATCCTTAGACACACTTTTATTACCTAAAATATGCTCTTTAGAATGTAAGGCCCTTTCAGTACAAGAGGTACACAATGTAAGAGGGGGTTCCACAATGGCTTCTAAACACAGAGCAATGATTTTCCTCAATGTCAGACATGTTGAACAGACTAATGACTTTGGTGGTTATTGCTAAACACTTTATTTATTGATTTAAACAATTGTTTGAAAAACGTGTAGTGTGCCTTTAAGAAAATAAAAAAGTACACAATTTTTCCAAACTGCTCCAAAAACATTATTAAAGCTTTAAGATTCGCAATTCTTAAGCAAACGTTCCCAAATATATTGCATCACCAAGATAAAAGGAGAAATTAACTACTAAGAGACATTTTATGCCTAAAACATGTTAATTTTAACAAGCGTTACAAAAAGAACCCCTGCACCTCGCCACAGCTCTGCTGTGGCGCCTACCTGACCTCAGGGTACTATCAACTGACGTAACAACGATCCGGATAACTAAATAGTAGTCTGGGCTCAACCGGAGCTAATGCCTGCTTCTATTACAGTCACAGTGAAGAGCGCGTCTGAGCGCACAAAAATAGGCCCCGCCCACCGGGACGATGATGTAAAAAACACAAACAACCGCATGGAGAAGCGGTCTGAGTAAAACCATGTGGAATCTTTCACCTCTTAACACACAACCTACGGCCGTACTGTCAATCAATAAAAACCGTTAAGCCTCCCAGTGTCTTTCACATTGCTTAAAGGGACAGTATACACTCATTTTCATATAACTGCATGTAATAGACACTACTATAAAGAATAATATGCACAGATACTGATATAAAAATCCAGTATAAAACTGTTTAAAAACTTACTTAGAAGCTGTCAGTTTGGCTCTGTTGAAAAGGTAGCTGGAAAGCCCACTGCAAGTGACAAATAAGACACTCCCCCCCCCTCCCCCTTCTTTTGCATATGAAAAGACCCTTTACACAAACAGGAGCAAGCTGGAGTAGGTAGTCGAGCGTATTCACATAAAACTTTGGGGCTTGGTTAGGAGTCTGAAAATCAGAGCAATGTTATTTAAAAATAAGCAAAACTATACATTAATTTTAAAAAAAACTTTATGGGCTATATAAATAGATTATCTACAAAACATTTATGCAAAGAAAAAATGAGTGTATAATGTCCCTTTAAGTCTATAAACAATGATCGTTAGCCCAAATGTCACATAAAAATAACGATAGGTTTCTCAGTACCCCTCTGATAACTGGTTACTGCTTTACCCCATTCCCCTGCAGGGAAAAAAAATGTCAGCCAGTTTCTGAGCTATCAGGTCTCTTCAGAAAATAAAGGGCTGCACATACCTCAATGCTGCTCATAGCATGAACCGTTCCTCACACTGAAGATTTATCTTGGATTACCTTCAGAAGTTCTGTGGGAACCAACATGGATCTTAGTTACAGGTGCTAAGATCATTCAGGGCAGAATCTTCTTCCATGTCTCCCTGAGCAAAAAAATAGTACACACCGGTACCATTTAAAATAAAAAATAGCTTGATTGAAGAAACTAAAACTAACACCTCCTTTACCTCTTCCTAGTATAACACAGGCAAAGAGAATGACTGGGGGTGGAGGGGAAGGGAGGAGCTATATATACAGCTCTGCTGTGGTGCGCTTTGCCACTTCCTGTTAGCAGGAGGATAATATCCCACAAGTAAGGATGAAATCCGTGGACTCGTCGTATCTTGTAGAAGAAAAGAGAACCTCACAAGTCTATAATGATAGAAAGAGAACCTCACACATCAATAAGGGTATAAAGAGAACCTCACACATCTATAAAGGTAGAAAGAGAACCTCACACATCTATTAGGGTAGAAAGAGAACCTCACAAGTCTATTAGGATGGAAAGAGAACCTCACAAGTCTATTAGGATGGAAAGAGAACCTCACAAGTCTATCAAAATGGAAAGAGAACCTCACAAGTCTATAAGGATAGAAAGAAAACCTCACACATCTATAAGGGTAGAACGAGAACCTCACAAGTCTATTAGGATGGAAAGAGAACCTCACAAGTCTATAAGAATAGAGAACCTCACAAGTCTATAAGGATAGAAAGTGAAGTACACACAGACTTGTGAGGTTCTCTTTCCATCCTTATAGATGTGTGTACTTCACTTTCCATATAGACTTGTGAGGTTCTCTATTCTTATAGACTTGTGAGGTTCTCTTTCCATCCTAATAGATTTGTGAGGTTCTCGTTCTACCCTTATAGATGTGTGAGGTTTTCTTTCTATCCTTATAGACTTGTGAGGTTCTCTTTCCATTCTTATAGATGTAAGGATAGAAAGATAACCTTACACATCTATAAGGATGGAAAGTGAACCCCACACATCAATAAGGATAGAAAGAGAACCTCACATCTATAAGAATAGAAAGAGAACCTTACATCTATAAGGATAGAAAGAGAACCTCACAAGTCTATAAGGATAGAAAGAGAATCTAACAAGTTTATAAGGATAGAAAAAGAACCTCACAAGTCTATAAGGTTAGAAAGAGAACCTCACAAGTCTATAAGGATGGAAAGAGAACCTCACAAGTCTATAAGGATGGAAAGAGAACCTTAAATATCTATAATGATGGCATGAAAACCTTCCATGAATGCTTACATATAGCACCAGAGAGACTAGCATACAGGTCATTGTAAATCTGTCATTTACGTTTAATATCTGATCATTGTAAATGCTAGAATGATAACTTTGTCTGTATATAGTAATAATACCTTACCTTCCAAGGGGTTATGGAGCTGTGATGCGGCATCAGACTACCCATGTACCGCTCCTGAGACACACATAAAGAAACCCTTCTGTTTTACTAATTTAACAAATATGCTGTGGTAAAATGAGGTATGAGTAAGGATAAACAACAACAAGCAGAAGAATACTGAGTAGAAGCAAAGGATTGAGTGAGGAGAATCAGAGGAATAATAATTAAGAACAAGCAGAGGAATACTAAGTACAAGCAACGGAATGAGTTAGGAAAAGGAGAGGAATACTATGTACAAGCTAAGGATTGAGTGAGGAGAAGCAGATGAATAATAATTAAGAACAAGCAGTAGACTGAGTGAGGAGAAGCAGAGGAATACTGAGTAAGAACAAGCAGAGTACTGAGTGAGGAGAAACAGAGGAATACTGAGTAAGAACAAGAAGAGGAATGAGTGAGGAGAACCAGAGGAATTCTGAGTAAGAACAAGCAGAGGACTGAGTTAGGAAAAGGAGAGGAATACTGAGTAAGAACAAGCGGAGGACTGAGTTAGGAAAAGGAGAGGAATACTACGTACAAGCAAAAGATTGAGAAAGGAGAAGCAGAGGAATAATAATTAAGAACAAGCAGAAGACTGAGTGAGGAGAAACAGATGAATACTGAGTAAGAACAAGCAGAGGACTGAGTGAGGAGAAGCAGAGTAATACTGAGTAAGAACAAGCAGAGGACTGAGTGAGGAGAAGCAGAGTAATACTGAGTAAGAACAAGCAGAGAAATGAGTGAGGAGAAGCAGAGGAATACTGAGTAAGAACAAGCAGATACATGAGTGAGGAGAAGCAGAGGAATACTGAGTGAGAACAAGCAGAGGACTGAGTGAGGAGAAGCAGATAATTATTGAGTAAGAACAAGCAGTGGACTGAGTGAGTAAGAACAAGCAGAGGAATACTGAGTAAGAACAAGCAGAAGAATACTAAGAAAGGACAAGCAGAGGAATATTGAGTAGGAACAAGAAGAGGACTGAGTGAGGAGAAGCAGAGGAATACTGAGTAAGAACAAGCAGAGGACTGAGTAAGGAGAAGCAGAGGAATACTGAGTAAGAACAAGCAGAAGACTGAGTGAGGAGACGCAGATGAATATTGAGTAAGAACAAGCAGAAGAATACTGAGTAAGAACAAGCAGATGACTGAGTGAGGAGAAGCAGAGGAATACTGAGTAAGAACAAGCAGAGGACTGAGTGAGGAGAACCAGAGGAATACCGAGTAAGAACAAGTAGAGGACTGAGTGAAGAGAAGCAGATGAATATTGAGTAAGAACAAGCAGAAGAATACTGAGTAAGAACAAGCAGATGACTGAGTGAGGAGAAGCAGAGGAATACTGAGTAAGAACAAGCAGAGGACTGAGTGAGGAGAACCAGAGGAATAAAGAGTAAGAACAAGAAGAGGACTGAGTGAGGAGAAGCAGAGGAATATCGAGTAAGAACAAGCAGAGGACTGAGTGAGGAGAACCAGAGGAATAAAGAGTAAGAACAAGAAGAGGACTGAGTGAGGAGAAGCAGAGGAATATCAAGTAAGAACAACCAGAGGACTGAGTGAGGAGAAGCAGAGGAATACTGAGTAGGAATAAGCAGAAGACTGTGTGAGGAGAAGCAGAGGAATACTGAGTAAGAACAAGCAGAGAAATGAGTTATGAGAAGCAGAGTAATACTGAGTAAGAACAAGCAGAGGACTGAGTGAGGAGAAGCAGAGGAATATTGAGTAAGAACAAGCAGAGGACTGAGTAAGGAGAAGCAGAGGAATACTGAGTAGGAACAATCAGAGGACTGAGTGAGGAGAAGCAGAGGAATACTGAGTAGGAACAAGCAGAGGACTGAGTGAGGAGTAGCAGTGGATTACTGAGTAGGAACAAGCAGAGTACTGAGTGAGGAGAAGCAGAGGAATAATGAGTAAGAACAAGAAGAGGACTGAGTGATGAGAAACAGAGGAATACTGAGTAAGAACAAGCAGAGGACTGAGTGATAAGAAGCAGAGGAATACTGAGTAAGAACAAGCAGAGGACTGAGTGAGGAGAAGCAGAGGAATACTGAGTAAGAACAAGCAGAGGACTGAGTGATGAGAAGCAGAGGAATACTGAGTAAGAACAAGCAGAGGATTGAGTGAAGAGAGGCAGAGGAATAATAATTAATGACAAGCAGAAGACTGAGTGAGGAGAAGCAGAGGAATACTGAGTAGGAACAAGCAGAAAAATACTGAGTAAGAACAAGCAGATGACTGAGTGAGGAGAAGCAGAGGAATACTGAGTAAGAACAAGCAGAGGACTGAGTGAGGAGAACCAGAGGAATACCGAGTAAGAACAAGTAGAGGACTGAGTGAAGAGAAGCAGATGAATATTGAGTAAGAACAAGCAGATGACTGAGTGAGGAGAAGCAGAGGAATACTGAGTAAGAACAAGCAGAGGACTGAGTGAGGAGAAACAGAGGAATACCGAGTAAGAACAAGTAGAGGACTGAGTGAAGAGAAGCAGATGAATATTGAGTAAGAACAAGCAGAAGAATACTGAGTAAGAACAAGCAGATGACTGAGTGAGGAGAAGCAGAGGAATACTGAGTAAGAACAAGCAGAGGACTGAGTGAGGAGAACCAGAGGAATAAAGAGTAAGAACAAGAAGAGGACTGAGTGAGGAGAAGCAGAGGAATATCGAGTAAGAACAAGCAGAGGACTGAGTGAGAAGAAGCAGAGGAATATTGAGTAAAAACAAGCAGAGGACTGAGTGAGGAGAAACAGAGGAATAAAGAGAAAGAACAAGAAGAGGACTGAGTGAGGAGAAGCAGAGGAATATCGAGTAAGAACAACCAGAGGACTGAGTGAGGAGAAGCAGAGGAATACTGAGTAGGAATAAGCAGAAGACTGTGTGAGGAGAAGCAGAGGAATACTGAGTAAGAACAAGCAGAGAAATGAGTTATGAGAAGCAGAGTAATACTGAGTAAGAACAAGCAGAGGACTGAGTGAGGAGAAGCAGAGGAATATTGAGTAAGAACAAGCAGAGGACTGAGTAAGGAGAAGCAGAGGAATACTGAGTAGGAACAATCAGAGGACTGAGTGAGGAGAAGCAGAGGAATACTGAGTAGGAACAAGCAGAGGACTGAGTGAGGAGAAACAGAGGAATACTGAGTAGGAACAAGCAGAGGACTGAGTGAGGAGTAGAAGTGGAATACTGAGTAGGAACAAGAAGAGGACTGAGTGATGAGAAACAGAGGAATACTGAGTAAGAACAAGCAGAGGACTGAGTGATAAGAAGCAGAGGAATACTGAGTAAGAACAAGCAGAGGACTGAGTGATGAGAAGCAGAGGAATACTGAGTAAGAACAAGCAGAGGATTGAGTGAAGAGAGGCAGAGGAATAATAATTAATGACAAGCAGAAGACTGAGTGAGGAGAAGCAGAGGAATACTGAGTAGGAACCAGCAGAGGACTGAGTGAAGAGAAGCAGAGGGATACTGAGTAAGAACAAGCAGAGGACTGAGTGAAGAGAAGCAGAGTAATACTGAGCAAGAACAAGCAGATGACTGAGTGAGGAGAAGCAGAGGAATACTGAGTAGGAACAAGCAGAAGACTGAGTGAGGAGAAGCAGAGGAATACTGAGTAAGAACAAGCAGAGAAATGAGTTATGAGAAGCAGAGTAATACCGAGTAAGAACAAGCAGAGGACTGAGTGAGGAGAAGCAGAGGAATATTGAGTAAGAACAAGCAGAGGACTGAGTAAGGAGAAGCAGAGGAATACTGAGTAGGAACAATCAGAGGAACAATCAGAGGACTGAGTGAGGAGAAGCAGAGGAATACTGAGTAGGAACAAGCAGAGGACTGAGTGAGGAGAAACAGAGGAATACTGAGTAGGAACAAGCAGAGGACTGAGTGAGGAGAAGCAGAGTAATGCTGAGTAAGAACAAGCAGAGAAATGAGTGAGGAGAAGCAGAGGAATACTGAGTAAGAACAAGCAGATACATGAGTGAGGAGAAGCAGAGGAATACTGAGTGAGAACAAGCAGAGGACTGAGTGAGGAGAAGCAGATAATAATTGAGTAAGAACAAGCAGTGGACTGAGTGAGTAAGAACAAGCAGAGGAATACTGAGTAAGAACAAGCAGAAGAATACTAAGAAAGGACAAGCAGAGGAATATTGAGTAGGAACAAGAAGAGGACTGAGTGAGGAGAAGCAGAGGAATACTGAGTAAGAACAAGCAGAGGACTGAGTAAGGAGAAGCAGAGGAATACTGAGTAAGAACAAGCAGAAGACTGAGTGAGGAGACGCAGAGGAATACTGAGTAAGAACAAGCAGAGGATTGAGTAAGGAGAAGCAGAGGAATACTGAGTAAGAACAAGCAGAGGACTGAGTGAGGAGAAGCAGAGGAATACTGAGTAAGAACAAGCAGGGGACTGAGTGAGGAATAGCAGAGGAATACTGAGTAAGATCAAGCAGAGGACTGAGTGAGGAGAAGCAGAGGAATACTGAGTAAGAACAAGCAAAGAAATGAGTGAAGAGAAGCAGAGGAATACTGAGTAAGAACAAGCAGAGGACTGAGTGAGGAGAAGCAGAGGAATACTGAGTAAGAACAAGCAGAGGACTGAGTGAGGAGAACCAGAGGAATACCGAGTAAGAACAAGTAGAGGACTGAGTGAAGAGAAGCAGATGAATATTGAGTAAGAACAAGCAGAAGAATACTGAGTAAGAACAAGCAGATGACTGAGTGAGGAGAAGCAGAGGAATACTGAGTAAGAACAAGCAGAGGACTGAGTGAGGAGAACCAGAGGAATAAAGAGTAAGAACAAGAAGAGGACTGAGTGAGGAGAAGCAGAGGAATATCGAGTAAGAACAAGCAGAGGACTGAGTGAGAAGAAGCAGAGGAATATTGAGTAAAAACAAGCAGAGGACTGAGTGAGGAGAAGCAGAGGAATATCAAGTAAGAACAACCAGAGGACTGAGTGAGGAGAAGCAGAGGAATACTGAGTAGGAATAAGCAGAAGACTGTGTGAGGAGAAGCAGAGGAATACTGAGTAAGAACAAGCAGAGAAATGAGTTATGAGAAGCAGAGTAATACTGAGTAAGAACAAGCAGAGGACTGAGTGAGGAGAAGCAGAGGAATATTGAGTAAGAACAAGCAGAGGACTGAGTAAGGAGAAGCAGAGGAATACTGAGTAGGAACAATCAGAGGACTGAGTGAGGAGAAGCAGAGGAATACTGAGTAGGAACAAGCAGAGGACTGAGTGAGGAGTAGCAGTGGATTACTGAGTAGGAACAAGCAGAGTACTGAGTGAGGAGAAGCAGAGGAATAATGAGTAAGAACAAGAAGAGGACTGAGTGATGAGAAACAGAGGAATACTGAGTAAGAACAAGCAGAGGACTGAGTGATAAGAAGCAGAGGAATACTGAGTAAGAACAAGCAGAGGACTGAGTGAGGAGAAGCAGAGGAATACTGAGTAAGAACAAGCAGAGGACTGAGTGATGAGAAGCAGAGGAATACTGAGTAAGAACAAGCAGAGGATTGAGTGAAGAGAGGCAGAGGAATAATAATTAATGACAAGCAGAAGACTGAGTGAGGAGAAGCAGAGGAATACTGAGTAGGAACAAGCAGAAGAATACTGAGTAAGAACAAGCAGATGACTGAGTGAGGAGAAGCAGAGGAATACTGAGTAAGAACAAGCAGAGGACTGAGTGAGGAGAACCAGAGGAATACCGAGTAAGAACAAGTAGAGGACTGAGTGAAGAGAAGCAGATGAATACTGAGTAAGAACAAGCAGATGACTGAGTGAGGAGAAGCAGAGGAATACTGAGTAAGAACAAGCAGAGGACTGAGTGAGGAGAACCAGAGGAATACCGAGTAAGAACAAGTAGAGGACTGAGTGAAGAGAAGCAGATGAATATTGAGTAAGAACAAGCAGAAGAATACTGAGTAAGAACAAGCAGATGACTGAGTGAGGAGAAGCAGAGGAATACTGAGTAAGAACAAGCAGAGGACTGAGTGAGGAGAACCAGAGGAATAAAGAGTAAGAACAAGAAGAGGACTGAGTGAGGAGAAGCAGAGGAATATCGAGTAAGAACAAGCAGAGGACTGAGTGAGAAGAAGCAGAGGAATATTGAGTAAAAACAAGCAGAGGACTGAGTGAGGAGAAACAGAGGAATAAAGAGTAAGAACAAGAAGAGGACTGAGTGAGGAGAAGCAGAGGAATATCGAGTAAGAACAACCAGAGGACTGAGTGAGGAGAAGCAGAGGAATACTGAGTAGGAATAAGCAGAAGACTGTGTGAGGAGAAGCAGAGGAATACTGAGTAAGAACAAGCAGAGAAATGAGTTATGAGAAGCAGAGTAATACTGAGTAAGAACAAGCAGAGGACTGAGTGAGGAGAAGCAGAGGAATATTGAGTAAGAACAAGCAGAGGACTGAGTAAGGAGAAGCAGAGGAATACTGAGTAGGAACAATCAGAGGACTGAGTGAGGAGAAGCAGAGGAATACTGAGTAGGAACAAGCAGAGGACTGAGTGAGAAGAAGCAGAGGAATATTGAGTAAAAACAAGCAGAGGACTGAGTGAGGAGAAACAGAGGAATAAAGAGAAAGAACAAGAAGAGGACTGAGTGAGGAGAAGCAGAGGAATATCGAGTAAGAACAACCAGAGGACTGAGTGAGGAGAAGCAGAGGAATACTGAGTAGGAATAAGCAGAAGACTGTGTGAGGAGAAGCAGAGGAATACTGAGTAAGAACAAGCAGAGAAATGAGTTATGAGAAGCAGAGTAATACTGAGTAAGAACAAGCAGAGGACTGAGTGAGGAGAAGCAGAGGAATACTGAGTAAGAACAAGCAGAGGATTGAGTAAGGAGAAGCAGAGGAATACTGAGTAAGAACAAGCAGAGGACTGAGTGAGGAGAAGCAGAGGAATACTGAGTAAGAACAAGCAGGGGACTGAGTGAGGAATAGCAGAGGAATACTGAGTAAGATCAAGCAGAGGACTGAGTGAGGAGAAGCAGAGGAATACTGAGTAAGAACAAGCAAAGAAATGAGTGAAGAGAAGCAGAGGAATACTGAGTAAGAACAAGCAGAGGACTGAGTGAGGAGAAGCAGAGGAATACTGAGTAAGAACAAGCAGAGGACTGAGTGAGGAGAACCAGAGGAATACCGAGTAAGAACAAGTAGAGGACTGAGTGAGGAGAAGCAGATGAATATTGAGTAAGAACAAGCAGAAGAATACTGAGTAAGAACAAACAGATGACTGAGTGAGGAGAAGCAGAGGAATACTGAGTAAGAACAAGCAGAGGACTGAGTGAGGAGAACCAGAGGAATACCGAGTAAGAACAAGTAGAGGACTGAGTGAAGAGAAGCAGATGAATATTGAGTAAGAAAAAGCAGAAGAATACTGAGTAAGAACAAGCAGATGACTGAGTGAGGAGAAGCAGAGGAATACTGAGTAAGAAAAAGCAGAGGACTGAGTGAGGAGAACCAGAGGAATAAAGAGTAAGAACAAGAAGAGGACTGAGTGAGGAGAAGCAGAGGAATATCGAGTAAGAACAAGCAGAGGACTGAGTGAGAAGAAGCAGAGGAATATTGAGTAAAAACAAGCAGAGGACTGAGTGAGGAGAAACAGAGGAATAAAGAGTAAGAACAAGAAGAGGACTGAGTGAGGAGAAGCAGAGGAATATCAAGTAAGAACAACCAGAGGACTGAGTGAGGAGAAGCAGAGGAATACTGAGTAGGAATAAGCAGAAGACTGTGTGAGGAGAAGCAGAGGAATACTGAGTAAGAACAAGCAGAGAAATGAGTTATGAGAAGCAGAGTAATACTGAGTAAGAACAAGCAGAGGACTGAGTGAGGAGAAGCAGAGGAATATTGAGTAAGAACAAGCAGAGGACTGAGTAAGGAGAAGCAGAGGAATACTGAGTAGGAACAATCAGAGGACTGAGTGAGGAGAAGCAGAGGAATACTGAGTAGGAACAAGCAGAGGACTGAGTGAGGAGTAGCAGTGGAATACTGAGTAGGAACAAGCAGAGTACTGAGTGAGGAGAAGCAGAGGAATAATGAGTAAGAACAAGAAGAGGACTGAGTGATGAGAAACAGAGGAATACTGAGTAAGAACAAGCAGAGGACTGAGTGATGAGAAGCAGAGGAATACTGAGTAAGAACAAGCAGAGGACTGAGTGAGGAGAAGCAGAGGAATACTGAGTAAGAACAAGCAGAGGACTGAGTGATGAGAAGCAGAGGAATACTGAGTAAGAACAAGCAGAGGATTGAGTGAAGAGAGGCAGAGGAATAATAATTAATGACAAGCAGAAGACTGAGTGAGGAGAAGCAGAGGAATACTGAGTAGGAACAAGCAGAAGAATACTGAGTAAGAACAAGCAGATGACTGAGTGAGGAGAAGCAGAGGAATACTGAGTAAGAACAAGCAGAGGACTGAGTGAGGAGAACCAGAGGAATACCGAGTAAGAACAAGTAGAGGACTGAGTGAAGAGAAGCAGAGGAATATTGAGTAAGAACAAGCAGATGACTGAGTGAGGAGAAGCAGAGGAATACTGAGTAAGAACAAGCAGAGGACTGAGTGAGGAGAACCAGAGGAATACCGAGTAAGAACAAGTAGAGGACTGAGTGAAGAGAAGCAGATGAATATTGAGTAAGAACAAGCAGAAGAATACTGAGTAAGAACAAGCAGATGACTGAGTGAGGAGAAGCAGAGGAATACTGAGTAAGAACAAGCAGAGGACTGAGTGAGGAGAACCAGAGGAATAAAGAGTAAGAACAAGAAGAGGACTGAGTGAGGAGAAGCAGAGGAATATCGAGTAAGAACAAGCAGAGGACTGAGTGAGAAGAAGCAGAGGAATATTGAGTAAAAACAAGCAGAGGACTGAGTGAGGAGAAACAGAGGAATAAAGAGAAAGAACAAGAAGAGGACTGAGTGAGGAGAAGCAGAGGAATATCGAGTAAGAACAACCAGAGGACTGAGTGAGGAGAAGCAGAGGAATACTGAGTAGGAATAAGCAGAAGACTGTGTGAGGAGAAGCAGAGGAATACTGAGTAAGAACAAGCAGAGAAATGAGTTATGAGAAGCAGAGTAATACTGAGTAAGAACAAGCAGAGGACTGAGTGAGGAGAAGCAGAGGAATATTGAGTAAGAACAAGCAGAGGACTGAGTAAGGAGAAGCAGAGGAATACTGAGTAGGAACAATCAGAGGACTGAGTGAGGAGAAGCAGAGGAATACTGAGTAGGAACAAGCAGAGGACTGAGTGAGAAGAAGCAGAGGAATATTGAGTAAAAACAAGCAGAGGACTGAGTGAGGAGAAACAGAGGAATAAAGAGAAAGAACAAGAAGAGGACTGAGTGAGGAGAAGCAGAGGAATATCGAGTAAGAACAACCAGAGGACTGAGTGAGGAGAAGCAGAGGAATACTGAGTAGGAATAAGCAGAAGACTGTGTGAGGAGAAGCAGAGGAATACTGAGTAAGAACAAGCAGAGAAATGAGTTATGAGAAGCAGAGTAATACTGAGTAAGAACAAGCAGAGGACTGAGTGAGGAGAAGCAGAGGAATACTGAGTAAGAACAAGCAGAGGACTGAGTAAGGAGAAGCAGAGGAATACTGAGTAAGAACAAGCAGAGGACTGAGTGAGGAGAAGCAGAGGAATACTGAGTAAGAACAAGCAGGGGACTGAGTGAGGAATAGCAGAGGAATACTGAGTAAGATCAAGCAGAGGACTGAGTGAGGAGAAGCAGAGGAATACTGAGTAAGAACAAGCAAAGGACTGAGTGAAGAGAAGCAGAGGAATACTGAGTAAGAACAAGCAGAGGACTGAGTGAGGAGAAGCAGAGGAATACTGAGTAAGAACAAGCAGAGGACTGAGTGAGGAGAACCAGAGGAATACCGAGTAAGAACAAGTAGAGGACTGAGTGAGGAGAAGCAGATGAATATTGAGTAAGAACAAGCAGAAGAATACTGAGTAAGAACAAACAGATGACTGAGTGAGGAGAAGCAGAGGAATACTGAGTAAGAACAAGCAGAGGACTGAGTGAGGAGAACCAGAGGAATACCGAGTAAGAACAAGTAGAGGACTGAGTGAAGAGAAGCAGATGAATATTGAGTAAGAACAAGCAGAAGAATACTGAGTAAGAACAAGCAGATGACTGAGTGAGGAGAAGCAGAGGAATACTGAGTAAGAACAAGCAGAGGACTGAGTGAGGAGAACCAGAGGAATAAAGAGTAAGAACAAGAAGAGGACTGAGTGAGGAGAAGCAGAGGAATATCGAGTAAGAACAAGCAGAGGACTGAGTGAGAAGAAGCAGAGGAATATTGAGTAAAAACAAGCAGAGGACTGAGTGAGGAGAAACAGAGGAATAAAGAGTAAGAACAAGAAGAGGACTGAGTGAGGAGAAGCAGAGGAATATCAAGTAAGAACAACCAGAGGACTGAGTGAGGAGAAGCAGAGGAATACTGAGTAGGAATAAGCAGAAGACTGTGTGAGGAGAAGCAGAGGAATACTGAGTAAGAACAAGCAGAGAAATGAGTTATGAGAAGCAGAGTAATACTGAGTAAGAACAAGCAGAGGACTGAGTGAGGAGAAGCAGAGGAATATTGAGTAAGAACAAGCAGAGGACTGAGTAAGGAGAAGCAGAGGAATACTGAGTAGGAACAATCAGAGGACTGAGTGAGGAGAAGCAGAGGAATACTGAGTAGGAACAAGCAGAGGACTGAGTGAGGAGTAGCAGTGGAATACTGAGTAGGAACAAGCAGAGTACTGAGTGAGGAGAAGCAGAGGAATAATGAGTAAGAACAAGAAGAGGACTGAGTGATGAGAAACAGAGGAATACTGAGTAAGAACAAGCAGAGGACTGAGTGATAAGAAGCAGAGGAATACTGAGTAAGAACAAGCAGAGGACTGAGTGAGGAGAAGCAGAGGAATACTGAGTAAGAACAAGCAGAGGACTGAGTGATGAGAAGCAGAGGAATACTGAGTAAGAACAAGCAGAGGATTGAGTGAAGAGAGGCAGAGGAATAATAATTAATGACAAGCAGAAGACTGAGTGAGGAGAAGCAGAGGAATACTGAGTAGGAACAAGCAGAAGAATACTGAGTAAGAACAAGCAGATGACTGAGTGAGGAGAAGCAGAGGAATACTGAGTAAGAACAAGCAGAGGACTGAGTGAGGAGAACCAGAGGAATACCGAGTAAGAACAAGTAGAGGACTGAGTGAAGAGAAGCAGATGAATATTGAGTAAGAACAAGCAGATGACTGAGTGAGGAGAAGCAGAGGAATACTGAGTAAGAACAAGCAGAGGACTGAGTGAGGAGAACCAGAGGAATACCGAGTAAGAACAAGTAGAGGACTGAGTGAAGAGAAGCAGATGAATATTGAGTAAGAACAAGCAGAAGAATACTGAGTAAGAACAAGCAGATGACTGAGTGAGGAGAAGCAGAGGAATACTGAGTAAGAACAAGCAGAGGACTGAGTGAGGAGAACCAGAGGAATAAAGAGTAAGAACAAGAAGAGGACTGAGTGAGGAGAAGCAGAGGAATATCGAGTAAGAACAAGCAGAGGACTGAGTGAGGAGAAGCAGAGGAATATTGAGTAAAAACAAGCAGAGGACTGAGTGAGGAGAAACAGAGGAATAAAGAGAAAGAACAAGAAGAGGACTGAGTGAGGAGAAGCAGAGGAATATCGAGTAAGAACAACCAGAGGACTGAGTGAGGAGAAGCAGAGGAATACTGAGTAGGAATAAGCAGAAGACTGTGTGAGGAGAAGCAGAGGAATACTGAGTAAGAACAAGCAGAGAAATGAGTTATGAGAAGCAGAGTAATACTGAGTAAGAACAAGCAGAGGACTGAGTGAGGAGAAGCAGAGGAATATTGAGTAAGAACAAGCAGAGGACTGAGTGAGGAGAAGCAGAGGAATACTGAGTAAGAACAAGCAGAGGACTGAGTGAGGAGAAGCAGAGGAATACTGAGTAGGAACAAGCAGAGGACTGAGTGAGGAGAAACAGAGGAATACTGAGTAGGAACAAGCAGAGGACTGAGTGAGGAGTAGCAGTGGAATACTGAGTAGGAACAAGAAGAGGACTGAGTGATGAGAAACAGAGGAATACTGAGTAAGAACAAGCAGAGGACTGAGTGATAAGAAGCAGAGGAATACTGAGTAAGAACAAGCAGAGGACTGAGTGATGAGAAGCAGAGGAATACTGAGTAAGAACAAGCAGAGGATTGAGTGAAGAGAGGCAGAGGAATAATAATTAATGACAAGCAGAAGACTGAGTGAGGAGAAGCAGAGGAATACTGAGTAGGAACCAGCAGAGGACTGAGTGAAGAGAAGCAGAGGGATACTGAGTAAGAACAAGCAGAGGACTGAGTGAAGAGAAGCAGAGGAATACTGAGCAAGAACAAGCAGATGACTGAGTGAGGAGAAGCAGAGGACTACTGAGTAGGAACAAGCAGAAGACTGAGTGAGGAGAAGCAGAGGAATACTGAGTAAGAACAAGCAGAGAAATGAGTTATGAGAAGCAGAGTAATACCGAGTAAGAACAAGCAGAGGACTGAGTGAGGAGAAGCAGAGGAATATTGAGTAAGAACAAGCAGAGGACTGAGTAAGGAGAAGCAGAGGAATACTGAGTAGGAACAATCAGAGGAACAATCAGAGGACTGAGTGAGGAGAAGCAGAGGAATACTGAGTAGGAACAAGCAGAGGACTGAGTGAGGAGAAACAGAGGAATACTGAGTAGGAACAAGCAGAGGACTGAGTGAGGAGAAGCAGAGTAATACTGAGTAAGAACAAGCAGAGAAATGAGTGAGGAGAAGCAGAGGAATACTGAGTAAGAACAAGCAGATACATGAGTGAGGAGAAGCAGAGGAATACTGAGTGAGAACAAGCAGAGGACTGAGTGAGGAGAAGCAGATAATTATTGAGTAAGAACAAGCAGTGGACTGAGTGAGTAAGAACAAGCAGAGGAATACTGAGTAAGAACAAGCAGAAGAATACTAAGAAAGGACAAGCAGAGGAATATTGAGTAGGAACAAGAAGAGGACTGAGTGAGGAGAAGCAGAGGAATACTGAGTAAGAACAAGCAGAGGACTGAGTAAGGAGAAGCAGAGGAATACTGAGTAAGAACAAGCAGAAGACTGAGTGAGGAGACGCAGAGGAATACTGAGTAAGAACAAGCAGAGGATTGAGTAAGGAGAAGCAGAGGAATACTGAGTAAGAACAAGCAGAGGACTGAGTGAGGAGAAGCAGAGGAATACTGAGTAAGAACAAGCAGGGGACTGAGTGAGGAATAGCAGAGGAATACTGAGTAAGATCAAGCAGAGGACTGAGTGAGGAGAAGCAGAGGAATACTGAGTAAGAACAAGCAAAGAAATGAGTGAAGAGAAGCAGAGGAATACTGAGTAAGAACAAGCAGAGGACTGAGTGAGGAGAAGCAGAGGAATACTGAGTAAGAACAAGCAGAGGACTGAGTGAGGAGAACCAGAGGAATACCGAGTAAGAACAAGTAGAGGACTGAGTGAGGAGAAGCAGATGAATATTGAGTAAGAACAAGCAGAAGAATACTGAGTAAGAACAAGCAGATGACTGAGTGAGGAGAAGCAGAGGAATACTGAGTAAGAACAAGCATAGGACTGAGTGAGGAGAACCAGAGGAATACCGAGTAAGAACAAGTAGAGGACTGAGTGAAGAGAAGCAGATGAATATTGAGTAAGAACAAGCAGAAGAATACTGAGTAAGAACAAGCAGATGACTGAGTGAGGAGAAGCAGAGGAATACTGAGTAAGAACAAGCAGAGGACTGAGTGAGGAGAACCAGAGGAATAAAGAGTAAGAACAAGAAGAGGACTGAGTGAGGAGAAGCAGAGGAATATCGAGTAAGAACAAGCAGAGGACTGAGTGAGGAGAACCAGAGGAATAAAGAGTAAGAACAAGAAGAGGACTGAGTGAGGAGAAGCAGAGGAATATCGAGTAAGAACAAGCAGAGGACTGAGTGAGAAGAAGCAGAGGAATATTGAGTAAAAACAAGCAGAGGACTGAGTGAGGAGAAACAGAGGAATAAAGAGAAAGAACAAGAAGAGGACTGAGTGAGGAGAAGCAGAGGAATATCGAGTAAGAACAACCAGAGGACTGAGTGAGGAGAAGCAGAGGAATACTGAGTAGGAATAAGCAGAAGACTGTGTGAGGAGAAGCAGAGGAATACCGAGTAAGAACAAGCAGAGAAATGAGTTATGAGAAGCAGAGTAATACTGAGTAAGAACAAGCAGAGGACTGAGTGAGGAGAAGCAGAGGAATATTGAGTAAGAACAAGCAGAGGACTGAGTAAGGAGAAGCAGAGGAATACTGAGTAGGAACAATCAGAGGACTGAGTGAGGAGAAGCAGAGGAATACTGAGTAAGAACAAGCAGAGGACTGAGTGAGGAGAAACAGAGGAATACTGAGTAGGAACAAGCAGAGGACTGAGTGAGGAGTAGCAGTGGAATACTGAGTAGGAACAAGAAGAGGACTGAGTGATGAGAAACAGAGGAATACTGAGTAAGAACAAGCAGAGGACTGAGTGATAAGAAGCAGAGGAATACTGAGTAAGAACAAGCAGAGGACTGAGTGATGAGAAGCAGAGGAATACTGAGTAAGAACAAGCAGAGGATTGAGTGAAGAGAGGCAGAGGAATAATAATTAATGACAAGCAGAAGACTGAGTGAGGAGAAGCAGAGGAATACTGAGTAGGAACCAGCAGAGGACTGAGTGAAGAGAAGCAGAGGGATACTGAGTAAGAACAAGCAGAGGACTGAGTGAAGAGAAGCAGAGGAATACTGAGCAAGAACAAGCAGATGACTGAGTGAGGAGAAGCAGAGGACTACTGAGTAGGAACAAGCAGAAGACTGAGTGAGGAGAAGCAGAGGAATACTGAGTAAGAACAAGCAGAGAAATGAGTTATGAGAAGCAGAGTAATACCGAGTAAGAACAAGCAGAGGACTGAGTGAGGAGAAGCAGAGGAATATTGAGTAAGAACAAGCAGAGGACTGAGTAAGGAGAAGCAGAGGAATACTGAGTAGGAACAATCAGAGGAACAATCAGAGGACTGAGTGAGGAGAAGCAGAGGAATACTGAGTAGGAACAAGCAGAGGACTGAGTGAGGAGAAACAGAGGAATACTGAGTAGGAACAAGCAGAGGACTGAGTGAGGAGTAGCAGTGGAATACTGAGTAGGAACAAGAAGAGGACTGAGTGATGAGAAACAGAGGAATACTGAGTAAGAACAAGCAGAGGACTGAGTGATAAGAAGCAGAGGAATACTGAGTAAGAACAAGCAGAGGACTGAGTGATGAGAAGCAGAGGAATACTGAGTAAGAACAAGCAGAGGATTGAGTGAAGAGAGGCAGAGGAATAATAATTAATGACAAGCAGAAGACTGAGTGAGGAGAAGCAGAGGAATACTGAGTAGGAACCAGCAGAGGACTGAGTGAAGAGAAGCAGAGGGATACTGAGTAAGAACAAGCAGAGGACTGAGTGAAGAGAAGCAGAGGAATACTGAGCAAGAACAAGCAGATGACTGAGTGAGGAGAAGCAGAGGACTACTGAGTAGGAACAAGCAGAAGACTGAGTGAGGAGTAGCAGTGGAATACTGAGTAAGAAAAAGAAGAGGACTGAGTGAGGAGAAGCAGAGGAATACTGAGTAAGAACAAGCAGAGGACTGAGTAAGGAGAAACAAAGGAATACTGAGTAGGAATAAGCAGAGGACTGAGTGAGGAGAAGCAGAGGAATACCGAGTAGGAACAAGCAGAGGAATGAGTGAGGAGAAGCAGAGGAAAACTGAGTAAGAACAAGCAGAGGACTGAGTGAGGAGAAGCAGAGGAATACTGAGTAAGAACAAAGAGAGGAGTGAGTGAGGAGAAGCAGAAGAATACTGAGTAAGAACAAGCAGAGGACTGAGTGATGAGAAGCAGAGGAAAACTGAGTAAGAAGAAGCAGAGGACTGAGTGAGGAGAAGCAGAGGAATACTGAGTAAGAACAAGCAGAGGAATGAGTGAAGAGAGGCAGAGGAATACTGACTAAGAACAAGCAGAAGACTGAGTGAGGAGAAGCAGAGGAATACTGAGTAAGAACAAGCAGAGAAATGAGTGAAGAGAAACAGAGGAATACTGAGTAGGAACAAGCAGAGGACTGAGTGAGGAGAAGCAGAGGAATACTGAGTAAAAACAAGCAGAGGACTGAGTGAGGAGAAACAGAGGAATACTGATTAAGAACAAGCAGAGGACTGAGTGAGGAGAAACAGAGGAATACTGAGTAAGAACAAGCAGAGGACTGAGTGAGGAGTAGCAGTGGAATACTGAGTAAGAACAAGAAGAGGACTGAGTGAGGAGAAGCAGAGGAATACTGAGTAAGAGAAAGAAGAGGACTGAGTGAAGAGAAGCAGAGGAATACTGAGTAGGAACAAGCAGAGGACTGAGTAAGGAGAAACAAAGGAATACTGAGTAGGAATAAGCAGAGGACTGAGTGAGGAGAAGCAGAGGAATACCGAGTAGGAACAAGCAGAGGAATGAGTGAGGAGAAGCAGAGGAAAACTGAGTAAGAACAAGCAGAAGACTGAGTGAGGAGAAGAAGAGGAATACTGAGTAAGAACAAGCAGAGGAATGAGTGAAGAGAAGCCAAAAGGAATACTGACTAAGAACAAGAAGAAGACTGAGTGAGGAGAAGCAGAGGAATATTGAGTAGGAACAAGCAGAGGACCGAGTGAGGAGAAACAGAGGAATACTGACTAAGAACAAGCAGATGACTGAGTGAAAACAAGCAGAGGAATACTGAATAAGAACAAGCAGAGGACTGAGTGAGGAGAAACAGAGGAATACTGAGTAAGAACAAGCAGAGGAAAGAGTGAGTAAGAACAAGCAGAGGAATACTGAGTAAGAACAAGCAAAGGACTGAGTGAAGAGAAGCAGAGGAATACTGAGTAAGAACAAGCAGATGACTGAGTGAGGAGAAGCAGAGGAATACTGAGTAAGAACAAGCAGA